>NC_134675.1:3201250-3507800 GCF_030463565.1 Pelecanus crispus
ATACGGTGCCTACATGAACACTGAAGTCTTGATGGCATTTCAATGTGCACAGCCTTTCCACATACTGCTGAGTGCCAGGTTCCTTACAGACAGCTGTTGTGGTTTAACCCGATAGGCAACTAAATACCACACAGCCATTTATTCACTCCCCCAACTCCCCAGTGGGATGGGGGAGAGAATCGGAAAGAAAAGTAAAATTCGTGGGTTGAGATAAAGACAGTTTAATAGGACAGAAAAGGAAGGGAAAATACTACTAATAATAAACAACAAAATAAGTGATGCACAATGCAATTGCTCACCACCTGCTGACCGATACCCAGACAGTTCCCGAGCAGCGATCGCTGCTCCCCGGCCAACCCCCCCCAGTTTCTATACTGCCCATGATGTCATATGGTATGGAATAGCCCTTTGGTCAGTTTGGATCAACTGCTCTGGCTGTGCCCCCTCCCAGTTTCTTGTGCACCTGGCAGAGCATGGGAAGCTGAAAAGTCCTTGACTAGCATAAGCAGTACTTAGCAACAACTAAAACATCAGTGTGTTATTATTCTCCTACTAAATCCAAAACACAGCACTATGCCAGCTACTAGGAAGAAAATTAACTCTGTCCCAGCCAAAACCAGGACAGTATCCACCCCTTATTCTATACCATCTATGTCATGCACAGGCCCTCCCCTTTCCAATGTGTTCTAATTAATCACCACCACTTTCCCTGTCTTGATATACACACAGATATCATTCCCTTCATCTATGGGCCATCCCTCTAAAATGTCCATGGAGTTCATTTAGTCCATGACATTGGGTTCCATCTGTCATCACAGTCTTTCAGGGCAGGAGAGATGGTGTGCAGCATTGGATTGTTGCATGCTGAAACCGGTTCTCATTCCAACAATACTGCTGCACTTTGCTTGGTTTCATCAAAGTTCATTCTTCATTAAACTGTGCGATTCTTACTGTAGTACCACTGATGTGGCATATAGCAACCATAAAAGAGATGCCATACAGTATTATAGAGCAGTTAATATCATACAATTCAGTTCATTGGCTATTTTCACCCAAAATCAAATTCCCTTGAGGTACACATCGGCCTTCCCGATACTTTCGCATCACCCACCAAGTGCACTCAGGTTCTTGACCAAAAGCAATCCCACGAATGGGTTTGCCTTTGCCTGAGGCAGGAGTAACCCAGACTGTCTTCCCCAGCATATTTTTCATGTGCACTACAGGAACTTTATCTCCTTCTACAGTACGTAGAAGTTTTGATTGGGCAGGGCCAGCTCGATTGACAGATCCCCTGGTGTTGACTAACCACTAGCCAAGTGTTGGCTTTTGCTAAATGTGTATCCCAAAGTTTGACTGTCCCAGCACCCATTGCTCTCAGGGTAGTCTTTAACAGCCCATTGTATCGCTCGATTTTCCCGGAGGCTGGTGCATGGTAGGGGATGTGATATACCCACTCAATGCCATGCTCTTTGGCCCAGGTGTCTATGAGGTTGTTTCGGAAATGAGTCCCGTTGTCTGACTCAATTCTTTCTGGGGTGCCATGTCGCCACAGGACTTGCTTTTCAAGGCCCAGGATGGTGTTCCGGGCGGTGGCATGGGGCACGGGATATGTTTCCAGCCATCCGGTGGTTGCTTCCACCATGGTGAGCACATGGCGCTTGCCTTGGCGGGTCTGTGGATGTGTGATATAATCAATCTGCCAGGCCTCCCCATATTTATATTTCAGCCATCGTTCACTATACCTGAGGGGCTTGAACTGCTTGGCTTGCTTGATTGCAGCGCATATTTCACACTCATGAATAACCTGTGCAATACTGTCCATGGGCAAGTCCACCCCTCGATCACGAGCCCATCTATATGTTGCGTCTCTTCCTTGATGGCCTGAGGTGTCATGGGCCCACCAGGCTATAAATAATTCACCCTTATGTTGCCAGTCCAGATCCACCTGAGCCACTTCCATCTTAGCAGCCTGATCCACCTGCTGGTTGTTTGGATGTTCTTCAGTGGCCTGACTCTTGGGTACGTGAGCATCTACGTGACGAACTTTTACAACCAGGTTCTCTACCTGAGCAGCGATATCTTGCCATAATGTGGCAGCCCAGATGGGTTTGCCTCTGCACTGCCAGTTGCTCTGCTTCCATCGCTGCAACCACCCCCACAGGGCATTTGCCACCATCCGTAAGTCAGTCTCCTTCAGCAGTTTCTGTAACTTGTTGCATGGGAATCCATACAACAACCTTCCACCTCTGATGCTTTCCCACAATACGACAGGACTCATCAGTTAACAGGGCATATTGCTGCTCATTTTCTGGTAGTTTATTATACAGTGGAGCTTCTTCAGGACGTGTCATCTCCTCCTCTATTGATATTCTGAAATCTTTGCCTTCTGGCCAGTCCATGATCACTTCCATGATGTCTGGGCAACTGGCATTTCCTATCCGAGCCTGTTGCGTGATCAGTGCCTGTCACTGGGGTTCAAATCCCTGCAGTGCCTGTCGCTGAGTTTTGAGTAGCTGCATTGCGTATCGCAGGGCATGGAGTAGCTGCACTGCCTGTTGCTGGGGTTTGAGTAGCCGCAGTGCCTTTCACCGGGGTTGAAGTGGCCGCAGTACCCGTCACGGGGGTTCATCTCTGGATGATATTCTTAAATAGTTGTTTAACCCTAAACAAGACCTGAACTGCATTCAGGAGAAATAGCCATAGTACCATGCTGGTTTGAACATCCCAAGGATTTTCAAAATTCTCAAGAGCCTTTGTAACTAGCCTGAAGGAGAAAGGGATGGTGAAGGAGCAGGGGAAAGTGTCCCCCTCTGTCTCCCCAATAGATCGATTCTCCGGGGAGAAGAGGTAAAAAGTGTAATTATTAACAGTTTCTGAGAAATGGCTCTCGAAGCTCCCAAAGTACAGGGATGATGGCAGTGCTGAATACAATCTCATGACCGATAATTTTATCATAGCATAAGCCAGTGTTACACAGTACAGCAAAGAGAGAACTTTAATCCAGCTCCCAGAGGTGATAAACAGCACCACAGGGAATGCATACGGCAAGTAAGGTGTTACATAGCACAACTCTGAGAACAAGCACAACAACTCTGAGAGCAAATTAATCAACATTGCGACCAGTGACTATTAAACTAATACAATAAATGCTTATCACAAATTTGTTTTAACACACTCTGGTCAGATCTGTCATTATCTCGAACCCTTCATGCCCCACGTTGGGCACCAAAATGACTATTGTGGTTTAACCCGGCAGGCAGCTAAACGCCACGCAGCCATTCAGTCACTCCCCCAACTCCCCAGTAGGACAGGGGAGAGAACTGGAAAAAAGAAGTAAAATTTGTGTTTAGGACAGAATAGGACAGAAAAGAAAGGGAAGTGTTATCAGCATTATTCTCATACTAAATCCAAAACACAGCACTGTGTCAGCTAATAGGAAGAAAATTATCTCTATCCCAGCTGGAACCAGGACAATAGCTCTTGAAATGGCAGGTATCCTAGATAAATAGTTACCATCCAGATTCCTTGAATTCAAGTTCTTTGACTCACAGGTGGCTATTAATGGCTTCAGGACAGTTTCAGAGTGAAGCATTTGTAGTAAGGTATGAAAGAATGACATTTTGAGATAAGCATGACACAACTCTTGGAGAAAGGTTGGTATGGGTCTATAGACTGTTCTTTCAAACAGCAGTTATAACATCCTTGTCACCGCTCTTCAAATATGAAAAAGAAAATAATGCTGTAGCCTGAAAGTTTGAGCTGTGCAAAACGAGCAGCATTATCTTTTCCTCATTGAGAACGAATTCTAGCATTCTACTCCTTGGACTGTATACTGAGAGGTAAATGCAGGTATGGAAATTTTACAGTAGGCTCTGAGAGATATTCAGGCATGGAAATGTGGCAGGGGAAAGACTGTAGATAATTCTGGGGGTTTTTTTGTTTTGTTTTGTTTTGTTTTGTTTTGTTTTTTTAATTTTTCCGCTATGACTTTAAGGTACAAGAAAAACATTATGTTTTGTCCTTGAAGTGTTAGGTGAATTTCAGCATGGAGGTGAGAGAGACAACAGCCAGAATGTTTAAGTTCCTGCTGGGAATCAGCCTCATCCCATACTAAGAGTGACCACAAATACCATTTCCTATATTTTAGCATTCATTTTTACTACCCAACTTCTGTGACTTGTATCTCTCATAATCAGACCCTATTTTTAATGTTTGTATAAGCCTTCACATTTGTCTCATGTACATTTTGCTGCATTATGCCTCTACTTGCAAAGCAAACAGCGCTCTCCTGTACCTGCTACAGTTTCCTTTTTCAGAGGTGTCCTGGTTTCAGCTGGGATAGAGTTAGTTTTCTTCCTAGTAGCAGGCATAGTGCTGTGTTTTGGATTTAGGATGAGAAGAATGTTAATAACACACCAATGTTTTAGTTGTTGCTGAGTACTGCTTATGCTAGTCAAGGACTTTTTCAGCTTCCCATGCTCTGCCAGGTGCACAAGAAACTGGGAGGGGGCACAGCCAGAACAGTTGATCCAAACTGACCAAAGGGCTATTCCATACCATATGACGTCATGCTCAGTATATAAACTGGGGGGGTTGGCCGGGGAGCAGCGATCGCTGCTCGGGAACTGTCTGGGTATCGGTCGGTGGGTGGTGAGCAATTGCATTGTGCATCACTTGCTTTGTATATTATTGTTACTATTATCATTACTATTTTACTTTATTTCAATTCTTAAACTGTTCTTATCTCAACCCAGGAGTGTTTCTCACTCTTACTCCTCCGATTCTCTCCCCCATCCCATCGGGGTAGGGGGAGTGAGCAAGCGGCTGTGTGGTGCTTAGTTGCTGGCTGGGGCTAAACCATGACAGGTAGTTAGGCACCAAAATACCTTTGAGGTTCAGGTATAAGGTTCTTAGCTTGTTTCCTTTTAAATGCAGCCTTTACCCCAGTGCAGACATTAGTCTTTCTACATCCTTGGGGGGTTTTGTGCTCTAAGTGTAATTGGCTTGAGCTGAAGTGAGTATTTTTTTTTTTTTAATACTCAAAGCCAATATGTGACTCTTTCAAAGTACTTTGAAATGCTTTCAGATCTTCCACTAGAACCAGCAAATAATGTTGCTCATTGCCTAAAAAATGAACAGGGTCTTAAGTTTTCAAAGCCCAAAGTTATATTGACCAAAAGAAGATGTAGTTTAAATTTTCCTATTCATACTGCTTTCACATGCTTTTCTCACCATCTCTTATTAAAATGATATTTTGGCAAATACTATTTACTCAACTTCTCTTCTTCAAGAAACTTCCAAAAGGCAGCTAATAGAAAGTATACTTGAAACTTTCCAAATGCTTTTTTTTTCATGCTATGACATTTTAAATTGATCTTCAATTATAAAATAAGGCCAGCAACAAAATACAATTTGCTTATCATACTTCTAAGACAACACAGCTCTTTCTAGTCTTACTTCCAAATATTTCACTCATTATTATTTATGTTGAGGAAATAAATAAACCTTTAGTAACCCAGTACTATCAGCTTCTCACCATTCCTTGTCTGCTCAATGTAGTTGTTCATGCTGTAGAAACAGCATGAATGATGCATCACATCAGCCAGTCATAGCATTATAATTTATTGGTGACTTCTTAATATAGTTCATCAGCAACATACATTCGTTAGCTTTGTTTTCTTTGTAGTAACAGTAGTTAAACAGGATTTGGGGTGTTCTATTGGTGAAAGTAATTGGGATTTTCTGGGAAAGAAGTACAACATTGCTTCTTGATGTAATTAAAAGCTGGATTTCTGAAATGCTCTGAACAATGCGATGAGGTTTATCGGCCATTAGAAATGCTTAGCATTTGTTTTAGCAGGGAACAGGATGACAAAGTGAGAATTGTTCAGGCAGAAATGGATTGTTTTTTTTTTTAATTTTTCTGCTATGACTTTAAGGTACAAGAAAAACATTATGTTTTGTCCTTGAAGTGTTAGGTGAATTTCAGCATGGAGGTGAGAGAGACAACAGCCAGAATGTTTAAGTTCCTGCTGGGAATCAGCCTCATCCCATACTAAGAGTGACCACAAATACCACAAAAGAACACACAAAGTGTTCTTCTTCAGCTCATGTCACACAAATTATTAACATTCCTAAACATTTCACTCTCCTTCAGTCATCTCCTGTTAATGCAAGACTACTCATATTTTTTCTAATGCTTTCTTTTTATGCAGTCCACAGTAAGGGGCTTAGCTGTCAGAAGGGAGGGATGGTGCTAGCAGTTAATTGCAAGTAGAATAAAGAGCAATAAAGTTCCTTGCTTTGAAGAATGACCCAAGTTCTCCAATCTACTCTGTATTGCATAATGTCGATTCCAGTACCCAAATCAGTACACAATTCAGGAAGTTAAAACCATGCCCTAATCCTGAACTTGCAACTAAATCATAAACTACTGTTTCCTTCTCCCTCCCCCCCCCCAAAAAAAAACCTGAATGGGAAATGTATATTGCTATTTCTCTACCATCAGCAGGCACTTGTGATAAACACTGGCAGAACATGCATCATTATCCCTTGTCATCCTGTGTGTGGACAAATGCTAACCTAGTATGGCTGTCAGTTACTTCAACAACCCAAGTGACAGGTCCATGTGGTTGAGCAGAAGCTTGCTAGTGGGGTGAGGCTTTTCAAGCTGGCAGTGTACCCATCAGTCCTTGCAAAGCAGTGTGTCAAAACCATTTGATATTGCACAGTCAGTGCTTTTGCACTGAACTAGCAACTGTCTTCCATGCTCAGGTCAGTGATTTTGTTTAGTTCAGTGCCTTACTTTACCCCTGTGTGCCAGCCATGATGATATCTAAGCTGCAACACTTCTTATTTTGTGGGTTTTCTATCAACAGCCAGCAGTTGTCTACTGGCCTCAGAACACACCTCACCAGTACTCGGCCACATGTCTCCAATCAAATACTGCTGCTTATTCTCAGCTGGCAACAACAGCAGCTGATTTCCCAATCCAGCTGCAATCAAATGGGTCCTTGATCAGGTATTATAATCGTAAATATGGCAGTTAATGTCTGACAGACCCTGCAGATGATGATGCTTTTTTCTTCTTTTGGTAGCTGTGCCATAAGGAAAGGTGATTCCCCTCCCGCCCCCCCAACCACCGTGAACCCCTGCATACAGCTCTATCCTGCTTTCTGCATTTCCTGCTGCTTCCCTGGGCATCCACACCTGCCCTCTGGATCATCCCTCTTCCCTTGCTTACCTTTGTTCTTGTTCCACACCAGTCAGAGTTATTGCTTGATCCTTTTCCTCAGCTATCCTTGTTCTTTGAAAGCTTCCTGTAAGATTGAATATATTTCTCTCAGTCTGTCCTAATAGGGGGAGTAATTAGTTCTCAAAACAATCTGATCTTTAAATAAGAAACCCTTAATGTCTTTGAAGTCAGACACAGAAATCAGGTTATTAAATCAGGATCAGCTATTCTGGCTGTGTGTAGAGAGCGATAAGGTCTCTCTTCCGCTTCAGCAGCAACTTGACCTAATGAGGAAAATTGCTCAAGACTGAGGCCTTGTGGAATGCACATCACACTAGTTTAATGTCACGACTATTATCTCATTAGGGACTCAATCTATCTGGATGGTGGGCCTCTCTGATTCAATTGTTATTACAAATCTTAGTCATAGTTATCATAGTTACCTCAATTTGCAGATGTATTGTTAGTCGTATTGAGAATGCATTAGGCATTAATGTTGTACAATATCAAACTCTTCCCAGGACAGATCCTGATGATTATGGAGGCATTAATCCTCCTGTGCCAGCCAAAACAACATTCTGAGTTTATATGTGTGGAGGCAAGAGCCGCTCCCACCAGCACTCCATGGACCTTAAGGTCCCCTCTTTGGCAGTGATTTCTGCAGTCAAGGGATGGATTGTGGGGAGACGATCCAGACCAAGTGTCAGTGCTTTGGTCGGGGGTCTGACCTTTTGTTCCACTGGACCTGAGTTTGCCCGGCAACAGCGAAATGATACCGCTAGGCGGTGACCACAGAAACCACTGAGGAAGGGTATATAAAATGCTCCCTGAGATCCCAATTCGAGCGCTCCTGAGGAACAGCTTGCCCATGCCTTGGTGATCTCCCCTTACTCGGGATGCCAGGTAAGGATACTTTCCTGAGAATTGAGTGATACCTATTAGGTAGATTATAAGGAATTTTGGAATAGAAGCAGAATAGTCCCCACGCACAGGGCGGTGTAATGGTTATCCACTTAATAAGTGCCTTATCCCAATAAACCTCACTTTGTACCTCAGAATCGGAATCTTATTCCTTCAAGGGGTAGATAGCGGCAGAGGGTCTGACCGCGACAAGAACACACATGAAAAATGTGGCACAATAATGACAAAAAAAAAAAAAAATTATGCCTGTTATGTCAGACTTAGTATTAAAAGTGGGTCACAAATTACATAAAGAATTAATTCAGTGAGCTGTAAACTGGCCTCTGGATTCTTCTTTTTTTTGTTTCCTTCTGAAAAATTTGTTTAAATTTTTCCTTGTTACAGATTCATCTCAGACAGTGTTTTGTTCTGATCTTACATTGTAAGATATGTACGATATACCAAGAGAGGCAAAATGCTTGTGCTTCTGTGAGATGAAGAGAGAGTAGTGGTGAATGGAGTTAAGTCCAGTTGGCGGCCGGTCACGAGCGGGGTTCCCAAGGACTCTGTTTTGGGGCCAGCCTTGTTTAATATCTTTATCAACGATCTGGATGAGGGGATTGAGTGCACCCTCAGTAAGTTTGCGGATGACACCAAATTGGGTGGGAGTGTCGATCTTCTGGAGCGTAGGATGGCCCTGCAGAGGGACCTGGACAGGCTGGACCAATGGGCCGAGGCCAACTGGATGAGATTCAACAAGGCCAAGTGCCGGGTCCTGCACTTGGGTCACAACAACCCCATGCAACGCTACAGGCTTGGGGAGGAGTGGCTGGAAAGCTGCCTGGCCGAAAAGGACCTGGGGGTGTTGGTGGACAGCCGGCTGAACATGAGCCAGCAGTGTGCCCAGGTGGCCAAGAAGGCCAACAGTATCCTGGCTTGTATCAGGAATAGTGTGGCCAGCAGGAGCAGGGAGGTGATTGTCCCCCTGTACTCGGCACTGGTGAGGCCGCACCTGGAATACTGTGTCCAGTTTTGGGCCCCTCAGTACAAGAAGACATTGAGGTGCTGGAGCGTGTCCAGAGAAGGGCAACGAAGCTGGTGAAGGGTCTGGAGCACAGGGCTGATGGGGAGCGGCTGAGGGAACTGGGGTTGTTTAGCCTGGAGAAGAGGAGGCTGAGGGGAGACCTTATCGCTCTCTACAACTGCCTGAAAGGAGGTTGTAGTGAGGTGGGTGTTGGTCTCTTCTCCCAAGTAGGTAGCGATAGGACGAGAGGAAATGGGCTCAAGCTGCGCCAGGGGAGGTTTAGGTTGGAAATTAGGAAAAATTTCTTCACGGAAAGGGTAGTCAAGCATTGGAACAGGCTGCCCAGAGAGGTGGTGGAGTCCCCATCCCTGGAAGTGTTCAAAAAACAGGTAGACGTGGCACTCTGGGACATGGTTTAGTCTAGTCTACCCTTGATTGGCTTAGTGTGGACTTGGTAGTGTAGGTTAATGGTTGGACTGGATGATCTTAAAGGTCTTTTCCAACGTAAACGATTCTATGATTCTGTGATTCTATGATTCTGGACTTCTTTTTAGAACTGATGTGAACAGCCTCTTTAATACTGTACATTTTTTGTTCCCATCAAAGCTTGTCCTTTAAGTGACCTTTGAGAATTCTCCCACAGATTGGTTACACACCTAATTAACATTTCTAAAGATCTGTGCAAAATGTGCAAAGAGTATCAAATGTTTCTGAAGGGAGATTAGGAAATGACACATTGAGGAAATCCGAAAAGGTGTTAGTTGTCTTTCTGTTACAATTGTACTCCTACTAGCATCATTCAGAAGCCCAACACTTTCTATATATGTACTGGAATAGCACAAACCCCCACTTTTGATTTTAGCCCTATTTCAGCTGAAATATATCTAGATGCAAATTACACCATGCAGTGACATTGATGAAACTCTCTTGAACACGGAGTCCATAAAAATGAATGGTTTGCATTCATCTGTGGTTATTTTTATCTTATGGTAGAAGAAACACAAGTGATATTCTTAATTCATGTAACTCAAGACAAATTATGGACACAAGATACTGCAAATATTCTTCATTTTATCTGATTGTTCAGACAGTTTCCTAAGAAAAACTGTATGATGGAAGTTGCTTCTGTAAGAGCAGAGAGGAGCCTGTGTTTTATTATGATGTGCTATATTTCTCAGTAAAGGGAAAATTATTTCACGCGTTGTTGTTTTGATCGAGGCATGACGACTGATCTGTGGTATGTAGCAGCCAGACAACCAGCTTGTTATATGCCTATCACTATTATGGAGCATGCCTCACAACACAGATACCTTGACTGCAAAATATCACAAGGGCTATTTCTCAGGAATGCAATACTTCCGGCCCATCTTTAACTTAAGACTGCAACAGCTGAAAGTAGTGCATAAGAAGTGCAAATACACATCAGAAATACTCTGATAAGGTAACTAAGCCTATAAATGAAAATTTATTATTAACAGCAAATTATTAGACTATTGTAGCTGTTAAAGATATGGAAATAGCCCCACTTCTTTTCTCACTAACCTCAAAAGCTACATTACATTCAAAGTTCTTGAATGACCCTATAATCGATGTCCAAAGTTTGTGGCTCATTTTCCAAGTGGCAGGTCAGGGAAAGGAAAACAAGAGGGGTCAGCATACAGTGAGGGATAAAATAATGGGCTAAGCAGCAATACTGATCTTGTTCTCCATGTCGTTTGAGAACATCTCTCTTACCTCAGGAAGTGCATCTGCCATGTTGACTCATAAATAACCTAACTTTTGCTCGTTTTTAGCCAGACTTTCTAATGGAAGAATCATAGAATCGTTTAGGTTGGAAAAGACCTTTAAGATCATCCAGTCCAACCATTAACCTACACTACCAAGTCCACACTAAACCAATTAAGGGTAGACTAAACCATGTCCCAAAGTGCCATATCTACCCATTTTTTGAACACTTCCAGGAGACTTATCTAGTCTCATTGACCATATGCCTGCCTGTCTATTTTTGCTGTCATTTCTCCCCCTCTCCCTCTAATAACTGTTCACAGATTTCAAGCAAGTGCAATACAGGAGACGTGGAAAGTGAGCAAGGGCAGTCCTACAAGTTTTTTGAAACTCAGTGTCTTGGTGGAAGAGAGAGAATCAAATGAGGGAACAGTAGGCAGAGCTTAGCTGTTATATATTGCTTTTGGCAGTGCCTGTCTGGGTTACAACAACTGCTGCCCTTCATGGCGTGGAGGACAAGGTAGAAGAGAAGTGGGTTGTAGGGAGCTGGGGTTATTTCAAGGAAACTGCTTGAGGGGAAGGTTATGGGGCAACGCATACAAATCCTTAGAAAATGAAGCTTGCCTAGTTTTAGTTTTCATAGCACAGCTCATTTAATTTCCTCAAATCATTTTAGATGATGTATATACTTTCTGGTTTAATCTTACTTGTATTTTCTCAGCTTGTGTACTGGGAGCCTTTTGAATCTGCTTTGAATGTAAGTTTGATTACATCAAAAGTAAGTCCTTACAAGTAAAAATTGCGTTATACAGGAACATATTTGTAAAATCCATTCAGATTGCAGGAGAGAAAAATAAAGCTGCACTCAGATAGGGTCACTCCTTATTTCATCTGTAATTTCCAGGGTTTCACTGGCAGTTACATGTGTAGCTAATTAATGGCACTGTTCTTTCATCATGGCTAAAGGGAAGTTTTACTCAAAGCTTATTAACTAGGATGGCTCTTTATTATAATTACAGGGAAAATAACATAAGGAACTGTGAGAGATCTCTGTCTCCTCTCTATCAGTCTGCTAGCTCTCACACTTGCAGCTATGGCTTCAAATGAATGCTCTAATCTCTTAAAGAGCTTGTTACACACACTAATCAGCATAACAGGGAGCCTGAGACTGTCATTGAAAACCACCCATAAAAGGCAATACTGATAGCAAATAGAACATTTCATGAGCTTTCCCTCCAAATAAGTGAGAAACCCATTCTTGGCTTTGTGCAGACATCACGCAAACCGCTTATATGACATGCTAAACTTCTGTCCAGGTTACTGGCAGGATTTGGTTTGGATATAAAGTGCATCAGGCCAACAGTCTCACAAAATATTGGCTGAAGTTGGTGGGTTTAGCTCACTGGAAATCTAATTCTGCTACCCTCTAGAGGTTCTTAGAAGAAGACCAAGCACACACAAGCTATGATTACTATATGTACTCAAGCTGCAAATAAGTGACAAGCAGGCTGGACACATGTTGTATTGACTCCTATGTGGTAGAAGAATATCGCTGTCTGCTTCCTGGTGCTTTGTTACATGTATGAACCATTTCTTAAGGAATAACAAATATTCTTGTTGCTAGTGATTTACCTAGCTCAGCAGAATTTCCTTGACTGTAACTGAAAGGGACCAACAGGGAGTCTGCCTGGCCTTTCAGCAATATTAGCAAGGTTTATCCCACTTTACCTTGGCAAGCCTCCTCCCCTCCTTCTTACCAGTCTCCAATGTCATAAAAGTGCTGTTGACTGGAAATTGTACAAGGCACAGCTACACCAATGAGTTTCAAAGCTGGAACTAGGTTTTGAATGACTGCACATCACACATACGGATACTTTTCTGTAACTAGCAATGTGTAATATTACTATGCTTTTTTATTCAAGTAGCATGCAAAAGTCCAAAATGATGTCAAGGTACGGTTGTGCTGGGCACAGTCAAAACACAGGCTTAGAGACAGTCCCTGCTGCTTTCCAGGTGAGAAAGAAATGGTGAGTCAGAAGCATTATTACCATCTGTATTTTGTAAAGGGTGATATGAGGAACAGAAGGGTCAAAATGCAGATCCAAGGAAGCACATAGGGTCTTCAGCTTATTCGCCACATTGTGTTCCTGGAGAGGGACTCAAATCCCAGCTCTAGGCACCTAGCTGAGGAGTACTGTATCTCCCAGCTGTGGCACACATGCCGGTTCCCTTTGGGGGGCTCAGGGGTGACCAGGTCTCACCCTGATACCACAAAGGGACATGGCTGGATCATCCAGTGTTGTCCCAGAATTGGGAAGCTTTCCTAGAACAGACGTAGCCATCAATATTCAGGTCAGTCAGACTGAGACATGCCCTGTAGATAGATCTGTCCGCATCTGTGCATATGGCAGCTCGGTCAAGAGGGTCTTGGTGAGTTTAAACTGACCAGGAGGGCTTTGGACTGCAGCGTGGGAGAAAAGTCCTTCTACATCTTTTTAAAAATGCAAGTTGTTTTTCCTATCTAGCCCTATAGCCAAGATCCAGATGCAGTTTCGAGTATCTCGCTTCACTGAATGAACCAAAGATCATCTGCCTTCCTTTCTTCACACATACTCTGGCTGTACCTGGAGGGTACAACTGCTGGGCCCACCTGCTGGGGTGTCAGACCTGCTCAGTGAGGAGCACTAAAATAAGTGTGAAGTGGTGGTGCCATTGGTACAGCAGCACGGCCTCCTCCCAGAGCAAGGCCTAGGGGATCTTTTTAACTGTCTTTCTGTCCATTTTCCTGTCGGTTCCCTGCTAGTAAGTTTTAAGCCTGTTGGTTGGTTGCAGCCATATTTGGAAGAGAAATGGAATTCTTAAAGATAAATAAATTCTTTTAAGTTTTATGAAAGTGAGTAGCCAGATAGAAGAGACACCAAAATCAGTGATTCAGCTTAGAGTTAAAACATAAGAAGTCACCCTTAAGCATTTGGCAGTAGCTTGTTAACGGAGCAGCGATCCTCCAGCGCCACTCTGACTGGTATACATCGATGTGTGGCTAGGGTCAGCTTGGACCAAGCACTGAACACGCTCTTACCTGGTGAGGATGCATGCAAGCCTGAGGGGAGCTGCTTTACTTTGGTAGTAGGTAAAGATTTAGGAGACAAAGACACAGACCTGCAGGAAAACAGACTGAAGTAGCTCTTTAAGCAATGCACCTTAAAAAAACCCTAATAGCAAAATGACAAGCTGAGCTCTTATTTTATTGCTGGCACCTCCCATGGCAACTAACAGGATTTTGCTGCTTTGTTTATGGCGGTAAATCTGTTTCTCTGTGTGACACTTGCTTTTATCTTCTCCCTTCATTTTTATTTCCTTTTGTTGCTTTCTTAGGGATTTATCTCACACTATCCACTGACAAACAAAAGGCACTCTGAGCCCTTACTGAAGGAAACCACCTGCATACAATAATCACCATTATAAATCTGACTTTTGCCAAAATTAAGCCAAATTTGAGAAGCTGCCATTTTTTATTTCCTCTTTGCAAAGCTGGAGTATATAAGAGAAGGAAATAATAAAAGCAAGTAAATGATAATGTCTTATATAGCACCATGAAGTAACCCTTGCAAATACCAACTTTTTAAGTGACTTTTGTGTGGTGCATGTATTTATAACATCTTCCCTTCCATCATCTGTTACCGTGGTATACAATGTAGTACCTGCCTGCCAAACACTTCTTAAGACAATAAAATACAACATGATCTCAATCTGTAGAGCACCCGATTCAGCTTGCTTTCTGAAATGCTTCCCAGAGCGCAATAATAATCCCTGATTTACAGCCTGAAAAACAGTGGAGGGAGGAAAGAAATTAATTGTCAAGGGAAGGGCATGCAGATAGGCTCCTAGAGCCAAGCGCTGCAGGACTCAGCGGAGTGGAGGGCTGCAGGTCCAGATGGCTCGGGTGGCCAAGCAGGCGGCAGCTGCTCCAACAAGGGGAGATAGTGTTGCGGTGCAGAGAAGGGGCTGGTACTGCATGAGCAGGAGGAGCAGGGTGAGGGCGAGCATAACGGAGCCCAGTGTGTAAGGAAAGCAAGTACTCAGAGGTTTTAAATGCACGGATGGATGGGGATTTTGATTCTGATCTGGAAAGGAAAGGGGTAGACTGGTGGACTAGTCAGAGGGATAGCTGTAAATGCTGCAGGGGAGAAAGGAGAGGAGTAAGGCTGGAAAGGAGATTTACAAAATTAGAAAATATAGCCAAGCCTGACAAGTGTCCAAACCAAGTAGCCAGACAAATTGCAGAGACATGAGCTTCCACAAATGACAGATAGCTGTGGCAGGAAATAAAGACAACATGAACTGGAAGTTGTTCTTATAACTTGCAGCAGAAATGACTGTCAAATTATATATAGCATAGCCTAAATGTACCTTAGGGTAATAAGGAAGTATTTTCTTACATAAGTGTCGTGGTTTAGCTCCAGCCAGCAACTAAGCACCACGCAGCCACTCGCTCACTCCCCCTGCCCCGATGGGATGGGGGAGAGAATCGCAGGAGTAAGAGTGAGAAACACTCCTGGGTTGAGATAAGAACAGTTTAATAATTGAAATAAGGTAAATAATAATAATAATAATAATAGTATAAAAAAGATAATAACAATATCCAAAGGAAGTGATGCACAATGCAATTGCTCACCACCCGCCGACCGATACCCAGCCAGTTCGCGAGCAGCGATCGCTGCTCCCCGGCCAACCCCCCCCAGTTTATATACTGAGCATGACGTCATATGGTATGGAATAGCCCTTTGGGCAGTTTGGATCAACTGTTCTGGCTGTGCCCCCTCCCAGATTCTTGTGTACCTGGCAGAGCATGGGAAGCTGAAAAGTCCTTGACTAGCATAAGCAGTACTGAGCAACAACTAAACCATCAGTGTGTTATCAACATTCTTCTCCTACTAAATCCAAAACACAGCACTATGCCTGCTGCTAGGAAGAAAATTAACTCTATCCCAGCCAAAACCAGGACAGTATCCACCCCTTATTCTATACCATCTACGTCATGCACAGGCCCTCCCCTCTCCAATGTGTTCTAATTAATCACCACCACTTTCCCTGTCTTGACATATACACACAGATATCATTCCCTTTGTCTATGGCCCATCCCTCTAAAATGTCCATTGAGTTCATTTAGCCCATGACTTTGGGTTCCATCTGTCATCACAGTCTTTCAGAGCAGGAGAGGTGGTGTGCAGTGTTGGATTGTTGCATGCTGAAGCCAGTTCTCATTCCAACACGGTTTCATCAAAGTTCATTTTCATTAAGCTGGGCAATTCTCACTGTAATACCATTGATGTGGCATATAGCAACCATAACATACAGTACTATATACTTAACATTAACATACTATATTATTATATTAACATTATACTATATTATTACATTAACATACAGTTAAGAGATAACATACAATAAGAGATGACATACAGTATTATAGAGCAATTAATATCATACAATTCAGTTCATTGACTATTTTCACCCAAAATCAAATCCCCTTGAGGTACCCATTGGACTTCCCCATCCTTTCACATCACCCACCAAGTGCACCCAGGTCCTTGAGCAAAAGCAATCCCATGAATGGGTTTGCCTTTGCCAGTGGGGGAGGTCACCCAGACTGTCTTCCCCAGCATAGTTTTCATGTGCACTACAGGAACTTTATCCCCTTCTACAGTACGTAAAAGCTTTGATTGGGCAGGGCCAGCTCCATTGGCAGATCCCCTAGTGTTGACTAACCAGGTGGCTTTTGCCAAATGTGTATCCCAATGTTTGAATGTCCCAGCACCCATTGCTCTCAGGGTAGTCTTTAACAGTCCATTGGATCGCTCGATTTTCCCAGAGGCTGGTGCATGGTAAGGGATGTGATATACCCACTCAGTGCCGTGCTCTTTGGCCCAGGTGTCTATGAGGTTGTTTCGAAAATGAGTCCCGTTGTCTGACTCGATTCTTTCTGGGGTGCCATGTCTCCACAGGACTTGCTTTTCAAGGCCCAGGATGGCGTTCCTGGCGGTGGCATGGGGCATGGGATATGTTTCCAGCCATCCGGTGGTTGCTTCCACCATGGTAAGCACATAGCGCTTTCCTTGGCGGGTTGGTGGGAGTGTGATGTAATCAATCTCCCAGACCTCCCCATATATCACCAAGGCGAAGGTCTCCGGAGCGGACGCTCGTACCGGGGCACCCTTGCTGAGGCGGCCCAGCCCCCTGCCTAGAGTGGGGAAGGGCGGGAAAGGGCGAGCTGCTGACGTGGGGCAGCTCTGACGCAGCGTGGGCGGGGCCAGTAGTGACAGCGGCCAAACGCCCACCTATAAAAGCAGACCCCAGGGAGTGCGAGCGACCAGGAGCAGGGCGACCAAGATGGGCAAACAGGGCGTGGTGCGTCAGCAGGGCGTGGCGTGGCGCGACAGTTTGCACAGCAGTTGGCGCGGTCAGGGCGCGCGGGGAAGGCCAAGTACCCCCTCTCCTAGCTCCAAAGGCAAACTCAGGCAGTGGTCATCGCCCTACCAGGAGAGGACCTAGCACCTATGGTCACCACCCGCCCGAAAGCCGCTGCCAGAAGGAATGCGGTGACCCAGCCGGAGCTCCCGCACAAACACGCAGCCGTCCAGGTCTGGCTGCAGGGAGTGCCTGAGCCTGTCGCTCGTACTGCAGGGCAGCGGAGACGGCAAATGTCTTCGCTGTGAGCAGGGAGATGATCTGCTCAGCCTGGTGGCAGAGCTGAAGGAGGAGGTGGAAAGGCTGAGGAGTATCAGGGAGTGTGAGAGGGAGATAGACTGGTGGAGCCGCACCCGACCGTCCCTGGGGCCAGGGCAGCAGGCGGAGGCCCCACAAGGAGCAGAGGATCCCCTGCCCTCTTGCCGGCAAGCAGGAGGGGATCCAAGAGACGAGGGGGAATGGAAACAGGTCCCTGCCCGGGGAGGCAGGCGAATCCCCTCCCAGCCTCCCTCACCTTCCCAGCTACCCCTACACAACAGATACGGGGCTCTGGAAGTTGAGGGCCAGGCAAGCCGGGAGGGAGGTGAAGGGGAAGGTCCAGCCAGGGGGTTGCCGAGGGCCAGTCAGTCAACCCCACGGATTACGACTGCCCCTGCTAAGAAAAAAAGGAGGGTAATTGTGGTAGGTGATTCCCTCCTGCGGGGAACTGAGGGCCCAATCTGCCGTCCAGACCCATCCCACAGGGAAGTCTGCTGCCTCCCTGGGGCCCGGGTTAGCGACGTTACGGTGAAACTCCCTGACCTCGTGAGGCCCTCCGATTATTACCCACTGCTGGTTGTACAGGATGGCAGTGATGAGATTACAGAGAGAAGTCCTAAGGCAATGAAGAGGGACTTCAGGGCTCTGGGGCGATTTGTTGCAGGATCGGGAGCGCAGGTAGTGTTTTCCTCAATCCCGTCAATGGCAGGGAAGAATGCTGAAAGGAATGGGAAAACTCATTGAGAGGGCTTTAAACTAGGTTTGAAGGGGGAAGGGGATATAACCAGGCTCGCTAGTGAGGAGCCCAGGGGCGGCATGGCAACATTGGGGGTGAAATCGATAGCCCGGCTCAAGTGCATCCACACCAATGCACGTAGCATGGGCAACAAACAGGAGGAGCTGGAAGCCCTTGTGCAGCAGGATAGCTATGACATAGTCGCCATCACAGAAACGTGGTGGGACGACTCTCATGACTGGAGTGCTGCACTGGAGGGCTATAAGCTCTTCAGAAGGGATAGGCAGGGAAGGAGAGGCGGTGGGGTGGCTCTGTATGTTAGGGAGTGTTTTGACTGTATAGAGCTCGACAGTGGTGATGGTAAGGTCGAGTGTTTATGGGTAAGGATGAGGGGGAAGGCCAACAAGGCGGATGTCCTGTTGGGAGTCTGCTATAGACCACCCAACCAGGATGTAGAGGTAGATGAGGCGTTCTATAAGCAGCTGGCGGAAGTCTCGCAATCACTAGCCCTTGTTCTCGTGGGGGACTTCAACTTGCCGGACATCTGCTGGAAACACAACACAGCAGAGAGGCAACAGCCTAGGAAGTTCCTGGAGTGTGCGGAAGATAACTTTCTGACGCAGCTGGTAAGTGAGCCTACCAGGGGAGGTGCCTCGCTTGACCTGCTGTTTACAAACAGAGAAGGGCTTGTGGGAGATGTTGTGGTTGGAGGCCGTCTTGGGATTAGCGACCATGGTATGATAGAGCTTTCTATTCTTGGTGACGTAAAGAGGAGGGGCAGCAAAACTGTTACCATGGACTTCCAGAGGGCAGACTTTGGCCTGTTCAGGACGCTGGTTGGGAAACTCCCTTGGGAGGCGGTCCTGAAAGGCAAAGGGGTCCAGGAAGGCTGGGCCTTCTTCAAGAAGGAAGTCTTAAGGGCACAGGAGCGGGCTGTCCCCGTGTGCCGTAAGACCAACCAGTGGGGAAGACAGGTGGCCTGGCTGAACAGGGAACTTTTGCGGGGATTCAGGGAAAAAAGGAGAGTCTACCACCTTTGGAAGAAGGGGCGGGCAACTCAGGAGGAGTACAGGGATCTTGTTAGGTCATGCAGGGAGGAAATTAGGAAGGCAAAAGCCCAGCTAGAACTCAATCTGTCTACTGTTGTAAAAGATAATAAAAAATGCTTTTATAAGTACATCAGCAATAAAAGGAGAGCCAAGGAGGATCTCCATCCTTGGCTGGATGTGGGGGGAACATTGTCACCAAGGACAAGGAAAAGGCTGAGGTACTTAATGCCTTCTTTGCCTCTGTGTTTAACAGCCAGACCGGTCATCCCCAGGGTATTCAGGCCCCTGAGCTAGAGGATAGGGATGGGGACCAGAATGGAGCCCTCATAGTCCAGGAGGAAGCAGTTAATGACCTGCTATGCCACCTGGATGCTCACAAGTCTATGGGGCCAGATGGGATCCACCCAAGAGTACAGAGGGAGCTGGCAGAGGAGCTTGCCAAGCCACTCTCCATCATCTATCAGCAGTCCTGGTTAACAGGGGAGGTCCCTGATGACTGGAGGCTTGCCAATGTGACGCCCATCTACAAGAAGGGCCGGAAGGAGGATCTGGGGAACTACAGCCCTGTCAGCCTGACCTCGGTGCTGGGAAATATTATGGAGTGGTTCATCTTGAGTGCGCTCAACAGGCATGTGCAGGCCAACCAGGGGATCGGGCCCAGCCAGAATGGGTTCATGAAAGGCAGGTCCTGCTTGACCAACCTGATCTCCTTTTATGACCTGGTGACCCACCTGGTGTATGATGGAAAGGCTGTGGATGTCATTTACCTGGACTTTAGCAAAGCCTTTGACACCGTCTCCCATAGCATTCTCCTTGGGAAGCTGGCAGCCCATAGCTTGAACGGGCGTACTCTTCGCTGGGTAAAAAACTGGTTGGGTGGCTGAGCCCAGAGAGTAGTGGTGAACAGAGTTAAGTCCAGTTGGCAGCCGGTTCACGAGTGGTGTTCCCCAGGGCTCTGTTTTGGGGCCAGCCTTGATTAATATCTTTATCGATGATCTGGATGAGGGGATTGAGTGCACCCTCAGTAAGTTTGCAGACAACACCAAAGTGTGTGGGAGTGTTGATCTGCTCGAGGGTAGGATGGCCCTGCAGAGGGACCTGGACAGGCTGGACCAATGGGCCAAGGCCAACTGGATGAGATTCAACAAGGCCAAGTGCCGGGTCCTGCACTTGGGTCACAACAACCCCATGCAACGCTACAGGCTTGGGGAGGAGTGGCTGGAAAGCTGCCCGGAGGAAAAGGACCTGGGGGTGTTGGTTGACAGCCGGCTGAACATGAGCCAGCAGTGTGCCCAGGTGGCTAAGAAGACCAACAGCATCCTGGCTTGTGTCAGGAATAGTGTGGCCAGCAGGAGCAGGGAGGTGATTGTGCCCCTGTACTCGGCACTGGTGAGGCCTCACCTGGAATACTGTGTCCAGTTTTGGGCCCCTCAATACAAAAAGGACATTGAGGTGCTGGAGCGTGTCCAGAGAAGGGCAACGAAGCTGGTGAAGGGTCTGGAGCACAGGCCTTATGAGGAGCGGCTGAGGGAACTGGGGTGGTTTAGTCTGTAGAAGAGGAGGCTGAGGGGAGACCTTATCGCTCTCTACAACTACCTGAAAGGAGGTTGTAGTGAGGTGGGTGTTGGTCTCTTTTCCCAAGTAGTTAGCGATAGGACGAGAGGAAATGGGCTCAAGCTGCGCCAGGGGAGGTTTAGATTGGATATTAGGAAAAATTTCTTCACGGAAAGGGTAGTCAAGCATTGGAACAGGCTGCCCAGAGAGGTGGTGGAGTCCCCATCCCTGGAAGTGTTCAAAAAACAGGTAGACGTGGCACTCTGGGACATGGTTTAGTCTAGTCTACCCTTGATTGGTTTAGTGTGGACTTGGTAGTGTAGGTTAATGGTTGGACTGGATGATCTTAAAGGTCTTTTCCAACCTAAACGATTCTATGATTCTATTTATATTTCAGCCATCGTTCACTATACCTGAGGGGCTTGAACCGCTTGGCTTGCTTGATTGCAGCGCTTGTTTCCCATTCATGAATAACCTGTGCAATACTGTGCATAGTTAAGTCCACCCCTCGATCACGAGCCCATCTATATGATGCATCACGTCCTTGATGGCCTGAGGCGTCATGGGCCCACCAGGCTATAAATAATTCACCCTTATGTTGCCAGTCCAGATCCACCTGAGCCACTTCAATCTTAGCAGCCTGATCCACCTGCTGGTTGTTTGGATGTTCTTCAGTGGCCTGACTCTTGGGTACGTGAGCATCTACGTGACGTACTTTTACAACCAGGTTCTCTACCCGGGCAGCAATATCTTGCCACAATGGGGCAGCCCAGATGGGTTTGCCTCTGGGCTGCCAGTTGCTCTGCTTCCATTGCTGCAACCACCCCCACAGGGCATTTGCCACCATCCATGAGTCAGTATAGAGATAAAGGCCTGGCCACTTTTCTCGTTCAGCAATATCTAAAGCCAGCTGGATGGCTTTCACCTCTGCAAACTGACTCGACTCCCCTTCTCCTTCAGCAGTTTCTGCGACTTGTCGTATAGGACTCCATACAGCAGCTTTCCACCTCCGATGCTTTCCCACAAGACGACAGGACCCATCAGTGAACAGGGCATATTGCTTTTCATTTTCTGGCAATTTATTATACAGTGGGGCCTTCTCAGCATGTGTCACCTCCTCCTCTGGTGATATTCTGAAGTTTTTGCCTTCTGGCCAGTCCATGATCACTTCCAAGATTCCTGGGCGACTGGGGTTTCCTATTCGAGCCCCTTGTGTGATCAATGCAACCCACTTACTCCATGTAGCATCAGCTGCATGATGCGTAGAGGGGACCCTCCCTTTGAACATCCAGCCCAGCACCGGCAGTCGGGGTGCCAGCAGGAGCTATGCTTCAGTACCAACCACTTCTGAAGCAGCTCGAACCCCTTCATATGCTGCCAGTATCTCTTTCCCACTTGGAGTATAGCGGGCTTCGGATCCTCTGTATCCCTGACTCCAAAACCCTAGGGGTCGACCTCGAGTCTCCCCTGGTGCTTTCTGCCAGAGGCTCCAGGTAGGGCCATTCTCCCCGGCTGCTGTGTAGAGCACATTTTTAATATCCTGCCCTGCTCGGAATGGCCCAAGGGCTACTGCATGAACTATCTCACGTTTAATTTGTTCAAAGGCTTGTTGTTGCTCAGGGCCCCATTTGAAATCGTTCTTCTTCCGGGTCACTTGGTAGAGAGGGCTTACGATCTGGCTGTAATTTGGAATATGCATTCTCCAAAAACCCACAACGCCTAAGAAAGCTTGCGTTTCCTTTTTGCTAGTTGGTGGGGACATGGCTGTTATTTTGTTGATCACATCCATTGGGATCTGACGACGTCCATCTTGCCATTTTATTCCTAAAAACTGGATCTCCTGTGCAGGCCCCTTGACCTTACTCTGTTTTATGGCAAAAGCGGCCTTCAGAAGGATTTGGACTATCTTCTTTCCCTTCTCAAAAACTTCTTCTGCTGTATTGCCCCACACAATGATGGCATCAATGTACTGCAGATGTTCTGGAGCTTCACCCTGTTCCAGTGCTGTCTGGATCAGTCCATGGGAAATGGTGGGGCTGTGCTTCCACCCCTGGGGCAGTCGGTTCCAGGTGTACTGAACACCACTCCAGGTAAAAGCAAACTGGGGCCTGCACTCTGCTGCCAAAGGGATGGAGAAAAATGCATTAGCAATATCAATTGTGGCATACCACTTAGCTGCCTTTGACTCCAGTTCATATTGAAGTTCTAGCATGTCTGGCACGGCAGCACTCAGTGGTGGTGTAACTTCGTTCAGGCCACGATAGTCCACTGTCAGTCTCCACTCCCCATTAGACTTTCACACTGGCCATATGGGACTGTTAAAGGGTGAGCGAGTCTTGCTGATCACTCCCTGGCTCTCCAGTCGACGAATCAGGTTATGGATGGGAATCAGGGAGTCTCGGTTGGTGCGATATTGCCGCCTGTGCACAGTTGTGGTAGCAATCGGCACCTGTTGTTCCTCAACCTTCAGCAACCCCACAATAGAAGGGTCCTCCGAGAGACCAGGCAAGGTGGACAGCTGTTTAATTTCCTCTGTCTCCAAAGCAGCTATACCAAAAGCCCACTGGTACCCTTTTGGGTCCTTGAAATACCCTCTCCTGAGGTAGTCTATGCCAAGGATGCACGGAGCGTCTGGGCCAGTCACAATGGGGTGCTTCTGCCACTCATTCCCAGTTAGGCTCACTTCAGCCTCCAGTACAGTTAGCTGTTGGGATCCCCCTGTCACTCCAGAAATACAGATGGGTTCTGCCCCTCTATAGCTTGATGGCATTAGGGTACACTGTGCACCAGTGTCCACTAGAGCCTTATACTCCTGTGGGTCTGACGTTCCAGGCCATCGAATCCACACAGTCCAGTAAACCCGGTTGTCCCTTTCCTCCACGTGGCTGGAGGCAGGGCCCCTCTAACACTGGTCACAGTATTCGCTGTTCACTTCCTGTAAATGTGAATCAAAAGTCCCCTGATCAAGGTCGGAAGTAAAATTAGCCCTCTTCCTCTGTCTCGGGAACTGCTCACTGGAAACTGGAGCTGCAATTTTCCTGGGAGAACCGCCTTTTCTAATAGTTTTTCCTTTCAACTCACACACCTGTGCCTCAAGAGTCGAGGTTTTCCATCCCACTTCCTCATGTCCTCTCCGTGGTCATGCAGGTAAAACCACAGGGTGCCCCGTGGTGTGTATCCTCTCCATCCTCTCTCTTGAGCATAAGGATGTTGACTCCTAATGGCTGAGACACTGCTCCGTACAGGTGGGGAGTAGGACAGATCCTCTCTGAGTTGTTGGAACTCTCGGCCTATTTTTTCAGACAGTTTTTCCACAGCCGAGACACAGGCCCGTAGGGAGGAAAAGAGACTTTCTTCGTATTCCCGGAGTCGTCTAGCCACTTCATCCACCGTTGGTGCCTCGTCGTCTTTCCAGGCTAGTATTGCCAACGAGTTGGAATACGATGCTGGTGCGCTCCGTACCACCTTCCGCCACATGGGTTGTGTGCACCTGACTTCATCTGGATCTTTGGGTAACTGCTCATCATTCAGGTCACTATAAATCACCTCCAGCATGCCTAATTCCCTCAGGTACCGGATACCTCTCTCCATGGTGGTCCGTTTGCCGGGGCGGTATATAACATCCTCCATGAAGGGATACCTTTCCTTCACACTTGACAGAAGTCGCCTCCAGAGGCTGAGGTTTTGTGCCCCTTTTCCAATTGGGAAAGGATCGAAAAGGGATAGGGATCGAGTAGTTACCATCTCATTTATGGGTTCTTCCTCCTCTGGTTCTCGTGATGGCCCTGGTTCATCTTCATCCCTTACTAAACGAGCTGATTTTCTTGTGTATTTTTTCTTCTGTATAGGGGCAACTGATACCGGCGCGGGTTGATTCTCTGGTTTAGCCACGGTGCCTGTCACTGGGGTTGGAGTGGCTGCAGTACCTGTGGTGGGTGTTGGAGTAGCTGCAGTGCCCGTGGCTGTGGTTGGAGTAGCTGCAGTGCCTGTTGTTTTGTCATCTGATCCAGAGACCCGCTCTGTCCCTTGAGGGTACTGAATAGTGTTGAACAGGGCTTGATAGGCATGAGCCAGTCCCCAGCATGTTGCAATGAGTTGTGTCTCTCTGGAGTTGCCAGGGTGACAACATACTTTTTCCAAATACTTTACTAATTCTTCAGGATTCTGCACTTGTTCAGGGGTGAAGTTCCAAAACACTGGAGGTGCCCACTGCCCTAGGTACTTGCCCATACAGTCCCACACACCCTGCCACTCATAACTATCCAGCCTTGGGGCAGATCTCTGGATGATATTCTTAAATTGCTTACTAACTTTTGTCAAAACCAAAACAATATTCCCAAGAAGTATCAATAGAAGTATCTTCACTGCCCAGGGATGTTCAAAATACTGAAAACTTTCTGTAATGAGGGAGGAAGCATTATAGAAGAAGGTAGTGAAGGTGCCATTCTGTATTTCCTCCACAACAAACCTCTCCGAGGAAGAGGTATAATTGCTAACTCTCTCCATGAGGTGGTACCCGAAGTACAGTAGTGACTTGTGTATAAACCCAGATACAAAACAATGCTCAAGGTCAGGATTTTGATAAGGAACCTCCCAAGCAAAACATCCTTAATCACTGCAGAGCATAGCGCAATGCAGAGACCAACACCAATCTTTAACATGCACAGCCAAGAAAAGAACATGGTACAGACCAGATGAACTAATATCATGACCGGCAACTGTTAACAGACTCCTTAATACACTCTGGTTAATCTGTTGTTATCTCAAACCCTTCGAGTCCCTGTTTGGGCGCCAAAAAGGACTGTCGTTGTTTAGCCCCAGCCAGCAACTAAGCACCACGCAGCCACTCGCTCACTCCCCCTGCCCCGATGGGATGGGGGAGAGAATCGGAGGAGTAAGAGTGAGAAACACTCCTGGGTTGAGATAAGAACAGTTTAATAACTGAAATAAGGTAAATAATAATAATAATAATAATAATAATAATAATAATAATAATAATAATAATAGTATAATAATGATAATAATAACAATATCCAAAGGAAGTGATGCACAATGCAATTGCTCACCACCCGCCGACCGATACCCAGACAGTTCCCGAGCAGCGATCGCTGCTCCCTGGCCAACCCCCCCCAGTTTATATACTGAGCATGACGTCATATGGTATGGAATAGCCCTTGGGGCAGTTTGGGTCAACTGTCCTGGCTGTGCCCCCTCCCAGTTTCTTGTGCCCCTGGCAGAGCATGGGAAGCTGAAAAGTCCTTGACTAGCATAAGCAGTACTTAGCAACAACTAAACCATCAGTGTGTTATCAACATTCTTCTCCTACTAAATCCAAAACACAGCACTATGCCTGCTGCTAGGAAGAAAATGAACTCTGTCCCAGCCGAAACCAGGACAACAAGGAATGGTCTCAGTGTGAGTCAGGTGTTGCCATCAGCTGAGCAGGGGAAGAAGGTGGCTCTGATGCAGAACTTGCAGACTTTCTTATGAGTCTGACACCTGCTTCCTTGACCAGCTGCCTGGAAAACCACATTTCAGTGGGTTTTTTTTCTCAGATGAGGAAGAAAGTCTATACTACTTTACTTTCCCAGGGGAAATCGCTTCTAGCAGAGTGTCTGTGAACAGCATACTTTAGCTATGTATTAAACAAGAAAATGTCTTATGTCAGAAATTTTCTGGATTAAAAGGGGATGTCTAACTATAGGTCTTTCTTTAATAAGAGTAAGGATTTTTTTCCTCTCATAAAATGCACTGGCAGTAGAGATTTTGGAAGAGAAAAAATACTTTTGAAGAACCTCCTGGGTATCTGATAATAAAAAGATTAACATTTATTGAGGGAAAAAAAACCCTCTTTAGGCATGCACTTACATCAGATCATGTTTCTTCTTGAACAAATGCCAGCAGGTTATTCAGAAATATACTTTATCAGCTACAGACTTCTGTCAATTAGATACCATCTTTTCAAAGGTGGAAATGTTTTGAGGAGCATTTGGAACTTTAAAACACTGGAGAATGTGAAAAACTAGGTTAGGACAAATCCCACGGTCTGTAGTGATGGAGCTGTGGCTGCACAGAGGCTGCAGGATTTGCCCCCTTGTTTGTGGAGTCCACAGCAGCAGCTGCCAGTGCTGCTCACTTGAGAGAGGTGCTCTATGACAGGGCTCCCATTATCCATGCCTGGCTTCAGATATATAGAAACAGAATGTGAAAAATCAGTCTGGCATGAAGGCACCTGTACTGATTGTGTTACCTGCACTAATACAGCCTCAGCACTTTTTTAGCTTGGAGTAGGAGCAGACAGCTTGCATTTGCCCACGCTATAGTGTATACTGTATTTTGCAAGACATACAGTCTTGCAAAAAAGGCTTATTTCCATGTGACATGGGCTGAGCTCATACGGAATACACTTACTTAGATCACAGCACTGGATGGCTTGCTTTGTGGAGAAAAGATATTTACAGTTTCTACTGATAACTATTTAATGATGTTTTCCTCTGCTTAAGCACAGCAGAATTTATCTGCTCATATAGGCTCCATTACCATAACTGTACATGTTATAGTAATTAACAGGCTTAACTTAAGATTACCCTTGAGACATAAACATATTTATTTCTCTTTTATAGCTGAGAACCTGAGGCAAAAGGAATGAAGTGGCTCAAGGTCACTAAAGAGGCTATGAGGCCCCAAACCACAGCTTCATGACTTCATCTGGCAGCTCTGTGAAGTTGAATTGTCCTGTCTTGGATCATGCCCAGGGCATCGGGCAAACATCCAAGTGCAACTCTGGGCTTATGGAGTCCCCCGATCATCACCCCTGGGAACAGCCGTGTCAGAGCAGCTGTGATTTCATAGAATCATAGAGTGGCTTGGATTGGAAAGGACCTTAAAGATCATCTAGTTCTAACGCCTCTGCCATGGGCAGGGACACCTTCCACTAGATCAGGTTGCTCAAAGCCCCATCCAACCTGGCCTTGAACACTTCCAGGGATGGGGCATGCACAACTTCTCTGGGCAACCTGTTCCAGTGCCTCACCACCCTCATAGTGAAGAATTTTTCTTTATATCTAATCTAAATCTACCCTCTTTCAGTTTAAAGCCATTACCTCTTGTCCTATCATTACACTCCCTTGTAAAAAGTCCCTCTCCAGCTTTCTTGTAGGCCCTCTTCAGGTATTGGAAAGCTGCTATAAGGTCTCCCCGGAGCCTTCTCTTCTCCAGGCTGAACAACCCCGACTCTCTCAGCCTGGCCTCATAGGAGAGGTGCTCCAGCCCTCTGATCATCTTCGTGGCCCTCCTCTAGACTTGCTCCAACAGGTCCATGTCCTTCTTATGTTGGGGCTGAATGCAGTACTCAACGCATCCCACAGAACAGGTCAGCACAGCCTTTATCTCCATACCAGAGCATCTCCATGCCCTCCTTGAAGTCTCCATGGCACAGAGAAGCAGAGTTCACATGTGCTGATAGGATCATGCTGTTGTGATCAGGATACTTGGCTCTGTTCAGCCACCAGCTGTACAGCACAGGCCATTCACAGCAGTTGTAAGCAGCCACTGCTGGCTACGTGCACACTCATGGCACTCCATTTTCTCCCTCCAGCTGCTGTCACCACCAGGGCTGCTACCACAGAGTGCTCCGGCATCTCGCCCGTCTGCCCTTGCTCTGCTGAGCAGCAGTGCAGGGCAGAACTTGCCAAACCAGCTGGGAACAAGAAGCAGTGCTGCCAGCAGCCACTGCGCAAGAACAGACATGCTCGCATGTGGTTTTGTCAAGGACATCAAACATCCTTCAAGACACACAGACCTTGTCATCCCCACAGGGCCTTCCCTCAGACACACTTTTGTTCCCCTTTGCTCAGCAGAGCTGCTGTGGTGGAGGAGTGGGACAGCTCAGGAACATGCAACACATGCTGTCATGGCAGTCAGCCTGCCAGGCCTCCAGTTAAGGCAGAGAGGTGATGGCATCACACTGGCCTTCCCTTGAAAAAAAATACCTCTGCACTTCAAAATCAAAATCAGGTATGTATAATCTCACACAGACATAAATCCTCCCTCACCCCTGCTTTTGTGCTGTGCACTGCTTCCTTTTTCCTTGTCAGCACTCCTCAAGCTGATGTGCTGCAGCTTGCATTTGTGGCATGGGAAGCGCATGAGCTGGACATGACTGCATGGACAACTGCCAGCTCTGAGAGCAGTACACATCCCCCTTCCTGCAGCCTCCCCATGCTCAGGCAGCCACGCCAGGCCCTGGGGCCACGACTTCCACCCAAACCACTTTGTCACATGATGCTTGATGTTTACTCTCATTTGGTTCTTCACCCTTCTGGAGAAGGTGAGGGATGTGTCCCTTGTTCTTGGAGTCAGATGGGTTCAGAGGGCATGGGGGTTCATCAGTGTGTTAGACCCAGAGCTGCATTTGGGAAAATGCCTTCCCAGCTTTCCCTAGATCATCTCCAGAGCTAGGTCTCCCACTGGCCTGGTCATACAGTGGTTCAGGAGCCCCAGGATGGGACCACTAGGCAGGTGATGGTGGCAGCTGCAGGAAGGCAGGACAGCTACAGGGAACCTACAATGCCATTACGTTGTTCTTGTTTTCACAGAATTTCCCTGTAGCAACTACACTGCCTTTTTCTTTCTAGGTCATATGTCTGGATTGCCCAGGCAGAGAGCTGTCAGTTTTGATCTGGAGGCTGATCTGAAGGGACAGAATGACACACGGCTTTCTGAGAGGCTTGTGTTTCCTTGGGCAAAATGCTGCTAGTTCCAACACATGTTCATTTGGAGGTTTCCAAGGTAAGCAGCTTTTTAAACACTGCTTGTCTTCCATTGCCATCTCCATCCCAGAGCATTTAGACCTGGCTTCCCAATAGGTGCCAGCTCCAGAGCACGTGGGAGTGGGGGACTTGAGGCAAAAGCTCACCTGCCTGGTGCTCCGCATGGCTTCTGGGAGCATGGGAGCAGCGGAGGGGCTGGCTCTGGGGCCTCTTCTCTGCCAATGGCTTGTGCAAGCGAGGAAATTAAGTATGTGCTGTCCTGGAGAACAATGACTTTTTTTGCCTCCTGCTGGGGATGAAGCATGCTTTACCTGACAATGAGCAGCTTGTTTCCTGACTCAGCACCCCAAGCAGGAACCTTCCACATATGCATATGCACACACATACACACATCCATGGGACTGGGTGCTAGCCTACCAAACCTGTGTGGCATGCCAAGTATAGGCACAAATGGATACTGCCACTGCCTGAGAGGGGCAGTGGGAATGAGCAGTTGCCAGCTTGGAGAACTGGTCTCTGGCTCACATTCCCTCTCCCTCTTTGCACCCCTTTTTTTTTTTGCTATGAGAGGCTAGAAACAAGCCACAGTGGCTTGTGGGACAGAAGTGGGAAAGCTGCTTGCAGTGCAGACATGCCTCAGATGCTCTGGATGTGCCCTAGGGGCCTGCAGTAGGGAAGGGAACAAGGGCATTCCAGCTCCAGGGCGGACCTGGAGAGCAAGCTCAAAAAGCAGTGTAGATGGGCCCAGCAGGTCTACAGCAGTCTCTCTGCTTTAAGCCTTCCCATGCTTTCTTATTTTGCCCAAAACTAGTGTATTAGTGTGGTTTGCCTCTGCAGGTGACTGATGACTGATGTTTTATTAAAGATGGTGTGAAAAAGCTAAATTGTTTGCCCCAACTTTGAAAGAGTTTAAGCTGGAAGTTTGGCCTGGATAGCAGTCTGATGAGCCTGTAAAAACCTTCCTTAGTCTACTCAGAAACATACTTCAGCACAGAAAATTTAGGCCAGATGGAGAAGCATGTTTCAGACAGAAATCTGTACTGGCCATGGAAGATGTAGTTTAGCCCAGAGGCTCAATTCACAGAAGGCCTGATTTAACTCTGGGGGGTTTTACGTTAGTTGTGTGCTGTTTTATTAAGAAGTTTCTGTAGGAATCTTTATGAATTGTTTCAGTTTTTATGGAGCGTTACTACCAGAAAAAAAATAAATTGTAATATTTCTTCTCTTCCCTTCTCCTATTATACTGGAACCAGCACTCCAGCTTCAATATGCAAAACTGTGGTATGAGGGTTTGCCTCAGTGTGATTGCTAAGGCCAAATGGGTAACAGCATGTATCCAGATTCCCCTGCTTGGTTCCTTGCTGCCTGTGACTATTCTTGGAAGTAGATCCCTGTTTCTACATTTTCTTAGAATAATCACACATTAAGAACATCTCAGTTTGCTCAGGACTTTGTTAAATCACAGTGCAATCTCTATACCTTAGCAAGCTGCGGAGATCACTTAGCTGCCTGGCATTTGCTTCATGCACTATAATGCTCCAAGGAACTAGTGCTTTCATACAATCCCATAGTGAAGAAGTGATACTAAAATGTACCACGTGACTGTTTCTTGTTTTCTGTTAAACCAGATAATATAACTGATAGCAAGTGGGTCATGGTCTACAGGTTGCTGCTACTTAATGTCTCTTGAGTTGAGCACAGCCTTAGTCAGTCTAGAAATTTCTAAATTATCTTCTAAGAAAACACATGACCTAGGGCTTTGGAATAGACTGTTTCTTAGCTTCTTCTAGGATAAGGTATTAGCCAAATGATTATTCAAGTTTTAGATGAAACACTTCTTAACACCTAATACAGTCTGCATTTTAAAGTAAAAATCAGATAGTGATAAGAAGTCCATTTTGCCATCCTGACCTGAGTAAGTCGGGGGACATCCAAAAGTATATCAACAAAGCTGCATCAATGAATCATCTTTTGATCTCAGTTTTTCCATACAGTCCCATCATCAGCAATCAGAGTGAGTCTTTGCATCCTCTCCAGGCTGCAACCTCTTCTGTTCTCCCCCTTCCCTCCTTCAGCCCCCCTACTTCCACAAATCCTCCTCACCAGCTCTGGGGACCAAGAAATAATAGAGAAAGCCTGAACTTTTGTCTTAAAAACTAACAAACAAACAGAACAAGGACAAAGAAGATGCTTCTTGGATTTCGCAGCCTGGCAAAATAAATAAATAAATAAGGGTTTGAGATAACAACAGATTAACCAGAGTGTATTAAGGAGTCTGTTAACAGTTGCCGGTCACGATATTAGTTCTTCTGATCTGCACCATGTTCTTTTTTTTGCAGCACGCGTTAAAGCTTGCTGTCAGTTTGTGTAGTGTGCTATGCTCTGCAGTGATTCATGATCTTTTGCTTGGGAGGACATGAGAAAGTGGGATGGAAAACCCACCTCAACCTTAGAGGCACGGGTGCGTGAGTTGCAAGGAAAAACTATTAGAAAAGGCGGTTCTCCCAGGAAAATTGCAGCTCCAGTTTCCAGTGAGCAGTTCCCCAGACAGAGGAAGAGGGCTAATTCTACTCCCGATCTTAATCAAGGGACTCTTGATTCACATTTATAAGGAGTGAACAGCGCATACTATGACCAGTGTTAGAGGGGCCCTGCCTCCAGCCAGGTGGAGGAAAGGGACAACCGGGTTTCCTGGACTGTGTGGATTCGATGGCCTGGAACGTCAGACCCACAAGAGTAGAAGGCTCTAGTGGACACTGGTGCACAGTGCACGCTAATGCCATCAAACTATAGAGGGGCAGAACCCATCTGTATTTCTGGAGTGACAGGGGGATCCCAACAGCTCACTGTACTGGAGGCTGAAGTGAGCCTAACTGGGAATGAGTGGCAAAAGCACCCCATTGTGACTGGCCCAGATGCTCCGTGCATCCTTGGCATAGACTACCTCAGGAGAGGGTATTTCAAGGACCCAAAAGGGTACCGGTGGGCTTTTGGTATAGCTGCTTTGGAGACAGAGGAAATTAAACAGTTGTCCACCTTGCCCGGTCTCTCAGAGGACCCTTCGATTGTAGGGTTGCTGAAGGTTGAGGAACAACAGGTGCCGATTGCTACCACAACTGTGCACAGGCGGCAATATCGCACCAACCGAGACTCCCTGATTCCCATCCATAACCTGATTCGTCGACTGGAGAGCCAGGGAGTGATCAGCAAGACTCGCTCACCCTTTAACAGTCCCATATGGCCAGTGCGAAAGTCTAATGGGGAGTGGAGACTGACAGTGGACTATCGTGGCCTGAACGAAGTTACACCGCCGCTGAGTGCTGCCGTGCCAGACATGCTAGAACTTCAATATGAACTGGAGTCAAAGGCAGCTAAGTGGTATGCCACAATTGATATTGCTAATGCATTTTTCTCCATCCCTTTGGCAGCAGAGTGCAGGCCCCAGTTTGCTTTTACCTGGAGGGGTGTTCAGTACACCTGGAACCGACTGCCCCAGGGGTGGAAGCACAGCCCCACCATTTCCCATGGACTGATCCAGACAGCACTGGAACAGGGTGAAGCTCCAGAACATCTGCAGTACATTGATGCCATCACTGTGTGGGGCAACACAGCAGAAGAAGTTTTTGAGAAGGGAAAGAAGATAGTCCAAATCCTTCTGAAGGCTGGTTTTGCCATAAAACAGAGTAAGGTCAAGGGACCTGCACAGGAGATCCAGTTTTTAGGAATAAAATGGCAAGATGGACGTCATCAGATCCCAATGGATGTGATCAACAAAATAACAGCTATGTCCCCACCAACTAGCAAAAAGGAAACACAAGCTTTCTTAGGCGTTGTGGGTTTTTGGAGAATGCATATTCCAAATTACAGGCAGATTGTAAGCCCTCTCTACCAAGTGACCCGGAAGAAGAACGATTTCAAATGGGGCCCTGAGCAACAACAAGCCTTTGAACAAATTAAACGCGAGATAGTTCATGCAGTAGCCCTTGGGCCAGTCCGGGCAGGGCAGGATATTAAAAATGTGCTCTACACTGCAGCTGGGGAGAATGGCCCTACCTGGAGCCTCTGGCAGAAAGCACCAGGGGAGACTCGAGGTCGACCCCTAGGGTTTTGGAGTCGGGGATACAGAGGATCCGAAGCCCGCTATACTCCAACTGAGAAGGAGATACTGGCAGCATATGAAGGGGTTCGAGCTGCTTCAGAAGTGGTTGGTACTGAAGCACAGCTCCTGCTGGCACCCCGACTGCCGGTGTTGGGCTGGATGTTCAAAGGGAGGGTCCCCTCTACGCATTATGCAACTGATGCTACGTGGAGTAAGTGGGTTGCATTGATCACACAAGGGGCTTGAATAGGAAACCCCAGTCGCCCAGGAATCTTGGAAGTGATCATGGACTGGCCAGAAGGCAAAAACCTTCGAATATCACCAGAGGAGGAGGTGACACGTGCTGAAGAGGCCCCACTGTATAATAAATTGCCAGAAAATGAAAAGCAATATGCCCTGTTCACTGATGGGTCCTGTCGTCTCGTGGGAAAGCATCGGAGGTGGAGAGCTGCTGTATGGAGTCCTATACGACAAGTGGCAGAAACTGCTGAAGGAGAAGGGGAGTCGAGTCAGTTTGCAGAGGTGAAAGCCATCCAGCTGGCTTTAGATATTGCTGAAAGAGAAAAGTGGCCAGTCCTTTATCTCTATACTGACTCATGGATGGTGGCAAATGCCCTGTGAGGGTGGCTGCAGCAATGGAAGCAGAGCAACTGGCAGCGCAGAGGCAAACCAATCTGGGCTGCCGCATTGTGGCAAGATATTGCTGCCCGGGTAGAGAACCTGGTTGTAAAAGTTCGTCATGTAGATGCTCATGTACCTAAGAGTCGGGCCACTGAAGAACATCAAAACAACCAGCAAGTAGATCAGGCTGCTAAGATTGAAGTGGCTCAGGTGGATTTGGACTGGCAACATAAGGGTGAATTATTTATAGCTCGGTGGGCCCATGACACCTCAGGCCATCAAGGAAGGGATGCAACGTATAAATGGGCTCGTGATCGAGGGGTGGACTTAACTATGGACAGTATTGCACAGGTTATTCATGAGTGTGAAACATGCGCTGCAATCAAGCAAGCCAAGCAGTTCAAGCCCCTTGGGTATAGTGAACGATGGCTGAAATATAAATATGGGGAGGCCTGGCAGATTGATTACATCACACTCCCACAGACCCGCCAAGGCAAGCGCCATGTGCTCACCATGGTGGAAGCAACCACTGGATGGCTGGAAACATATCCCGTGCCCCATGCCACCGCCCGGAACACCATCCTGGGCCTTGAAAAGCAAGTCCTGTGGAGACATGGCACCCCAGAAAGAATCGAGTCAGACAACGGGACTCATTTCCGAAACAACCTCATAGACACCTGGGCCAAAGAGCACGGCATTGAGTGGGTGTATCACATCCCTTACCATGCACCAGCCTCGGGGAAAATTGAGCGATACAATGGATTGTTAAAGACTACCCTGAGAGCAATGGGTGGTGGGACATTCAAACATTTGGATACGCATTTAGCAAAAGCCACCTGGTTAGTCAACACCAGGGGATCTGCCAATCGAGCTGGCCCTGCCCAATCAAAACTTTTACGTACTGTAGAAGGAGATAAAGTTCCTGTAGTGCACATGAAAAATATGCTGGGGAAGACAGTCTGGGTTACTTCCCCCTCTGGCAAAGGCAAACCCATTCGTGGGATTGCTTTTGCTCAAGGACCTGGGTGCACTTGGTGGGTGATGTGAAAGGATGGGGAAGCCCAATGTGTACCTCAAGGGAATTTGATTTTGGGTGAAAATAGCCAATGAACTGAATTGTATAATATTAATTGCTTTATAATACTGTATGTTATCTCTTAACTGTATGTTATCTCTTAACTGCATGTTAATATAATAATATAGTAGGTTAATATTTAGTATATAATACTGTATATTATGATTGCTATATGCCGCATCAATGGTATTGCAGTAAGAATTGCCCAGCTTAATGAAAATGAACTTTGATGAAACCATGTTGGAATGAGAACTGACTTCAGCATGCAACAGTCCAACACTGCACACCACCTCTCCTGCTCTGAAAGACTGTGATGACAGATGGAACCCAAAGTCATGGGCTAAATGAACTCAATGGACATTTTAGAGGGATGGGCCATAGACGAAGGGAATGATATCTGTGTGTATATCAAGATAGGGAAAGCGGTGGTGATTAATTGGAACACATTGGAAAGGGGAGGGCCTGTGCATGACCTAGATGGTATAGAATAAGGGGTGGATACTGTCCTGGTTTCGGCTGGGATAGAGTTAATTTTCTTCCTAGTAGCAGGCATAGTGCTGTGTTTTGGATTTAGTAGGAGAAGAATGTTGATAACATGCTGATGTTTTTAGTTGTTGCTGAGTACTGCTTATGCTAGTCAAGAACTTTTTCAGCTTCCCATGCTCTGGCAGGTGCACAAGAAACTGGGAGGGGGCACAGCCAGAATAGTTGATCCAAACTGACCAAAGGGCTATTCCATACCATATGACGTCATGCTCAGTATATAAACTGGGGGGGGTGGCCAGGGAGCAGCGATCGCTGCTCGGGAACTGTCTGGGTATCGGTCGGCGGGTGGTGAGCAATTGCATTGTGCATCACTTGCTTCGTGTATCATTATTATTATTATCATTATTATACTGTTACTATTAGCATTACTATTTTACTTTATTTCAATTATTAAACTGTTCTTATCTCAACCCAGGAGTGTTTCTCACTCTTACTCCTCCGATTCTCTCCCCCATCCCATCGGGGTAGGGGGAGTGAGCGAGCGGCTGCGTGGTACTTAGTTGCTGGCTGGGGCTAAACCACGACAACTATGCATCCTAGATCTCGGAGGAGAGCCCAGATAAAGTGAATGGCGCAGTGACTTCCAGGCTGCTCTATGTCATGACAGGAGCTCTTGCTGAGGAGGTTTAAATCTCACTCTTGTGTAGCATGACTGCCACTTTTCCTTTCAACTGCTTATTTCAACAGAAAGTCTTTTATAAATAACCCCCTTGATTTCTAATTAAATCACCCAGTTTTTTTCTCACCCAGTTCTCTTTGGGCTATAGATGGAATTTTATTGCCAAGTGCTTTTAAAAATCTATCCAGGCATGTCAGACTGAAAGCTATTATGGGCAGAGCACATCTGAATAGGCACTTATGCATGTACCTCATTGGAAGCAGAGATTTGAAAATTTGGCCACAGAGATACTCATTACTTGGAAACCAGGAGAAACTGGATAGTACACAAAACTATTGATGAGCTGTCATGCCATTCGAGCCAGATGGCCTACATGGCAGTCACCGAGGCGAAGGGCTCTGGAGCGGACGCTCATGCCGGGGCACCCTTTCTAAGGTGACAAAAGCACAGGGAGAGAGAGGGCACCCGAGCTCCTCGCCTAGAGCAGGGAAGAGCGGGAAAGGGCGAGCTGCTGACGTGGGGCAGCTCTGACGCAGCGTGGGAGGGGCCCGGAGTGACGGCGGCCAAACCCCCACCTATAAAAGCAGCGGCGCGTCAGAAGGGTGTGGTGCAGCAGTTCGCACAGGGAAGTCCAAGTCCCCCTCCTAGCCCTGAAGGGGAACTCAGGCAGTGGTCATCGTCCTCCCAGGAGAGGACCTAGCACCTATGGTCACCACCCGCCCGAAAGCCGCTGCCAGAAGGAATGCGGCGACCCAGCCGGAGCTCCCGCACAAACACGCAGCCGTCCAGGTCTGGCTGCAGGGAGTGCCTGAGCCTGTTGCTCGTACCGCAGGGCAGCGGAGACGGCAAATGTCTTCGCTGTGAGCAGGGAGATGATCTGCTCAGCCTGGTGGCAGAGCTGAAGGAGGAGGTGGAAAGGCTGAGGAGTATCAGGGAGTGTGAGAGGGAGATAGACTGGTGGAGCCGCACCCGACCGTCCCTGGGGCCAGGGCAGCAGGCGGAGGCCCCACAAGGAGCAGAGGATCCCCTGCCCTCTTGCCAGCAAGCAGGAGGGGATCCAAGAGACGTGGGAATGGAAACAGGTCCCTGCCCGGGGAGGCAGGCGAATCCCCTCCCGGCCTCCCTCACCTTCCCAGCTGCCCCTACACAACAGATATGGGGCTCTGGAAGTTGAGGGCCAGGCAAGTGGGGAGGGAGGTGCAGGCGAAGGTCGAGCCAGGGGGTTGCCGAGGGCCAGTCAGTCAACCCCACGGATTACGACTGCCCCTGCTAAGAAAAAAAGGAGGGTAATTGTGGTAGGTGATTCCCTCCTGCGGGGAACTGAGGGCCCAATCTGCCGTCCAGACCCATCCCACAGGGAAGTCTGCTGCCTCCCTGGGGCCCGGGTTAGTGACGTTACGGTGAAACTTCCTGATCTCGTAAGGCCCTCCGATTATTACCCACTGCTGGTTGTACAGGTGGGCAGTGATGAGATTACAGAGAGAAGTCCTAAAGCAATCAAGAGGGACTTCAGGGCACTGGGGCGATTGGTTGCAGGATCGGGAGCGCAGGTAGTGTTTTCCTCAATCCCGTCAATGGCAGGGAAGAATGCTGAAAGGAATGGGAAAACTCACCTGATTAACAGGTGGCTCAGAGGCTGGTGCCATTGGTGGAATTTTGGGCTTTTTCGATCATGGGGAGGTTTACACGGCACCGGGCCTGCTGGCGGCTGATGGAGATCAGCTGTCTCCAAAGGGGAAAAGGATTCTCACTCATGAGTTGACGGGATTCATTGAGAGGGCTTTAAACTAGGTTTAAAGGGGGAAGGGGATATAACCAGGCTCACTAGAGAGGAGCCCAGGGGCGGCATGGCAACATTGGGGGTGAAATCGATAGCCCGGCTCAAGTGCATCCACACCAATGCACGTAGCATGGGCAACAAACAGGAGGAGCTGGAAGCCCTTGTGCAGCAGGATAGCTATGACATAGTCGCCATCACAGAAACGTGGTGGGACGACTCTCATGACTGGAGTGCTGCACTGGATGGCTATAAGCTCTTCAGAAGGGATAGGCAGGGAAGGAGAGGCGGTGGGGTGGCTCTGTATGTTAGGGAGTGTTTTGACTGTATAGAGCTCGACAGTGGTGATGATAAGGTCGAGTGCTTATGGGTAAGGATGAGGGGGAAGGCCAAGAAGGCAGACGTCCTGCTGGGAGTCTGCTATAGACCACCCAACCAGGATGTAGAGATAGATGAAGCGTTCTACAAGCGGCTGGCAGAAGTCTCACAATCGCTAGCCCTTGTTCTCGTGGGGGACTTGAACTTGCCGGACATCTGCTGGAAATACAACACAGCAGAGAGGCAACAGCCTAGGAAGTTCCTGGAGTGTGTGGAGGATAACTTTCTGACGCAGCTGGTAAGCGAGCCTACCAGGGGAGGTGCCTCACTTGACCTGCTGTTTACAAACAGAGAAGGGCTTGTGGGAGATGTCATGGTCGGAGGCCGTCTTGGGCTTAGCGACCATGATATGGTACAGTTTTCGATTCTTGGTGACGTAAAGACGAAGGGCAGCAAAACTGTTACAATGGCCTTCTGGAGGGCAGACTTTGGCTTGTTCAGGACGCTGGTTGGGAAAGTCCCTTGGGAGGCAGTCCTGAAGGGAAAAGGGGTCCAGGAAGGCTGGGCCTTCTTCAAGAAGGAAGTCTTAAGGGCGCAGGAGCGGGCTGTCCCCATGTGCTGTAAGACCAACCAGTGGGGAAGACAGGTGGCCTGGCTGAACAGGGAACTTTTGCGGGGATTCAGGGAAAAAAGGAGAGTCTACTGCCTTTGGATGAAGGGGCGGGCAAGTCAGGAAGGGTACAGGGATCTTGTTAGGTCATGCAGGGAGGAAATTAGAAAGGCAAAAGCCCAGCTAGAACTCAATCTGGCCACTGTTGTAAAAGATAATAAAAAATGTTTTAATAAGTACATCAACAATAAAATGAGAGCCAAGGAGAATCTCCATCCTTTGCTGGATGCAGGGGGGAACATTGTCACCAAGGATGAGGAAAAAGCTGAGGTACTTAACGCCTTCTTTGCCTCTGTCTTTAATAGCCAGACCGGTCATCACCAGGGTATTCAGGCCCCTGAGCTGGAAGACAGGGATGGGGACCAGAATGGAGCCCTCATAGTCCAGGAGGAAGCAGTTAATGACCTGCTATGCCACCTGGACGCTCACAAGTCTATGGGGCCAGATGGGATCCACCCGAGAGTATTGAGGGAGCTGGCAGAGGAGCTCACCAAGCCACTTTCCATCATCTATCAGCAGTCCTGGTTAACAGGGGAGGTCCCTGATGACTGGAGGCTTGCCAATGTGACGCCCATCTACAAGAAGGGCCGGAAGGAGGATCTGGGGAACTACAGGCCTGTCAGCCTGACCTCAGTGCCGGGAAAGATTATGGAGAGGTTCATCTTGAGTGAACTCAACAGGCATGTGCAGGCCAACCAGGGGATCGGGCCCAGCCAGCATGGGTTCATGAAAGGCAAGTCCTGCTTGACCAACCTGATCTCCTTTTATGACCTGGTGACCGGCCTGGTGGATGAAGGAAAGGCTGTGGATGTAATTTACCTGGCATTCAGCAAAGCCTTTGACACTGTCTCCCATAGCATTCTCCTTGGGAAGCTGGCAGCCCATGGCTTGAACGGGCGTACTCTTCGCTGGGTAAAAAACTGGTTGGGTGGCTGAGCCGAGAGAGTAGTGGTGAATGGAGTTAAGTCCAGCTGGCAGCCGGTCACGAGCGGTGTTCCCCAGGTCTCTGTTTTCAGGCCAGTCTCATTTAATAGTGTCCTGGTTTCGGCTGGGATAGAGTTAATTTTCTTCCTAGTAGCAGGCATAGTGCTGTGTTTTGGATTTAGTAGGAGAAGAATGTTGATAACACACTGATGTTTTAGTTGTTGCTCAGTACTGCTTATTCTAGTCAAGGACTTTTCAGCTTCCCATGCTCTGCCAGGTGCACAAGAAGCTGGGAGGGGGCACAGCCAGGACAGCTGATCCAAACTGCCCAAAGCGCTATTCCATACCATATGGCGTCATGCTCAGTATATAAGCTGGGGGGGGGTTGGCCGGGGAGGAGCGATTGCTGCTCGGGAACTGTCTGGGTATCGGTCGTCGGGTGGTGAGCAATTGCATTGTGCATCACTTGCTTTGTATATTATTATTATCATTATTATATTGTTATTATTATCATTAGTACCTTACTTTATTTCAATTATTAAACTGTTCTTATCTCAACCCAGGAGTGTTTCTCACTCTTACTCCTCCAATTCTCTCCCCCATCCCATCTTGGTAGGGGGAGTGAGCGAGCGGCTGCGTGGTGCTTAGTTGCTGGCTGGGGCTAAACCACGACAAATATCTTTACCAGTGATCTGGATGAGGGGATTGAGTGAGTATGGGGTAAACTCTCATTAGAATAAAATAGAGGGATGGGAATGATAAGGGCTTGTGGCTATTTAAGGGAGATGGTGTTGCAATACGCCTTGGTCAAAAGTGTTACTGTCTTTCACGTCAAAGGTCCTCAGTGCAAAATCACCTATGATGAAACTCTGTGCAAGGAGTTAAAGCTGCCAATGAGCAACCAGACTTCCTAGCTAGTAAAGATATTGTGTATGCGCAAACGCTCTCTTTGCATTGTCTGTGTTATCCAGTCTTTCTTCGATTCCTCTGATCCAGGGCAGCTGCACAAAGAGGAGACAAGCCTCTGTGTTTAAATGCCAGGCTGTGAGCTAGCAGCAACCTCTGAGGCTGGGGAGGGAAGAGGAAGTGTGCTGCAAGTAGCTACTCTTGAATAGACATGACTGAGTGGAGCTGCTCCTTCACGAGAGGTGCAGTGAAGTCACAGATGGGGTTTTTCTGAGAGGTGAAATTGCCTGTGTGCTCTTTCAAGGAACCAAGACCCTGTAAATACCCAAGTGACCACAGGGAAATATTTTGAGACGTCTGTCTTGATTCCTGTTCCCATTGAGAAGCTGGCCCAAAAGCCCCTGTATTTACTAATGGGAGGCAAAAAAAGATGAGAAGACAAATCCTGGTTCCTGCCCACCCCTCCCCTCCTGTTGCTCTGGAAAACATCAAATGTGAACACTCAAAAGCATCCAAATACAGGAAGAGAAGGGCTCAAAGCTGAGTTAGGATTGTGCTCCATCTCTCTTCCATCCCCCTCTTCCACAAAGAACAGGATGGACAGTGGTGCTGCTACTTCTTCACAGCACTGGGACTTTGCAATGGGGCCAGCAATTCCCCTGCCCTGGCATAGGGAAGGCAGCGAGACAGCGGCCACCATCACCCCCCCCACCCCTCGGCTGAGTGAGGGAAGGAAATTCCTTTCTGACTCCTGCACGTGATCAGCTTGTACCCTGAGGCATGAGGTCTGACTGCTCGTAACTCGTGTCACCCTAAGGACTACGAATGATGACATTGCGCCAACAAAACTTTTAGTATCAGCTGCCTCAGCAGACTTTGGTAGTTGACCATGAGAATGGGAATGACTCATTCTTTTAATCTGTTTCACATTTGCAACTGTTATTGACTGAATAATATAATACTTGCCTTCTTATCCTCTTGCCTCCAGCAAAGTGGCAAAATGAGACATTTTTATATATGCTCAAATAGCCTAAACGAGGCCTTTCTGCCCCTTTTCAAAATTTGCCTTTCACTGTTCTCCTTCCTCATGGTTTGTTCCTCTGCTTCTACATCTAAGTCTCTTTAGCTGTAGCTCATGTTTTGTAGCATGTCTATACATATACATATACATATACATATACATATACATATACATATGGATTTAAATGGTTTAGTGCATTTTGTGCATGGCCAGTGTTGCTGTTGGGCCATGTCCCTTCCTCCCAGGAGAGCAGCAATGCTCCATTGAGCTCACAAGTGGCTCAAACACCACAGTACCTTTTTGTCTACTTCTTCCTTTTTAGTGGGTGACAGCAGTGAGCATGAGTTCTTCCTTGGCTCTCACGCTGCCTCTAGGAAAGCATCCAAGACAACATGGTAGGAGCATGGAAATGAACATGAGTGTCAGCGTATTAAGGAATTCAGCACTAAAGGGAACTGATGGGATGTTTTTTCCCTCATGTGAGAGTGCAGGATGACTCTTCCTCTCTTATGCGAAAACCCCTTGTTTCCTGTGTAAATGCATAAGTCAAAGTTTTTCTGGAGGTGTTCTCAGTGCAAGACTCATTTCCAGAAACCTGAGAGAGTGGTAACACCCTTGGAGGGTGAAGAAGCCGTTCAGAAGTCACATTTCCCAGCAGGGAGTACACATTTTATAAAATCCTTCAGTACAATAAAACAAGGTAATGGAAGTGCCACATTGGGCTGTCTCTTTTTGATGTTGAGCAATTGCCTAATGAACGGTGTCACAAACCAGATTTCTAATGTGGGGTTTATGCCTTCTACATGGCTTAATTCTCATTAATTATCAACCTAAGTTCTTCAGCTGCAGAGGAACCAGTACCTGGCAGCAAAGACTGAGAGAGGCTTGACAGCTGTGAAGTCCTGAGAGTTGTGTTTGGCAGTCCTGAGGCTCCCATCTCTGCAAGTCCCTATGCCCAGGCGGGCAGTGTGGGGAGGGTCTGTTTCTGCCTCTTTGCAAAGGGACCATGCAGGCTCCCTGTCATGCCTGGGTCTCTCCTGCCTGCTCTGGTCTGAGTGCCCCCTCAGATCGAGCGCTAGGTTTACCCGACAACATCTGCAGCTAACCTGACCATTTCTGCTCCCCAGGGATGTGGAAGGCTCTTTCCACGTTGCCCTGAGACCCCATCCTTCCCTGCACAGTGGACTCAACTCTCTTTTTCCCTGGCTGTTTTTAGTCAATGGAGGTTGTTATCATCTGTGCGAGATCAGTACCTCCCAAAGGGTTACAAATGATGGTTCCCGCCCTACAGACCAATGTGCTGGTACATGCTAAAACAGGGTAGGTAAGGACAGAAATGAGGTGAGAGCAAGGAGAAAGAGCTAACACACAAACCAAGGACAGTGTAGTTGCCTTTTGGTAGCTGAGCACACAGCTCAACATCTGCTTTTTCTGCCCACATCTATGGGCAGACGGAAGACATATTAAACTGCTGTACTCCTAATCCTGCTCTTTCATTAAATGCCACATGATTTGCTTTTTCAATGTGCAAACAAGACTGAATCAAAAGGAAATAACTTTGCAGAGGCTGGTTTGCTTATCAGAGAAATTGGCTTGCTCTATCTTTAAAAGAGCTTGTGATTTACTGTGTTTAGCAGATAGTAAGTTGAAGCAACTTAAAGCAGTTGGCCAAGAAAATCCCCAACATATTGTACTACCCTACAAGTGGAGAAGGCATGTGCAAACATGAATGAACACAACTTAAGGCCTTCTTCCCGATCCTGCGCATTCCTGCACAGAGTTGTTCTGTTTTACATGTAGTTGAACTGAAAAAATGGCCTATCTTGAATTACATTTTGGATAAACTGGGCATGTAATGTATCCAGCCAGCTTTGGTGTTCATGACCGTCACTAGTATAACTGAACAGCGTGTTTCTTAGGCATTGCCAGGTTCAGAGACATCTCAAAAGGACAATATGTTCTTATAAACAAATATGAAATGTGGTAGAGAAAGATGGCAGGGGGGAGGGAAATCAATGTTTAATAGGCATATTCTCTATATTTTATAAGCAATTCAGTTCTGGAGGTGAAATAAGGGAAATCCATTCCAGTTTTAATTGTTTTCTGCATCTCTTCAAAACTAGTTATGAAGGGGGAGGGAGAACATACCAGGCTTGCCTGTGACAAGCTGTGGGATGGTACGCAATGGTTAGAGGGACGGGGTGCTAGTATGAGCCCTCAACCTGTTGCCAAGAGGCACAATGGGGACACTGCAGCACAGTCGAAGTCTTGCGGAGATGAGCTGGGGGCTCCTGAGATAGTAGGAGCTAACAAGGAAACATCCATGAAAAACCTCAAGGGAAACAAGGGGTGTTCCACTAAGAAGGCGACACGGCCAACAGCCCAGATGAAATGCCTCTACACGAACGCACGCAGCATGGGGAACAAACAGGAGGAGCTGGAAGCTGCTGTGCTACTAGGCAGCTACGACCTGATTGCCATAACCGAAACCTGGTGGGACAAATCCCACGACTGGAATGTGGCTATTGCTGGCTACAGGCTGTTCAGAAGGGACAGGCGAGGAAGGAGGGGTGGAGGTGTTGCCCTCTACGTAAAGAAATCAATACAGTGTGAAGAGCTGTCCCTGAAGAATAGCCACGAGCAGGTCGAAAGCTTATGGGTAAGAGTCAGAGACAGAGGCAACAAAGGGAACCTTGTGGCTGGTGTCTACTACAGGCCGCCTGATCAAGGGGAGCCTGCTGACGAAGCCTTCTTCCTCCAGCTCCGGGAGGCTTCGTGCTTGCAGACTCTCGTCCTGCTGGGGGACTTCAACCACCCCGACATTTGCTGGAAAAGCAACACAGCGAGCTGTAGGCAATCCAGGAGATTCCTGGAATGTATTGAGGATAACTTCCTAAGCCAGGTAATAGACACCCCTACCCGAGGGGACGCGATACTGGACCTGATGGTCACCAATGCAAGTGAGCTCATCGGTGATGTCAAGCCTGGAGGCAGCCTGGGCTGCAGTGATCACGCATTGGTGGAGTTCATGCTCCTGAGGGACATGGGAAAAGCAAGGAGTACAGTCAGGACCCTAAATTTTTGGAAAGCAAACTTCCAGCTCTTCAAGGAGTTAGTCAGAAGGACCCCCTGGGAGATGGTCCTCAGGGACAGGGGAATGGAACAGAGCTGGCAGATCTTGAAGGACACCTTCCATAGAGCACAAGAGCTATCAGTCCCCAAGTGTAAGAAATCAGGCAAGGATGGGAAGAGACCAGCATGGCTGAGTCGAGACCTGCTGGTCAAACTAAAGAGTAAGAGGGAACTGCACAGGCAGTGGAAGCAGGGACAGGTGTCCTGAGAAGAGTACAGGGAAGCTGCCCGGTTGTGTAGGGAGGGGGTCAGGAAGGCCAAGGCGCAGCTAGAACAAGGCAAGTGATGTGAAGAATAACAAGAAGGGCTTCTACAGGTATATCAACCAGAAAAGGGAGGTTAAAGAAAGCGTACCCCCACCGATGAACAAGAATGGCGAACTTGTATCAACGGATGAGGAGAAGGCTGAGGTACTCAACAACTTCTTTGCCTCGGTCTTCACTGGCAACCTCTCTCCTCACCCCTCTCAAGTCGATGGACTGCAAGATGGGGAGCAGGGGGGTAAAGCCCCTCCCACTGTAAGGGAAGATCAGGTTGGAGACCACCTGAGGAACCTGAATATACACAAGTCTATGGGACCTGATGAGATGCACCCCAGAGTCCTGAGGGAATTGGCTGATGTAGTTGCCAAGCCACCCTCCATGATATTTGAAAAGTCATGGCAGGCAGGTGAAGTCCCTGCTGACTGGAAGAAGGGGAATGTTGTGCCCATTTTTAAATAGGGAAGAAAGGAGGACCCTGGGAACTACCGACCAGTCAGCCTCACCTCTGTGCCTGGGAAGATCATGGAACAGATCCTCCTAGAAGCTGTGCTCAAGCACATGGAGGACAGGGAGGTGATTCGAGACAGCCAGCACGGCTTCACCAAGGGCAAGCCCTGCCTGACCAACCTAGTGGCTTTCTATGAAGGAGTGACTGCATCAGTGGACAAGGGAAAAGCAATGGATGTCATCTACTTGGATTTCTGTAAAGCCTTCGACACAGTCCCCCACAACATCCTTCTCTCTAAATTGGGGAGATATGGGTTTGATGGGTGGACTGTTCGGTGGATAAGGAATTGGCTGGATGGTCGCATCCAGAGGGTCGTGGTCAATGGCTCGATGTCCACATGGAGACCGGTGACAAGTGGAGTCCCTCAGGGGTCCGTACTGGGACCGGTGCTGTTTAACATCTTCATCAATGACACAGACAGTGGGATCGAGTGCACCCGCAGCATGTTTGCAGATGACACCAAGCTGAGTGGTGCCGTTGACACACCAGGAGGACGAGATGTCATCCAGAGGGACCTGGACAAGCTGGAGAGGTGGGCCTGTGTGAACCTCATGAGGTTCAACAAGGCCAAATGCAAGGTCCTGCACCTGGGACGGGGCAACCCCCAGTATCAGTACAGGCTGGGGGATGAAGGGATTGAGAGCAGCCCTGCGGAGAAGGACTTGGGGGTACTGGTAGATGAAAAGCTGGACATGAGCTGGCAATGTTCGCTTGCAGCCCAGAAAGCCAACTGTATCCTGGGCTGCATCAAAAGAAGCGTGGCCAGCAGGTCGAGGGAGGGGATTCTGCCCCTCTACTCTGCTCTGGTGAGACCTCACCTGGAGTACTGCGTCCAGCTCTGGAGCCCTCAGCACAAGAAGGACATGGACCTGCTGGAGCTGGTCCAGAAGAGGGCCACCAAAATGACCCGAGGGCTGGAACACCTCTCCTATGAGGACAGGCTGAGAGAGTTGGGGTTGTTCAGCCTGGAGAAGAGAAGGCTGCGAGGAGACCTTATTGCGGCCTTGCAGTACTTAAAGGGGGCCTACAGGAAGGATGGGGAGAATCTTTGTAGCAAGGCCTGTTGTGACAAGACAAGGAATAATGGATTTAAACTAAAGAAGAATAGATTTAGACTAGACATAAGAAAGAAATTTTTACAGTGAGGGTGGTGAGGCACTGGCACAGGTTGCCCAGAGAGGTAGTGGAGGCCCCACCCCTGGCAACATTCAAGGTCAGGTTGGATGGGGCTCTGAGCAACCTGATCTATTTAAAGCTGTCCCTGCTCACTGCAGGGGGGCTGGGCTGGATGACCTCTAAAGGTCCCTTCCAACCCAAAGCATTCTATGATTCTATGATTCTGTGGTAGTAACAAAGGGCAGAAATTATTCTACTGTTCCGTCATCGTTGGATTACTTTCTGCCCTAAGAGTCAGGGGAATGGAGTAGCTCACAGACTGTACCACTCTTTTCTCAGTAATGTCTCTGCTTCATAGCAGCAATAAATAATATCCTCTTTCTTTGCATGCACTACACCACAGTGTCCCTCTCTGATCTCTGCAATAACACTGTCTGGCTCCAGGATGTGATCCTTTTGGAGGAGCTTTGACGTAACCTGCACATAACTTTGTACTTGTATTACTCAACAGCTTAATATTTTCAACTATATATCTGGTTCTTAAAAATGAGATGAATGCAAGTGCAGAAGCCATGAAAGAACCACAGGAAATTTGTACCACATTGAAGCATTTACAAAACTACTAAGAAGGTCTAAACCAAACACTCTAAGTCTCATTGTATGCCACAGCAATCAGTAGAGACCACAGTGAGGATTCGGTCCATTTCTTTGTACCATGGAGGATCTGGGACTCTGATTTCATGGGTAATAACCATAAAGTATCTTCTTCACCCAGGAGCTTAGAAAGAGTGATGGGCATGCAGGCACTTGGCATGACAAGGAGTGATAAGGTTTATGCTCTGTGTGACAACGGGATGAGTGAGGAGACATACCTGAACTGGTCTCTTTTTGGTGAGTGCTCTGATTAATTTTATAGGAAAATTAACCTACTGCCAAGCAAAGTTGTTTTACTGGAAAAGCTTTCTGCAGCGCATGGGCCTAAGAAGCTACAGTGGTTTCCAAAGCTTTGTAACACTACAAAAAAAGGAAAATTAAAAGTCAGAAATTTGAAATGGCATAAATGCATATTCCACTGGAATAAGGAGGTGGTATTGTTTAGCTTATTACTCACTTCTGACATTGTGCTTTTGCTAAACAATAGTGCAATTGCTTCTTTAAAGGTCTGTGCAAGTTGCCTGTACAATTGAAGAGCAGAGGATGGAAAGCATTAAGAAAAAAGCTCTGAGAGGAACTTCAAGGTATTATTCCAAGTCCTCTGACTTCCTCAGTGTAATCCATCACAAACAAAGCACTACTACAAAACATGATGAGTCTTCAAATCATCCTGAGAAAAGAGCCAAAGTAAATTAACACAGTGGGCCAAACTCAAAGGTATATTTGAAATGACCAAGTTTACCCTGGCTGTCTCACGTGACTGTATAAACTGAGGATCAAACTCCTTTGATTCTTGTCTTCTTACCAGCAAGTAACTTGCAGTCCCTACACACCACCTGAATTCAGCCAAATCCATCTAACTGCGCATAAGGCTCTTTCATAACACTCCTGCTACCTACGTTAACATGTCAAGCATTATTCTTTGAATAGCAGGCACCAGCCACAGAGAGCTTTATTTCTTTTTTCTGCCAGGGCTTCTCAAAACTAACATCAGTGCTCGTAATAACACACTTCCGCTGACAGTGAGGCAAACAGTCTGCATAGCAGGCCTCCAAGATAGGAAAATGTAGGTTGCAAGAACCGCTACCAAATGCAAATTCTATAGTTTGGAGCTCCCCTTGTCAGGGGGCAAGACCCTACTGTCAGCCATCCTCAGGGCAAACCTAAGGAAGATTTGCTCATTGTGTCTGTATCTTACCCACTGGTCAAAAGATAAAGGCAGCTTTTTCCCCCAAGGAGGGTGTCTTGCTGGTGCCAGCACTGTCTACCCACTGCTGGTGCACAAAATTTGAACCATGACTATGAGACCTTTGCCATACTCTGTGCTGTTGAATCTAGGAGCATACAGCAAGAATATGCCAGAGCTGTCATGACAAGATGCAGGCTAAGATGTGGGGGTTTTAGTTAACTCCTAGGCCATGCTGAACTTCTAATACAACTAACAACCCAGGCAGAGATGGGAAATAATGCAGAGATGTGAGGATCTGCACAAACACACAGTGAATGACATTACCTATGTGGCACATGCTGCTAATTCAAGACAAGACCTATTAAATGAGTGAACAAAAGAATTAGAAGAAACAGGGGGAATATTAAAGCAGCAGTGATAGGGAAGTCATTCTTCTAAAAGTTACCACACGTGCACCTGGGTATTTTGCAATGATTTGTGGTTTAATTGTATTCAAATTTGTCAAATAAGTTAATTAAAAATGTTAGTAGTACATCCTATCTTCTAATTAGACATTTGCAGTTGACAGTCTCCTGTAAGCTTTGCAGTAAAAGTGGGCTTTAAGGAAAGGTCTGAGATCACACAGAAAAACAACTTTAAAGGACACCCTTGGAAAGCTGTGCATTAAAAAAGGACAAAGTGAAGAAAGCATGAAGGTATCTTTTGGGCAACACATCAAATGGACACTGGAGACTGATGTCACTACAGAGGTTGGAGGATGCACATAATAAGAGAGGAACTGGCTGAGCTCTTGCACTATGAGTGGTATTTGAACTTGGGAAGCCAGGTAAGGGTCACAAAGAGAAGGTTTATTTGCTCAGAAAGGCAAGGCTGGAAGATGATCTCAGAAACTTCTTTATATGTCTGATGTGTTTTTTAGATCCCCAGCAGAATGCTGTAGTGGGCATGTGTGAAGATGAAGATCTGAAAGTTTTAGAAATATGAACAGAATAAGAGAGCTGAATGCTGCTGATGGTATGTAGGAGTGAGCATCAGCACTTTCACACTGCTTAGATACTAAAGTGAGTGGAAGGAACATCATGAATCTATCAAAAGATAAAGAGTAGGAACAGAGAAAAATTAAGAGGGAAGTGAAAGGACTGAGTTTTTAAACTTCACTGATGTCAGCGGAGCTCATCTCATTTCACACAAACTGAGGATCTTTGACTGCCTAAAAAAGATTAAAGTTAGAAAGTGGAGACTGTGAGGACAGACAAAAGCTGGAATAGTTTGCTGAGGGGAGCTGTGGCGTCTCCAACATGAGAGGTCTTCAAGAACAGGTTAGACAAACTAGTGCCAGGAGTGACAGACACAGGTGTGGCTCAGCCTGCCATGGGGCAAGAGGATGGAGAGAGGTTTCTGCTCATGAAGTTCGAAGAAATGGGATACAAATGCAGCTGAGGTCATGGTGGCTCAGTTTAGCACCAGATGACTCGAGTCCTGCTGTTTCCAAGCACAGCACAGATACTTCATGCCAAAGTTATTGCTAGGCTACAGCCAGTAACCTGAGCAAAAAGTTCTCCTATGGACCTTGACTTGTGGAAATCTATTCTCCTGCCTGCATTTTGCCCTGCAGTGACTAAGAGCTGGCAGTAAAATCCCTTCTTCTCATTGGACACTAAAACCTTCCTGTAAACAAAGACAATCTAGATGAATTAGACCACCGACAACTCAAAACAATTTCTTGTGGTTGGGAAGTTACATGTGAGACTGACTGGAAAAGCAAATGTGACTGTCCTGGTTTTGGCTGGGATAGAGTTAATTTTCTTCCTAGTAGCAGGCATAGTGCTGTGTTTTGGATTTAGGATGAGAAGAATGTTGATAACACGCTGATGTTTTAGTTGTTGCTGAGTACTGCTTATGCCAGTCAAGGACTTTTCAGCTTCCCATGCTCTGCCAGGTGCACAAGAAACTGGGAGGGGGCACAGCCAGAATAGTTGACCCAAACTGCCCCAAGGGCTATTCCATACCATGTGACATCATGGGCAGTATATAAACTGGGGGGGGTTGGCCGGGGAGCAGCGATCGCTGCTCAGGAACTGTCTGGGTATCGGTCGGCGGGTGGTGAGCAATTGCATTGTGCATCACTTGCTTTGTATATTTTTTTTCCCCCCTTCCTTTTCTGTCCTATTAAACTGTCTTTATCTCAGCCCACGAATTTTACTTTTTTTTCCAATTCTCTCCCCCATCCCACTGGGGAGGGGGGGAGTGAGCAAACAGCTGTGTGGTGTTTAGCTGTCTGCTGGGTTAAACCACAACAGTGACCGAGACTAGAACAGCAGCAACATTCAGATGGAAGTCCACCAGTTGCATCCCCTGATGCAAATGGATTTTGTGAAGGAGTTCTTTCAAAGGCACTCTGTACATATACACACATCATTTGGACATAGCATTAACATTCATGTGGAATGGGTTGGGTTTTTTTTTTTTTATGCACGGAATTTGTATTGCTTCAGAGAAATCCAGTTCCTTTTAACATAGCAGGAGAAAGCAAGCTGCTTTTCTCTGAGAATGTCTGTTTTGCCTGAATGATACTGCTGGTTCTAAGTGAATTGTGAGGAGTAGAGGGGGAATAGAAAAGCTTAATTTTTTCATGCACAAGTTCAAACTGTCCTGGTTTCGGCTGGGATAGAGTTAATTTTCTTCCTAGCAGCAGGCATAGTGCTGTGTTTTGGATTTAGTAGGAGAAGAATGTTGATAACACACTGATGGTTTAGTTGTTGCTAAGTACTGCTTATGCTAGTCAAGGACTTTTCAGCTTCCCATGCTCTGCCAGGTGCACAAGAAACTGGGAGGGGGCACAGCCAGAAGAGTTGATGCAAACTGCCCAAAGGGCTATTCCATACCATGTGACGTCATGGGCAGTATATAAACTGGGGGGGGTTGGCCGGGGAGGAGCGATCGCTGCTCGAGAACTGTCTGGGTATCGGTCGGCGGGTGGTGAGCAATTGCATTGTGCATCACTTGTTTGTATATCATTATTAGCAAGCAGGAGGGGATCCAAGAGACGAGGGGGAATGGAAACAGGTCCCTGCCCGGGGAGGCAGGCGAATCCCCTCCCAGCCTCCCTCACCTTCCCAGCTACCCCTACACAACAGATACGGGGCTCTGGAAGTTGAGGGCCAGGCAAGTGGGGAGGGAGGTGCAGGCGAAGGTCCAGCCAGGGGGTTGCCGAGGGCCAGTCAGTCAACCCCACGGATTACGACTGCCCCTGCTAAGAAAAAAAGGAGGGTAATTGTGGTAGGTGATTCCCTCCTGCGGGGAACTGAGGGCCCAATCTGCCATCCGGACCCATCCCACAGGGAAGTCTGCTGCCTCCCTGGGGCCCAGGTTAGCGACATTACTAAGAAACTCCCCGATCTGGTATGGCCCTCCGATTATTACCCACTGCTGGTTGTACAGGTTGGCAGTGATGAGGTTGCAGAGAGAAGTCCTAAAGCAATGGGAAGTGGTGGAGTCCCCATCCCTGGAAGCATTCAAAAAACGGGTAGATGTGGCACTTGGGGACATGGTTTAGTCTAGTCTACCCTTGATTGGTTTAGAGTGGACTTGGTAGTGTAGGTTAATGGTTGGACTGGATGATCTTAAAGGTCTTTTCCAACCTAAATGATTCTATGATTCTATGATTATTTATATAAACAGCCCTGAGATGGCCATTTGCCTCAAAATGTCTGTATTTATTAATTCTTTTTCTTGTCTCTCTTATACTATTTGAGAAGACTCTTAAAGCTTGTCCTGTGCAGGTCTTTCCACTTGTTCCTCCAGGCTTTTTCTGCAGGAATAATTATTATTCATAGAATCATAGAATTATTTAGGTTGGAAAACACCATTAAGATCATTGAGTCCAATTGTTAACCTAACACTACCAAGTCCACCACTAAACCATATCCCTAAGTGCCACATCTACACGTCTTTTAAATACCTCCAGGGATGGGGACTCAACCACTTCCCTGGGCAGCCTGTTCCAATGCTTGACTACCCTTTCCGTGAAGAAATTTTTCCTAATTTCCAACCTAAACCTCCCCTGGCACAGCTTAAGCCCATTTCCTCTCGTCCTATCGCTAACTGCGTGGGAGAAGAGACCAACACCCACCTCACTACAACCTCCTTTCAGGTAGTTGTAGAGAGCGATAAGGTCTCCCCTCAGCCTCCTCTTCTCCAGGCTAAACAACCCCAGTTCCCTCAGCCGCTCCTCATAAGGCCTGTGCTCCAGACCCTTCACCAGCTTCGTTGCCCTTCTCTGGACACGCTCCAGCACCTCAATGTCCTTTTTGTATTGAGGGGCCCAAAACTGGACACAGTATTCCAGGTGCGGCCTCACCAGTGCCGAGTACAGGGGGACAATCACCTCCCTGCTCCTGCTGGCCACACTATTCCTGACACAAGCCAGGATGCTGTTGGCCTTCTTGGCCACCTGGGCACACTGCTGGCTCATGTTCAGCCGGCTGTCCACCAACACCCCCAGGTCCTTTTCGGCCAGGCAGCTTCCCAGCCACTCTTCCCCAAGTCTACAGTATTTCATGGTGGTGTTGTGACCCAAATGACCTGGCACTTAGCCTTGTTGAATCTCATACAATTGGCCTCAGCCTGTCCAGATCCCTCTGTAAAGCCTTTGTACCCTCCAGCAGATCAACACTCCCACCCAACTTGGTGTCATCTGCAAACTTACTGAGGGTGCACTTGATCCCCTCATCCAGATCATTGATAAAGATATTAAAGAGAACCGGCCCCAGTACTGAGCCCTGGGGAGCATCACTTGTAATGGTTGCCATGACAGGAATTCTCTCTTTAATCCCTTTCTGTGGACATCCTTCCATCTGCAGCAGTGATTATACTGGTCAGAGCTTCCTGCTGAGCACTGTCCATCTGCTAAAAGGAAGAGACAGAAAAATGGAAAGCCAGCCAGCATCCTTGCTGTATTCAATGCAGAATAACAGTATGCACAGGCAATAAAATAAAATAAAATAAATAAGATTAAATAATATAATCCAAAATAAAATAAATTAAAATAAAATAAAATATGCCAGAATCTAATTCTGCCCTTGTAAAAAAGACAAGAATGGTAATGTAATTTTTCAGCTTGTACCTGCATCACAGACTGTGAGCAATAAATTCCTCTTGTTGAATCTAAGAGGAATGAAGATGAATTAGCAGCCTCTGATGTTGATTTGAGGATCGGGCAAAACCTAAAAAGAGCATCCACTGACTGCAAATTTTTCAGACATTGAGAGGTAAAAGACACCTCCTGGAGCAGACTGGAGCTCATCAGCTGCTGGCAACTGTACATTTTGTGCCCACCCTGGCTGCTCCACCACCCTCCAGCCAGGCAACTGTACGTTTTGTGCCCACCCTGGCTGCTCCACCACCCTCCAGCCAGGCAACTGTACGTTTTGTGCCCACCCTGGCTGCTCCACCACCCTCCAGCCATAGGACAGGAGGTTCAGCATGGCATCAGTGCTCCCTAAGCAGACAGACACATCACTGGCACTGCCACTGTGGCCTTTTTTGGACTCATCTGGCATCGGCTCAGTCTGCGTCAAGGTCCTGAGCGCTGGCGGGTCCCAGCAGTGGCTTTGTGGCTGCGCTGAGCAGGAGCAGGCACTTGCAGTAAGTGAATGGGACCGACCTTTGTCTATGCATTCATCTCCTCAAACCCCACAGCCCTGTCACATTGACCTCTCACCCCTCCTTATACGGTCTTTTCTCTATTGTTGCACTGTTGTTATATAATATTCTCTATATATAGTTATATTAAAACAACATAATTATAGGCTCCAGGTCAGGCTGCAGTTAAACAAAAAATACTGCAGTGATTTCCTGCAGATGCCCCACACAGATCCTGCATGGAGGATCCCCAGTGGTGCTTTCCCATGCACTGTGACTCTGCAGAGCACAATCTGCGTATCTTGGAGAAACACGCCAGGAGAAGGTGGTAATTAAGAGCCTGGTGCTACAAATAGGCATCAGAGAGCTCTGTGGATTCACTTTAGCTGAAGATCTGGACCTGGTTCAGCCAGAAAGCAAGACAGGAAAAGGGAAAAACAAAAAGTATGTGAAAAGAGCAGCTCATTGAGATGATATCCTTCTCCACCTATGACATACAAAGGGACAACGCTGAATTTGGGACCAGGTTGCCCTTGCCTCTTTCTCCTTTTCCCAAAGCCAATGTGAGAGCGTGTTCCCCAGCCCCAGGCAGGAATGCAGAGCTGGAAAGGATATGGAAAGCATCCAATGGGCTGGACCAAATAGAAAATTGGAAGAGATGCAAACACTCACTGTATTTCCCAGGCATTATACATTCACAGCAGCACACATACAGCTGTAGGTAGGAAGATAGCTTCTGGCATGCTGAAGGCTGCAGATATCAGTCTGAGCTTCCTAATTCTACCAAAAGCTCTGCTGCTCTTGAGCCTGCTTTTTCCATGTCACTGCTCCCTTGCCTTGGGTTTTTCTGCCCTTCTTGTTCATTTAAATACCCTACCAAGGGAGGAGGAAAAGGCTTGCAGAAGGTGGTAACTACAGCTCCTTCCTCTACGGACTTAGGACTTCCTTCTGTCTTTCTCTTCCACCAGCCACACATTTCCATGAGGATTTGCATGCCCAGGAATGTCTTTGCTTCCAAGCTTAGCTCACAAGGAAATCTCCTACCCAGAGCTCTGCACCAGGCAAATTCAGAGCAGAGGATGATGTAGTGCACATAAAAACTGTGGAACTGAATAAAGAATCAAGAATGAGGTTTGGATATCTTGATTGCCAGCTAAAATGCCAAGACCAATATGAAATAAAGCAACAACTGTGAAAATGAGAGGAAGCAAAGCACATTTTCCTTTCTTCCTGATAGACTCATTTTTGGAGTCTTCAGTGACAGTCTATTAATTTTCTGTGTGTTTTGGCATCAGAAACCTTATGAACACACATATATTATGCTAAATCTTAAAGTTTAGTTTTAATGTTAAATAGTCAAGGGCTTTCACATCAACAGCTCTTTGTACACATTGTAAAAATATAGATATTTTAAAACACACTGTGGTTTGAATCAGGGGCATGACCCTGCTCGAGATGAGTTGGTGGCTTCCCCAAAGCTCCTTTTCTTCTGCTTTGCTTTGGCTGAGGCATCCTATGGGCTCTCAGGCTTTCCTTCTGCCTCCCCTCTGCATTCATCTCTTGGCTCCCTGAGAGAGTGTAAGTCCTTATGTCTGTGCTGTTTTGTTTCTTCATTTGCTCTGCTGATCTGTACACGATCTCTCTTTGTTTGCTGAAGTGTTTTCTGCTCTCCCCTCAAAGCCTGTCCGCTGAGCTGATGTTACCACCCATGGAGCTCGGCCACATCGCCCCCTCCATTCCCATGTGGCACAGAAAATGGCAAGTCTGACACTGAAGTGGGGCAGTGGTGGACCAGCCGCTGTCTGCTGCTGTGGCTCTTGTGAGGCTATGAGAGCTGCTCTTCCCATGGCCGGTGTGTGCTGTCTGCGCCGCACCTGGGGCCGGGGTTCGCATTTCCCAGCACACTGGCCCCAGGCACAGCTCACCTTGCCTTAGTTAGCAGGCTTGCACGACTGTCCCCTGAATGCCATTGAGGGCACGCTGTACCTGTGCTGAGAAGAGGAGAAAGCAAGCATGGCTCAGGATAGCAGGGCGCTGGGGAGTGGGGCAGCCAGAGGAGCTGTGTGTTGCCTGTCTGTAGGAAATGAGGACTTGCAGAGGCAGCTGGAGGAAACCTTTGCCTCTTCCAGAGAGCTGTCTTTGCTCTGGAAACTGCATGGGGAAGGTAATGCAACACATAGTTATGCTGCAGAAATACCCAGACATCATTCAAGTTCAGACTGATCATTGTCATGGCTCACTAGCAATCTAAAGATGGCAATGAATAGGCCTGTAGTCAAACACACCTTTCACAGACCTACCTTTGTTTGCTGTTTTGCTTGGTAGTCTGATATCTCTTCCCAGCTACACTTACGCATGTTTGTAAAGGCTGATTGCTTTTAGATCCTATCATCAGGCCTTGATATGGAATAAGATTGCCTCTTAACCTCACAGAGCAACCTGGGGAGGATCTTTTGTGCATTAGGACCACTGTGAAAGAAGAGGCAGAGATCAGAGATTTTTAAGCAAACCAAAGGTCTCTTGTATTATATTCAAGTTTTGAAAGAAATGAATTTATTCCAAATCACCATTAAAAGAGAAATTGACAAGAATGGGCAGAACTAGAAGTATCATGTTTTTTTCACTTAATACCCCAAAATAAAGAAGGTGCCTTCTCATTCATTAGTAGTAAGTTGCAAGGCAGTCATCAATGTCTATTGGGCAGTGCAGGATGGGATGCTGTTGTGGAAAGAGGTGGGCACATCCAGGAAGAACTTCCCTCCCCCCTGAGGCAGGTAGGACCCTCTACTCAGACTGCACAGCTGCCTTTTCAAGTACTGAAGTCCCACGCACTGAAGCCCATCACAGAGGGCTTCAGTCCAGCTTTGACCATAGCTTGCTAGGGCTGAGGCAATACTGCAGCACAATGGAGGCCCAGGTGCTGATGCCACCTGGTCAGGAGCATCCAGAAAGCCTTGGAAGGTGGCAGAGACATGTGCCAAGGACTTTCAGCCCTTGTCTGCCATAACAATAGACCCGGAACAGAAAATACCTACCCCGCAGTCAGGCAGCATGGAGTACTGCAGGACTGGGAAGCCACAAAGAGAAATCCCTGAGCACCAGAAATGCTGGCCCATGCCCAGCCTCACTGCCTCTGGCTGGGAATGAATGCTCAGGCTGGAGCCAAGGAGGCAGAGACATGCCACGTCACTTCCAGCAGCAATTTCCACAGCTTTCGAGGAGCGCCCATTTCTTTCCTAGGTGGCTGCATCAGGTAGTTCAGAAACTTGCTTTTCCTGTTGAGACGATGCCATCACTTTGCTTCTGTCTGTCACCTGGGAAGGACCCGCCAGGTTACTGTGGGGAACAAACAGGGCTCCCGTTGCTGTCTGTCAGTCAGGAGGGTTTCCAGAACAACAGAGGGGCTGTGCTGTGGTCAGGGGGGCATGCAAGGATCTGGGGTCTCCTGCTTCCCAGGACTGGGAGCAGGCGCCTGGGTGGGAGTTAAATGGCGCTGCCCTGGAGGGGTCCTTTCTGACCCCATTCTGCCCCAGTGCCTGTGGCTCCCCGCAGCTGTGGGCGCCACAGCACATCACAGAGGTGCTGTGCTTCTGCAGCGCAGATGTGGCGCCGTGCTGCCTTGGACCCACAAAGAGTGGAGGGACATCAAAAGAGCATATGCCTCAGCAGCAGCCCTTTCCAGCAGCAAGCTGTCCCACCTGCTCAGAGCCATATGCACACCCAGCCCTCCTGGGCCCTTCTGGAAAGGGCAGCAGCAGGGGATGCAGCAGTATAAATACGGGGGGGTAATTTCTACCTTGGAGTCAGCACAGAGGGAAGGAGCCGAGATGGTCAGAGGTGAGGAGTGGTTTGCGCGTAAAACAAGGTTAAATGGAGGTGGACTTTTCAGCCTGGAAAAGAAGCAACACAGAGATGGTGTCAGAGGCCTCTGAAATAGCAGAGAAGGAGAATAGGGTTCACTTAATTTGTTGTGGCTCATAGCACAAGTACTAAGTCGCATAAAAGAAGAACAAAAATCCTGGACCAAATCCTCTTTCAGCCAGCACAGAATCAAACCCTGAAACTCATTGTCAGAGGATAATCTGCCAAAAAGCATAAACAGACTCAAAAAGTGTTAGATAAAGGAGAGATCAAGCAAAGACCATGCAATCTTCATCTCGGGAGGTCTTTAAGCTCTCAGATACTAGGAAGTTATTCACCACTGTGGATTATTAGCTAGTGGCAAATAAATCTGAAGCCACACAGGAGATGAGGACCAGTAGTCAACTGGGTAGTGCGTTAGATAGCTCCAACTGCTAGGTAATGGTTGTGCTAGGTAAAGGCACTGAATAAATTTATCTAGCATGAAACAGTCCTGATCTTTATAGCAGGATTAGCATCACAAATCTGATGCTTACACGACTCTAATCAGGCAGGCATTCAGCAGAAAAATGTTCCTCTGAACAATACACTCAGTTACAGGGTGCTGTACAAAACCTTTGGTTTCTGAGAAAATATGGATGATCTGAGATGATATGGAATGAAGCATGGCCTCTTGTGAGTCTCGAGGATCTGAGGACTGTGGTCTCCATATTCCCTCTCTGTACTCCTGGTCATAGCATCCCCACTGGCCAGGCTGCCTGCTGGAGGACACAGCTGCAGCCTCTTCAGCCCAGCTCTGGCCAAGTCCCACCCGACCAAACCTTGAGCTGGGGCAAGTTGAACACCGGCTTCAATTTTTGCCCTGTATTTCCTTTGCAGTCCCAGGGTAGCTGTTGGGGTGACTTCCCCTGGAGAGCTGCGGACCAGTGTCCTGCAAAGGAAAGGGGCAGGATTTTGAAGAAGGGAGATGGGCATGGTGCCCCAGCCAGACCTGCCCGGTGTGCTGCTGGCACCAGGCCCTCTCCTGCCACCACTCAGCCTGCGAGGGCTAATTGCCATCTGTCGTGGTTTAGCCCCTGTCGGCAACCACACAGCCGCTCGCTCACCCTCCCCCCTGGTGGGATGGGGGAGAGAATCAGAAGGGCAAAAGTAAGAAAACTCGTGATTGAGATAAGAACAGTTTAATAATTGAAATAAAATAATAATAATAATAATAATTGTAATGAAAAGGAGAACAACAAGAGAGAAAAAAAAAACCCAACAAGTGATGCAACCGCTCACCACCAGCCGACCGGTGCCCAGCCAGTCCCAGAGCAGCGATCGCTGCCCCCTGGCCAACTCCCCCTAGTTTATATACTGAGCATGATGACATATGGTTACCTTTGTTACATTGCATATGATTTATGTTTCCAGTTAGAGTAGATTTTTTAGCTCATTTCCCAGCTCTGCTTTATTGCTCTTTATGTGCCATCTCTGTTTCCCAGTTGTATTTAACAAGCAGGTTACTTTTTAAGGGTGTCTTTTTCTTTTGTGGAGTCTGGCTCAGATTCTGAGATGAGGGACAAAATTGATACTTATAAGGCTTCTCATGCCTTTACTTTTAGGGTATGAAGAGAGCTTAGCTCCACTCATCTGGCTGCATTTAAGGAGCAGACTTCTCTATTAGCAACTCCAAAGAAATCTCTTTGTGCTGCACATTTCTATTGTTTCTCCAAAAGGTCTTATGCACTCCATTCACTGCAGAGTTCCCATAAAATGCCTCATGGTATATTTCACAATAACCAAGTAATAATCAGTATCATGATTGTGACTTTTGATAATGAACAGAATTCTTCACATATATACACACTATTAGCCTGAGCAGCAATATAATTATCATCTGACTTGTTGAGTCAAAGAACTGGTCTTTCAGGAATCCTTTATTGCTAAAGCAGCAGCCAAGCCTCACCCTTCTCATGGCCAAGCCAAGTGTTTCTGGAGGAATTTTCCAGGCTATCCTCTACATAGGTAGGTAGCAGGGGACAGACTTATGTCCAGGACATCTCCTGGTATAGGTGCTTCATAACTTTCCCGCTGCACATTTTCTATACTTTTTGTATACTTTACCATTCTGTAAATTGCCTATGATGTTAGATATGAACATAAGAAAGGAGGCCATCACTAGGGATACAGTGTTAAAGATTCATGTAGAGGTGCTTTAGGCTGCAGATAACACAAGATTGCTGTCTTCAACTACTCTATAAAAGATTACTGCACAGCTAGTAAACCATTCTTTAGATCCACCAGAAATAGCACAGGAAGTAAAAGGCTTAAACTGCAGCAAAGGAGATTTAGGTTAAGAGCAGTACCTTCTTTTCTTTACCTGTAAGGAGAGGGAAGCAGTGCACTGCATTGCCTAGGAAGGTCATGAGGTCCTATGGAGCTGCAGGGGAGGGGTGGTGGTGTATGTATATGGACTAAATGACCTCTTGAGACCCATTCCAGTCCCTCTGTGTCTGTGGTTGTGCAGTTCTGCCATTTAAAGAACTGCTTCACCCTGGAGTGAAACAGGAGTTACTTATTAAAAGTATCTCAGTGTGTGAACAAAACTGTACCAGTTTTGGCACAGAAATCAGTTCTGATTTTATTAGATCATTTCAAGTGCTGCAGAAGCAGAAGAAATCTGACTTGCAGTTGTATGCAGAAACAGGAAAGTCTAATAATAGTAATTCTGAGTTGTATCAGCTTTGAGAAGCATAAATATGCATATTTGCTTATCTGTATGCCCTCCTCCATCCATGTTTTTTTTTAAAAAAGGACCATTGGAAATGTGTAAGAATTCCTAAATAACCAGTATGCTTGGTACTTCCATGAAACCATGTCACTTCTCCATCAGCCATCCTTACACTCACTTCCTTGTCTCTCTGCCAATTTGTGCTGCTCTGTAGTTTTCCTGAGAGGGAAACTCACCCCAGGGAAAGCACTTCCTGCTCTCGTCAAGCTCTCTCTATCTGTCCTACTTTACACTTTTTGCTTAGGTTGGTGAAATGAAAGCTGTGTGTCTATGTAAAGAGGTAGGTCTGGGTTAGTTTAAGGAGGGATAAAGATTCGGTACATTTGTTATAATCAAATCTGCATCTTGACTGCTGTTAAATGTAGTCTACTGGTTGACATGGTAACAGCTAATGACATTTAGACAATGTATGTCCTTTTTATTCTCAGTTAAAATGTCTGAGACTTTCAAAGGATATCATGGAGAAGGAGTGGCAGGTGATGAGAGGGAAGGAAAGTCAGAAGTGAAACATTGGGATGCACCAGTTTCTTTGAGGATTGCAGCTGTAGCTTGTCTATTTATTTGTCATTTATCAGACTGGAGAAATTAATCGTTACCTGTTTCATGACCTGCATTGCAGGGATACTCCAGCTGTTCCCTGATTTCATAGAATCATAGAATCATAGAATGCTTTGGGTTGGAAGGGACCTTTAGAGGTCATCTAGCCCAACCCCCCTGCAGTGAGCAGGGACAGCTTTAACTAGATCAGGTTGCTCAGAGCCCCGTCCAACCTGACCTTGAATGTTGCCAGGGATAGGGCCTCCACTACCTCTCTGGGCAACCTGTGCCAGTGCTTCACCACCCTCATTGTAAAAAATTTCTTCCTCATGTCTAGTCTAAATCTATTCTTCTTTAGTTTAAATCCATTATTCCTTGTCCTGTCACAACAGGCCTTGCTAAAAAGATTCTCCCCATCTTTCCTGTAGGCCCCCTTTAAGTATTGGAAGGTCGCAATAAGATCTCCCCAGAGCCTTCTCTTCTCCAGGCTGAACAACCCCAACTCTCTCAGCCTGGCCTCATAGGAGAGGTGCTCCAGCCCTCTGAATCCTTTCTAGGACTACGCACTAGTGAAATGGAGCCTCCATTTGTTCCTGCAAAGCTTCCACAGCTGGAAATCTCACAGATGTGCTTTTTTTGCTCTGGCTACTTATTAGCAGCTTCAGGCTACAAGTCACTTTATCTTTCAGGTTTGAACACTGTTCACTGAGGTGCAGAATAAGAGGCAAGACACATAATGAAAATCATATGCACTTCCCTGTGATCTGGCTTGGCCAATCTTACTTCAGGCTGTGAGCAGGATCAGTTCACCTCAGTTCATTAGAAACTAGTTCCTCTGAGAAAGAAGCTGTATGTGAAATAACCTGATCCATCTGGAAAGACTCAAGTTTTAAAAAAGGAAAGAAAACAATGTTGTCCTCCTTTGAGTCAGCATCTTTCTAACAGACAGACAATGTCCTGAAACATATAGTGCCTGCTGTAATTCTTGTAATTTGTCCTGGTATTACAAGAGGAAATGAATTTGTTTCCTGATATCTAACACAAAATTTTGCATAGGGATTATTTGAAGTATTTGGATATGAGTTTTCTCTTTGTTGGAGCTTATGTATCCATCTTGGAACTAAAAGTTGTATTGTGAGACCTGTGTTTAATGAATATTCAGCAAACAAAAACCAAGGATGAAGATAAGTAGCACTCTAAAAAGAGATAAACATGAAGTGAAGCATGAGCCAAATATACCAAGAACACACATGGCTTCGCCTTTGCCACCTTGGTCTTTTCCCTTCCTATCGCTGTACAGCGTTTGAGCTACCCTCTGCCTGGAGCCTGTTTTTGGGTGAGGGGTGAAATCATTTCCCCCTTCTCTGGAAAACCACATGCCACTTGTCTCTGCCAAATCACAGGATCTAAGCTCCAACTGTGACATGAATATGGGGCAGCTCTAAGCAAAGTGTGCACATATGTCAACTGTACAGGCTTGCAATGCAAAGCCAGAAACCTGCAATCAGGCAAATAGAAACCTTTTGCATTGTAGAGCGTTGCATGCTCATCTTTGCAACATGTAATGTTCATCTTTGACCAAAAAAGGTTTTGCCTAAAACTCCAAGAGTCTAGGTCACTTGATGGCTTGGAATGTCTTTTTTGAAACATAGTTCCTTCAGACTCCTGCTGGCACTGATATGCCAAGAGCATGAGTTTAACACAAGTTTGGAGCACATAAAATCACTGTAGCAGAAAAGCAAACGTATGAGCAATGGTGGCACTGAGAAGCATCATATGTCAGCCCTGGCATCAGTAAGATTAAAGTGTCAATGAAATAAGGAGGAGCAGTGGAGTAAGAGAAAAGAAAAAATGGGGTAAGGCAAAAGAAAAACATGAATAAGATGGGAAAGAGCATGCAGAAAAGGTGACCTATGCCATTTTTCAGACACAGTAACAATTATTCTGACAGAACTTTTCCGAATAAACACATACTATAGGCTTTTGATTACAATTGCACCCAGGAGTGACAACTTTGCAGATAATTTCAAAGCCCTTACAGCACAGCCATACATACATTATATGAAAGTGGATATAAACTGTTTCTGTCATTCTCTTGCAAAAGGTAGCTTCATATAGGACCAGTCCTGAAATAAATGGTGTTTCTTTCCCCTCCTCCCACAAGGTCTAGTAAAAATTAGCACTCAGTACAAACTCAGCTTCTAAAGCAGCATCAGTATTCATGGCTGGGAATGAAAAAGTGAATTACAGTTGAGTGCATTCAGTATGCCAGCTGATGAATAAAGAAAAACAGCTGCTGGTGGCCACCAACTGTGAAGCTCATGTGGACAATGTTATGTTCAGAACATAAAATGAACAAGTTCAATGCTGGCGTGGAGTCTGTTGCAACAAAAGTGCCCAATGCCTTGTAAAACTTTACAAATGGAGTCCAACTGTACAGATTCACTGTCTTTTAGAAGCAATGCAGACAGAAATATCGTAGCTGTTGCTACACAACTGCTACAGCTAGCATAGGCCTTGTCTTGCACTGTGCACTAGAACTGAATGTGAACTATGCACTTCCACTATAGGGTTTAAATCTGATTCCTGCTAACCTGGTGAAAAGGATAAGCAGAACTTGTGAGCCATTAAACACCCTTCAATATCCATGTCTTAGCCTGAGCAAGAGAAGCACTAACTCATGCTGACGCTTTTATAAGAGCTTTCTTATTTCAGACTTTACACCAGGGCTGGGATCCATAGTTTGAAGTGAAAACGTGAGTCCATATTAAGGAGAGGCAATACTTTGTTCTCCAGCATGAGAATATGGACTGGGAATCAAAAGACTTGGAAGCCTATTTCTAAATTACTCCCTGGCCAGCTCTGCCACCTGGGCAATTTCAATCTCCCAATTACAAGAAAAGAGGGTTGGCTCATACCACACTTTGTTTGTGCTCATTACAAGGGACCCCAAGGTCCACAGCAGTACCAGGGACATCCTGCAAGTTCAGATCTTCTGTGTTCTGCATGGGAAGTGTGAAAGTCCATGTTACCACATCTCCAACACAGTGGCAGTGTGCAGGAGGATGTGGTCACTTGACAAGTATATCTTGTCATGGGTGACTGTGACAGAAGCATCCCTTGTGGCACAGCCCCTTTTAACAGAGAGATATGCCTTCTCCAGGTACAAGACCATGTCTCAGCTTCTTTTATCCTTGTTATTTGCTGCTGTGAGCACAGCACAGCCCTCAAAGTACATAAGTCCTGAGCACTCTCATGGGAGTGGGAGGCTGCGAGCCTGGCATGCTGTGCAGAAGGCTTGATGGCTCTTCAAAGGACAGCAATTTGTTGTGATGCTAAATCACTTGTGTAGGGCAGCACCTCACTTTCCTCCTCATTTACTAGTGATGGACATTTCTCCCTGGCATTTCTTTTGCCTCTCATCCTGGTTGCAAAATCCCTTGTTAAGATTTTCCCTGAAGATTACTACAGGCTGAACATTTTGGAGCCGTTAATTGTTTTTCCCCTCTCCCATTTCCAGAATATGGCCTCTTTCCTCCTCAGAAGGCTCTTAGCAGCCATTTTTTAAGCTACTTCAGATATTTTCTATTTCTAATGCAGCAGTCACCTGCTACTGGACACAAATATGGATGCTGTGTGCAAAGGCTGAGACATTTCTCTCCATGCATTCCCAATAGATACCTCCTTCATAGACAGTTGTTGCACTTGGAAAGCTCCTTCCACCTGGGACATTTTCACTTGTTAAAAAGGTGTCCCCCATTTTAAGTACCAGAGCTGTGTCCCACCAGAGCCCTCTCGGAGGCTCATGTGGCCCTCATGGCTGCCACATCTGACATTTCCAGCGCTTCTCCTGGACGTGCCCCTGCGGGAGGAGTCCAGGCCTGTTTCACAGACTTACGAATGGAAGTGCAGAAAGGATAAGGGTGGGATTGAGCTCACTTCACTTCACCTACCCCCAAAATCAGGCATCTAATCAGAGCTCGTCATCTAAGCTCTCTCTCTAGTCAATGAAGACAGACAGGTACCTCCAGAGCATGATTCATTCCTCCTTTCTTGGACAACTATCCTAAAATAGGTTGAATCGTACTCCAGAGATGCCTGTCTGTCTGCCTGAATGATAGAGGAGGCCTAAATAACTAACTTAACTGAGATACCTATCTGCAGGATGGCTTCAGCTAAGTGCTAGGCTCCTGCTCTGAGTGACACACCCAAGGTCAAGTAGGGAGTCTGGGGCGGAGTCAGGAGTTAGACCCTTTCTCCACCTCCCAGACAGCTGCCCAACTTTTTTTCTCCAAAAAGACATTCTTTAAAGCAGGAATATATTAAAAACTTTCTCCCTGTCCTGACATCACATCCCTGACACCATCATTGTCCCATCCAAATTCTTTTGAAATCCAAAAGCTACCATTAAAACACAGATGTAGAGTTTTTCCACTGTCTTTTTGTTCTTTCTTTAAAATAGCAACAACAACAACAAACGCACAAGCATGAAAATGCAAGAAGAAAAGGCTCAAGGCTAAGGCATGGTTTCTATCTAACTTGAATTCAAATATATTTTTCATTATCTTTAAATTTAATTATATCCTTCAAATGTATAAAATTGCATGTGAAAATAGTACACAGAGCTTAAATATACCCTAGAACACCAGACAGAATCACAGACACTGCTAATTTTCAGGCATGCTGTTGTCTTGATTAACATAACATCACAACACCTTCCTTTGTGTCCTCATCCTTCATTCCTGACTGACTAAGCGGATGGAGAAACATCTTTTATATACCTTACAAATGTATATAAATATGGCCCTATCTGAGGTTCAGTGAGCAGATTTGACCTTGGGAGGGGATGCTGGGACTCCTTCTCAGTTATAAAGTGTCCTAGAGAATGTAACTGGAACCAATAATTTTCCAGAAGTACTGTTTAACTAACCATAATCATTCTTATATCACATATATAGTTTCCTAGAAAATGCTATTGGAGATTTTCAGAAGTCTCTATATCTCAGCATTAAAACACAGTGCAAGCATCTCAGAGGCCTTTCTATAACATCCCCTTTTGGTCCTGTTGAACCCTCTTGACTCTTTCCCATCACATTCTCAACAATTTTATTCATAGGACTAAGGGCCCAGGACATGATTCAAATGTGGTGACTGTTTCTCCTCCTTTTTTCAGTGCTTTTACAGAAGTCTATCTTATTATTTCCCAGAGAACACAAGTGAGAGTCAGGGTAATAGTGAATTGCAGCAGGTTTTTTCTTTGCAACTCCTGAAAGGAATTGCATGCAACAAAGGAAAGGTAGCTCTTTCACCCACAGGATTTCAAGGTCTTTTGAGAGTAGTAAAGATGTCAGAACCTTTTCAAAAAGTCTTCAAATATATTACCTTTGAAGTATTAGGCAACTTAATTCAATGGATCATTAATAGCTCTCACAACAACATACCAATAATAATGAGCAGTTATGGAGCTGAATGGGGAAGTTCACATCTTTCTAAAGACCTGCATTTTTGTTTGTTTGCTTGTTAAATAAGACAGGCCTACAGGGCTCTGAGATGTACCCAACATATAACTTGCAGCCAAAAAGATGAAAAATGTACACCTGTTTCTTCTTCTTTTTTTTTTTTAAGTAATGGGAGTTCAAATTCTTGTTATGGGCTACCCTAGAGCACATTTGTCAAGAGTTTAATGACAGATTGTGAATTAATTAAAACCCCAAATCTGTGTGTTTTGATCTGCTTCTAGCTCAATGTTGAATTCTTTTTTATTATTACAGATATTTCAATTACTGTGTGTGCAGGCTTGTGTGTAAATACACTGTCTCCACTGACAGTTTGCACACATAGTTTCTGCTTGCCTCTTAGTACTCAAACCTCAGAATTTCTCATACAGTTCCTGCATGGATTTGTACAGCTCTGGTCTTGGAGATTACAACATGCATTGGTGCTCAGAAGAGGACACATGCAGTTTTTCCTTCAGTGACTAATGTACACAATGTATTTTTCATCTAATTGTCAAAGAAAAACAAACACATTAATGGTAAATTTATAGCACTACTCTTGAAAATTAAGGAAGTACAGAGTGTTATTGCCATGAGGAAAAGAAATTACCTGTCTACAAAAATGCAGAAACAAGGTAAGGTCATGCCTCCTGCTCTTTCAAGCAAGGAGGGCTGAGCACAGCTCCCTTTGCAGTTGCTCCTAGCCTGCGGAGGTCTGTGAGTCAGACCCTTACCCAGCAACTGCCAGCCCTGGCCCCTTGCTGGTGGTTCCCATCCCAGCCAAGCAGGGTCAGCCGCCAGCTGCCGAAATGATGAGCAGCTACCCGAGCCTCCTCCCACTGCTCAGGGCTTGCAGAGACTCTGCCAGGCCAACTCGCTGAGAAAAAGCAGCAAAAAAAGGTGCAGTCTTGTTTAACATCTTTATCAAAGATCTGTGATTCTGCCCCTCTGCTCTGCTCTGGTGAGACCTCACCTGGAGTACTGTGTCCAGTTTTGGGCCCCTCACTACAAGAAGGACATTGAGGTGCTGGAGCGTGTCCAGAGAAGGGCAATGGAGCTGGGGAAGGGTCTGGAGCACAGGCCTTATGAGGAGCGGCTGAGGGAACTGGGGTTGTTTAGTCTGGAGAAGAGGAGGCTGAGGGGAGGAGACCTTATTGCTCTCTACAGCTACCTGAAAGGAGGTTGTAGTGAGGTGGGTGTTGGTCTCTTCTCCCAAGTAGTTAGTGATAGGACGAGAGGAAATGGGCTCAAGCTGTGCCAGGGGAGGTTTAGATTGGATATTAGGAAAAATTTCTTTACGGAAAGGGTGGTCAAGAATTGGAACAGGCTGCCCAGAGAGGTGGTGGAGTCACCATCCCTGGAAGTGTTCAAAAAACAGGTAGACGTGGCACTCTGGGACATGGTTTAGTGGGCATGGTGGTGTTGGGTTGATGATTGGACTGATGACCTTAGAGGTCCTTTCCAACCGTAATGATTCCTAGTTTTTACTTTCATTATAAAATAATCCAACCACCAAGCCAGGAAACATGAAATTGCTACTCTACCCTTAACTGGTTTAGTGATGGACTTGGTAATGTTAGGTTAATGGTTGGACTGGATGATCTTAAAGGTCTTTTCCAACCTAAATGATTCTGTGATTCTATGATTTTCTATAAGCCTCTCTTGTACTCACACAAAGTGCCACCAGCAAAGTGGTAGCCTGACCAAGAGTTAATTTCTAGATCTCACACTGTCTGTCGCAACATTTTCCGTTTCGCGTGCTCAGGATTTTGGTTTAGCCTTTGGAAAAACATCTCCAACTTACAGCCTCTGTGTTCCATCCTCCATTAGTAAAGTCCACGATATCTTGGCTTCATTTCCACTTGGAAAATGTACTCTGCACTAACAAGCCACTGGCCAAATTTCTCCCTGGGCAGCCTGAAACCTGCCAGACCAAACTGAGATCTGTAAAACTGAGCTGACAGTGCGAGGTCTATATAGACTTTTTCAGGCCATTTGCCAGGCCCTAGTGGCCTAGATTTAGAAAGACAAATTGAAATGATAACTAGCTAGGTAAGCTCTCCTCAAACCCTTTTAGAGTGATAAAACTCTGCCCTTGCCAGGCCTAACCCCCGGTACTGAAATTATTGCCAATGACTCTAAAAATACGTAGCACAAGAAGTCATGGAAGTGTCGACAGAAGCTGCCTCTCACGTCCCATGGGCTGTCCGGGAGTCCAGCTTGCCTAGAGACTGGATTTCAAAAGCCGGGACTTTTAAAGGGGTGTATATTATCTATTACTAAGCAATGGATGTCATCTACTTGGATTTCTGTAAAGCGTTCGACACAGTCCCCCACAACATCCTTCTCCCTAAATTGGAGAGATATGGGTTTGATGGGTGGACTGTTCGGTGGATGAGGAATTGGCTGGATGGTCGCATCCAGAGGGTCGTGGTCAATGGCTCGATGTCCACATGGAGACCGGTGACAAGTGGAGTCCCTCAGGGGTCCGTACTGGGACCGGTGCTATTTAACATCTCCATCAATGACACAGACAGTGGGATCGAGTGCACCCTCAGCAAGTTTGCAGATGACACCAAGCTGAGTGGTGTGGTTGACACACCAGGAGGACGAGATGTCATCCAGAGGGACCTGGACAAGCTGGAGAGGTGGGCCTGTGTGAACCTCATGAGGTTCAACAAGGCCAAATGCAAGGTCCTGCACCTGGGATGGGGCAACCCCCGGTATCAGTACAGGTTGGGGGATGAAGGGATTGAGAGCAGCCCTGTGGAGAAGGACTTATAGCTGTTTTATCATTTTCTGACAGCAAGGAAAGGAAAGAGAACCTTTTTTAACCACAGCACTTGTCTCCTTTCCAAGGCATTAAAAAAATAAACATTTACTAAGCAGAACCCACAAATCGAGGGGAGGATCTTTTCTATCCAGCAGTCTTTCATCTTGGAAAACCAAACAATAATATTGACTCTCTTTTACACAAAACTCCAGTGCACTATAGAAATCTTTCAGTAGAAAAGAGGAAAGGCTATACAGAAAAGCAAAAAAGCAAACAGTCGTGGCATCTTAAGGGAGAGAACAAGACTGATTCTTCAGCATTCAGTGCAGCAGCCCAGCTTGGAACAAAAAGGCTTTGGAGTAGAGGAATAAAATAATACATAATCCCTGGACAACTTCCTTACCTTAACCACAGTTCCCCCAATTATAGTTTTTTATATTCTTGAACTCTTGCCTTGTTCCCTGGTGCATAAAACACATGTATGCCATCAGTGGGGTTTTTGCAATTAGAAAACAGTTCTAGATGTTGATTTTGATGCTAATCTGTGATATTTGGGCACATGTTGCTGTGTATCTTGAAAAATCCATGGCATGGAAGTAATTGTGGTTTTTAATATGCTCATGTATATATTACCTAGTTTGGTGGAGAATCTTGCATAAATCTTTTACTGTATGTCTAGGTTTGCATTTTGGATAGACTATCCTTCCCTGCTTTTTGACAAAGCTTTGCATGTATTAGAAGATGAGGCTGTTTCTCAAGAGTACACTTTGTGCTATGTATAAAACAACATCAGTGACAGGGTGTGCTTTTTACAGTTGGAACTGACATTTGATACATTAGCCAAATGGGGACCTCAGCCACATCATAACTGGATATGTATTTTCAACATCCTCAGCCCTTCAGCCAATTGGCTGGGACTCCAGGACACTTATTAGTAGAAATGCAGCTTTATCTTTTTTGTTAATCTGACTAAAGTGAAACCATCAAAGAAGGAGCCAAAATGAGGGAAAGAGGGAAAGATAGAAATAAGAGACCTTAGGCAGCAAGCTACAGTTCAAGAAAATGATGGCTCATTAGGCTTTTCAGGCAATGGCAACGTGCACAAAAGGTAACACAGAATGGCTTTAAGATGAAGAATATTTTCAAGCTGTACACATCTATCATAACCAAACACTTAATGGCCTAAAGGAAGATTCCATGGGTGAATATTGGCCCAAATCTAGAGACTTTTATTCTGTCTTCATTTGCTGCTAAAGCAGGTTGAAAAAAGGCTGCCAGTGAATGCATTTGCAAAATCACAGCAAGTCTTTTTCAGGCACATCATTTTTTCAAATGCTTGTCATTGTGCAGCTGGAAGAATAATTTATATATGATGTCACACAGAGAAGATATTGATGAATTTACCTTTAATCAACAGATTTTGTTGGCTATGTTCAAAATTAAGTAGGTTAAAAATCCTTCCCTCTTGCACGGTTCATCCAGATGAGGTGTTTTAGTGCATTTTAATAACAATGACCGTGAAAACAGGATGGCAGGAACTGGGCAAATGGCTATTGCAAAAGGGATGGAACAGGAGACTGTATTGGGTTTGCGTGGTAAGGTTTTGGTAGCGGGGGGGCTACACGGGTAGCTTCTGTGAGAAGCTGCTAGAAGCTTCCCCTGTGTCTGATAGAGCCAATGCCAGCCAGCTCCAAGGCGGACCTGACACTGGCCAAGGCCAAGCCAATCAGCAACAGTGGTAGTACCTCTGGGATAACATATTTAAGAAGGGGGGGGAAACCCACCGGGACACAAACAGCAGCTGGAGCGAGGAGTGAGAATATGTGAGAGGAAGATCTATGCAGACACCAAGGTCAGTGAAGAAGGAGGGGGAGGAGGTGCTCCAGGTGCCAGAGCAGAGATTCCCCTGCAGCCCCTGGTGAAGACCATGGTGAGGCAGGCTGTCCCTCTGCAGCCCACGGAGGTCCACAGTGGAGCAGATATCCACCTGCAGCCCATGGAGGACCCCACGCTGGAGCAGGTGGATGTCCCCGAAGCAGGCTGTGACCCATGGGAAGCCCGCGCTGGAGCAGGCTCCTGGCAGGACCTGTGGCCCCATGGAGAGAGAGGAGCCCACGCTGGAGCAGGTTTGCTGGCAGGACTTGTGACCCCATGGGGGACCCACGCTGGAGCAGTTCATGAAGAACTGTAGCCCGTGGGAAGGACCCATATTGGAGAAGTTCATGGAGTAGTGTCTCCCGTGGGAGGGACCCCACGCTGGAGCAGGGGAAGACTGTGAGGAGTCCTCCCTTGAGGAAGAAGGAACGGCAGAGATGACGTGTGATGAACTGACCACAACCCCCATTCTGCGTCTCCCTGTGCCGCTCGGGGGGAGGAGGTAGAGAAAATCGGGAGTGAAGTTGAGCCTGGGAAGAAGGGAGGGGTGGGGGGAAGGTGTTTTAAGATTTGGTTTTATTTCTCATTACTCTACTCAGTTTTCATTGGTAATAAATTAAACTGATTTTCCCTGAGTTGAGTCTGTTTTGCCCGTGACGGTAATTGCTGTTGATGTCCCTGTCCTCATCTCGACCCATGAGCTTTTTCATTATATTTTCTCTCCCCTGTCCAGTTGAGAAGGGGAGTGACAGAGTGGCTTTGGTGGGCACTTTGCATCCAGCCAGAGTCAAACCACGACAGAGACATTTTGTAGAAATATTTGAATCATGTGCAAATTACAAGCCCAGTATTTCTGAAAAGAAATCCTTCAAAATAGATGTAGGCAAAGACTCCTGTTGAAGTAAGACAGCACATGGATACACCCACACAGAGCTCATTGCAAAATAAGAGCTTACATGTTCATTTAGCAAACTTGAAAGCTCTAAGACACTTCAGTAATCTGTGCTTTAGCACACCTACTTCCAGCTGCTATCAGCTGATGTCTTTGCCATGTGTGAACTGATAGGTTCTGCACTGGCTTGACACACAAACTTAAGCAATGAATCAGTAGTGGTGAGTGGTAAAAGTGGAACGTCTAATGAACTTGGAAGTGGCAATCAGCCATCATTCACTGCTGGACAATAACAGAGTTAACTTTCTTCCTAGTAGCAGGCACAGTGCTGTGTTTTGGATTTAGTATGAGAAGAATGCTGATAACACAGTGATGTTTTAGTTGTTGCTAAGTAGTGCTTACACTAGTCAAGGACTTTTCAGCTTCTCATGCCCTGCCAGCTGCACAGAAGCTTGGAGGGGGCACAGCCAGGACCTCTGACCCAAACTGGCCAAAGGGCTATTCCATACCATATGACATCATGCTCCGTATATAAACTGGGGGGAGTTGGCCAGGGGGCAGTGATCCCTACTCGGGAACTGGCTGGGCGTCAGTCAGCGGGTGGTGAGCAATTGCATTGTGCATCACTTATTTTGTATATTCTTTTATCATTATTATTATTGTTGATGTGGTTATTATTATTTTCCCTTCTTTTTCTGTCCTATTAAGCTCTCTTTATCTCAACCCATGAATTTTACTTTTTTTTTTTCCCGATTCTCTCCCCCATCCCACTGGGGAGGGCAGGGAGTGAGTGAATGGCTGTGTGGTGTTTAGCTGCCTGCCGGGTTAAACCACAACAGTCCATTTGGTGCCAAACATGGGGCACAAAGGGTTGAGATAACGACAGATCTCACCAGAGCATGTTAAGGCAAATTTGTTATAAGTTATAAGCAGTTGCTGGTCACAATGTTGATTTATTTGCTCTCAAAGTTGTCGTGCTTGCTCTCGACATTGTGTTATGTAACACCTTACTTGCAGTATATGTTCCCTTTTGCACTGTTTATCACGTCTGGGAGCTGGGTCAAGGCTAGGATTTTGCTACACTGTGCAACACTGGCTTATGATATGATAAAATTATTGGTTGTGAGACTAATCTGGTATTTGTACTTGGCATTGCTGCCATCTCTGTACCTCGGGAGCCACCTCTCAGAAACTATTAATTATTACACTTTCTACCTCTTCTCCTCAGAGAACTGATCTATGGAGGAGACAGGGGGGACACTTTCCCCCACTTCTTCACCTTCCCCTTCTCCTTCAGGCTAGTTACAACAGCTCTGAAGAATTTTGAATATCCTTGGGATGTTCAAACCAGCATGTTCCTATTGCTATGTCTCCTGAATGTGAGTCAGGTCTTGTTTAGGGTTAAACAACTGTTTAAGAATATCACCCAGAGATCTTCCCCCTTGACAGGCATTGCAGCTACTCAAACCTCGGCGACAGTCACTGTGGCTACTCCAACCATCACGACATGCACTGAGGCTACCCCAACCCCGGCGACAGGCACTGCGGCTACTCAAACGCCATTGACAGACACTGAGGCTGAACCAGAAAATTAACCCGTACCAGTATTAGTTGCCCCTATAAACAAGAAGAAATACATGAGAAAATCAGCTCGTTTAGTAAGGGAGGAAGATGACCCAGGGCCATCACAAGAACAGGAAGAGGAAGAAGCAGAACCCATAAATAAGATGGTAACCACCCGATCCCTATCCCTGAGTGAGCTGCCAGATATGCGAAAAGATTTCAGTCGTAGTCCAAACGAGCACATCATCACCTGGCTGCTCCGATGCTGGGATAACGGGGCCAGTAGCCTGGATTTAGAGGGTAAGGAAGCCAAGCAGCTGGGATCTCTTTCTAGGGAAGGGGGCATTGACAAAGCAATTGGAAAAGGGGTAAAAACGCTCAGCCTCTGGAGGCGACTTCTGTCAAGCGTGAAGGAAAGGTATCCCTTCAAGGAAGCTGTTATATGTCACCCAGGCAACTGGACCACCAAGGCAAAAGGTATCCAGTACCTGAGGGAATTAGCCATGCTGGAGGTGAGTTATGATGACCTGAACAATGAGCAGTTATCCAAGTATCCAGATGAAGTCAGGTGCAAACGACCCATGTGGCGGAAGGTGGTACGGACCACACCATTGTCACATGCAAATTCATTAGAAGTAATGACTTGGAAAGACAGAGAGGAACAAACAGTGGACGAATTGGCTGGCCAACTCCAGCAATATGAAGAAAGTCTCTCTTCCTCCCTACGGGCCTGTGTCTCGGCTGTGGAAAAACTGTCCTAGGAGTTCCAGCAACTCGAAGAGGATATGTCCTACTCCCCACCTGTACAGACCAGAATCTCAGCCATTAGGAGTCAACGTCCTTATGCTCAAGAGAGAGGATATAGAGGATACACACCACGGGGCACCCTGTGGTTTTACCTGCGTGACCACGGAGAGGACATGAGGAAGTGGGATGGAAAATCTACTTCGACCCTAGAGTCACGGGTGCGTGAGTTGCAAGGAAAACTATTAGAAAAGGCGGTTCTCCCAGGAAAATTGCAGCTCCAGTTTCCAGTGAGCAGTTCCCCAGACAGAGTAAGAGGGCTATTTTTACTTCCGACCTTAATCAGGGGACTTTTGATTCACATTTACAGGAAGTGAACAACGAATACTGTGACCAGTGTTAGAGGGGCCCTGCCTCCAGCCAGGTGGAGGAAAGGGACAACCGGGTTTCCTGGACTGTGTGGATTCGATGGCCTGGAACGTCAGACCCACAGGAGTATAAGGCTCTAGTGGACACCGGTGCACAGTGTACCCTAGTGCCATCAAGCTATAGAGGGGCAGAACCCATCTGTATTTCTGGAGTGACAGGGGGATCCCAACAGCTCAATGTACTGGAGGCTGAAGTGAGCCTAACTGGGAATGAGTGGCAAAAGCACCCCATTGTGACTGGCCCAGATGCTCCGTGCATCCTTGGCATAGACTACCTCAGGAGAGGGTATTTCAAGGACCCAAAAGGGTACCGGTGGGCTTTTGGTATAGCTGCTTTGGAGATGGAGGAAATTAAACAGCTGTCCACCTTGCCTGGTCTCTCGGAGGACCCTTCGATTGTGGGGTTGCTGAGGGTGGAAGAACAACAGGTGCCAATCGCTACCACAACAGTGCACAGGCGGCAATATCGCACCAACCGAGACTCCCTGATTCCCATCCATAACCTGATTCGTCGACTGGAGAGCCAGGGAGTGATCAGCAAGACTCGCTCACCCTTTAACAGTCCCATATGGCCAGTGCGAAAGTCTAATGGGGAGTGGAGACTGACAGTGGACTATCATGGCCTGAACGAAGCCATGCCGCCACTGAGTGCTGCCATGCCGGACATGCTAGAACTTCAATATGAACTGGAGTCAAAGGCAGCCAAGTGGGATGCCACAATTGACATCACTAATGTGTTTTTCTTAATCCCTTTGGCAGTAGAGTGCAGGCCCCAGTTTGCTTTTACCTGGAGGGGCGTCAACTGCCCCAAGGGTGGAAGCACAGCCCCACCATTTGCCATGGACTGATCCAGACGGCACTGGAACAGGGTGAAGCTCCAGAACACCTGCAGTATATTGATGCCATCACTGTGTGGGGCAACACAGCAGAAGAAGTTTTTGAGAAGGGAAAGAAAATAGTCCAAATCCTTCTGAAGGCTTGTTTTGCCATAAAACAGAGTAAGGTCAAGGGACCTGCACAGGAGATACAGTTTTTAGGAATAAAATGGCAAGATGGACGTCGTCAGATCCCAATGGATGTGATCAACAAAATAACAGCCATGTCCCCACCAACTAGCAAAAAGGAAACACGAGCTTTCTTAGGCATTGTGGGTTTTTGGAGAATGCATATTCCAAATTACAGCCAGATCGTAAGCCCCCTCTATCAAGTGACCCGGAAGAAGAACGATTTCAAATGGGGCCCTGAGCAACAACAAGCCTTTGAACAAATTAAACGGGAGATAGTTCATGCAGTAGCCCTTGGGCCAGTCCGGGCAGGGCAGGATATTAAAAATGTGCTCTACACCGCCGCCGGGGAGAATGGCCCTACCTGGAGCCTCTGGCAGAAAGCACCAGGGGAGACTCGAGGTCGACCCCTAGGGTTTTGGAGTCGGGGATACAGAGGATCCGAAGCCCGCTATACTCCAACTGAGAAAGAGATATTGGCAGCATATGAAGGGGTTCGAGCTGCTTCGGAAGTGGTTGGTACTGAAGCACAGCTCCTGCTGGCACCCCGACTGCCGGTGCTGGATGTTCAAAGGGAGGGTCCCCTCTACACATCATGCAACTGATGCTACGTGGAGTAAGTGGGTTGCATTGATCACACAATGAGGTCAAATAGGAACCCCTATCTGTTGGATTGCTTTTGCTCAAGGAGCTGGGTGCACTTGTTGGGTAATTCAAAAGGATGGGGAAGCCCAATGTGTACCTCAAGGGGATTTGATTTTGGGTGAGAATAGCCAGTGAGTTGTACTGTATGATAAGTGCTATACAGTACTGTATGTCATCACTTCTATGGTGGCTATATGCCATATCAACGGTATTACAGTAAGAATCGTCCAGATTAATGAAGAACGGACTTTGATGAAACTGAGCAAAGTGCAGCGATGATAGAACCGGACAAGCGCAGCGGTGATGGAACTTGAACTGGCTACAGCATGCAACAATCCAACACCACATGCCATCTCTCCTGCCCTGAAGGACTGTGGTGACAGATGGAGCCCAAAGTCATGGACTGAATGAACTCAACGAACATATTAGAGGGATGGCCCATAGACTTATTTTGTATATTCTTTTATCATTATTATTATTATTATTTCCCCTTCCTTTTCTGTCCTATTAAACTGTATCTCAACCCATGAATTTTACTTTTTTTTTTCCCGATTCTCTCCCCCATCCCACTGGGGGGGCAGGGGGAGTGAGTGAACAGCTGTGTGGTGTTTAGCTGCCTGCCCAGTTAAACCACAATATGGATACTAAAAAGGACGATCACCACCCAAAAATTTTCCATAAACAGTTCAACTGCCATAATATGGAAACACTTAGAAAAGGTTTATTTACTTTTATGTTTTAAGCAAAGCAAAAATTATCAAACCCTGATCAGACAGTGGTCTAAATGGTTTAGTATTTTTACGTGACAATGATCAATACCAGATGCTATCTAGAAGCATTAAGAGTTGACTGCACTCCTAGGTTTTCTTTTTAACTGGTTAGAGTTAATATAAAAGTCAGAGAGAGATATTGTATTGGGTCTGGCTGGGATGGAGTTAATCTTCCCCACAGCAGCCCTCATAGTGCTGTGCTTTGTATTGGTAGCTAGAAAGGTGTTGGTAACACACCAGTGGTTTGGCTACTGCTGAGCAGTGCTCCCACAGCATCAAGGCTGTCTCCAACATTTCCCCCCCTCACCAGCAGGCTCGGGGTGAGCAAGATCATGAGAGGGGGCACAGCCAGGACAGCTGACCCAAACTGACCAAAGGGATATTCCATACCATATCATATGACATCATGCTGAGCAATAAAAGCTAAGAGAAAGGGGGCGAGGGGGGGGGACATTCGTTATTTACATTTGTATTCCAGTGCAACCGCTACACATACCAAAGCCCTGCTTCCCGGGAAGTGGCTGGACTTCACCTGCTGATGGGAAGTAGAGAATAAAATCCTTGTTTACCTTTTGCTTCCACCCACGGCCTTTGCTTTTGTTTTTTTATTAAACTGCCTTTATCTTGACCCATGAGGGTTTTTTTCCATCTCATTTTCTCCCTGCCTGTCCTGCTGAGGAGGGGAGTGATAGAGCGGCTTGGTGGCACCTGACATCCGGCCAAGGTCAACCCTCCACAATCACATCCACTTCAAAGGTGCCTGATGAGCAAGACGTTGTTAGCTCAGCAGCTGACATCTTTATGAAGCAAGCACTCATGCCACTCCTGCCACTAGCTGTCTTGCTGCAGCATGGCACAAGGTATGGTTAGGACAATGCCCCAAATGGAGAGCTGCTGGAGCAGCTGGAAAAGATGTACAGTGGCCCATGGCACTGTTTACAGACCCATGCTCAGGGCATGATGGTGAGGTCTGCAGAGCACTACGGCCAGCTTGCATGGCCCAACCATTCCTCCTCTCTCTGCCCCCATCCGCTGCACTAGTGCAGCCACTGCACAACTCCTGCTTCAGCATGTTGCATTACATGCTGTATGCTGCAACAGAATTTAGTCTATATCAAGATGAAAACATAATTTTTCTCAACAGAGGTATAACAGTAATAGCTACCTCCAGGAGCAACCCCTCTGTATGTTAGGTTTATGCCAGAGACTCAGGAAATCACACATCTGGTTTGCTTTATCTCCATTCTCCAGGCTTGCTGAGGACTAGATTGCAGATTTACCATCATCTAGCCCAGAGTGAAGGACAATTTACTCCCTGGGACAAGCTAGGGACTGAATTATAATTCAGCTACTCTCTGAACTATGTTTCTCTGCAGCTCCATGCCCAGCCCAGCCTCCTGCCAGTGCAGACCAGCCCTGGGAGCTGGCAGGGACACCAGCACACTCTGCAGGGGTCACGAGGTGCAATGCTTCCCTGAAATCCATCCCCACAGCCCCTACCCAGCATGTGCCACCAGGAGCATCCCCTGGAGCAGCAGAGACCTGTGCCATGGGAGGGGAGACACAGGATGTCCATGCAGTGGAGGCAAGGCAGATATTTTACCTGTACTAGAGAGAGTCGTTACAGAATGGGCTGAGCCTCCAAAGCTTCATTTACAATCAGTGTCCACTGCTGGCAGTCGACTGGGGGACACCCAGCTGCTCCTGCCAGAGGGAAGGGACACAGTGCCAACCAGTGTGTGGCACCACAGCCAGCGGCCAAGCAGCCAGGTGCTGCCTGTCTGATGCAGTCCCTCCTCCTCCTCATAGGGCAAGTGGCTGGCACACGAATGGCATTGGGACGGGCAGTCGGAGGTCCCCTTCTCCTGTGCATGGTCCCATGGAAATAGGCTGAGCATGCTGGCTGGTATTAGAGGTTGGTATTGCAATAGCCAGGCCTTGTTTCGACTGCATGAGCACTACCATTGACCCCAGTTCTCCATCTCTGCAATATAAAACAGCTTGTTGTTGAAACATGATTATGAAAGAGGGAAATGCTTTCATTAAAAATGAAGGGTTCATCAAAGTAGCAAAGTAGCTCAAATTGTTCTCTTTAAAGACAGCAGCACTGTAGAGAAGGTTAATGAACACTGATTTTTAGTGTAACTTTTTTACAAATACAGGTTTACATGCATTCCTGTGAGCCAGCTTATTTCTGCCCTAATGAGCAAGCTAAAACACACCCTCGATTATGCTGCCAAAGGCAGAGTCAGAAGACTACAATACAGTAAAAATCCTCCATTGCCCTCAAGCATTCATCTAAAATTGTATCCAAACCTGAACTGAATTATTTCTGAATTATTTCTTCTTGATTACTTTTTACCAACTTCTAGGCTTTGTTGGGGAATTTTTACGGTGCCCCTCGAGGTGAATTAAACACATGTTTGTGCTTAAATATAAAAGAAAAATTTAATGAACAATGCATTGGGCAGAGTCCTACCGCCATAAGCAGTTCTACAAGGAGTCGGCAAAGAAGCATCACAAGCAGATTCTTTATACACACCGGAACCAGCACCAATCCCCTGAGCGATTGCATGGGGCACCTCAGCCTGGCAGTGGGTCCATCCCCCAGGCCAGCTCTGCTGCCCAAAGGTGGCCCCTGAGCTTGGGCCCCTCAGCACTCCATTCCAGGATGGCTACAAGGTAATGCTGAGGCTGTTTCTTATCTCATCACTAAGGGAAACTTCACACCCTTGCAAGGAATCTTTCTGCCTCTGGCATTCCTGCTTCCAGCCAGTTTAACCCCTTCTTGTAGTTGGGCCTTCTTGCCCTCCATGCCAGATCATTCCTTGGTCACAAATTACCACTGCTGAGCAGTTACAATTTGCATTTCCCCTTCATTCCCCGCTTTTGTGAGTAGGTATTACTCACACACATTCATCATTGCATGTGTGGTGGTGCATTTTCAAACTCTCCCTCCTCTCCAAGCCTCACCCATCACAGCAAACACTTCAGGAGAGAGGGCTTGAATTTTTCTGTATTTGGCTCTGTCTTGCCTGGGCATGACAGCAACCTTGCACACTGCCCTGCCAATTTTCCATATCATCCTGTGCAGCACATGAAACACCCACATGCAGACATCTCCACTGGGGCTAGCCAACAGTTCATCACTTTTCTATCGCCTGCTTTCCAAGCCAGGGAGTCCTATTGTTGATCACTCTCTCTACATAGAAGCCACTTCATATTCCTAAATTTTCCTCATCACACTTTTTTTAAACCTTTTCCTTTCTGAGCAGGGGTAATGGGTACTGGACACCATATTCCTGGAATAATTCCTGGAATGTTTCTGTTTTCTATGGCAGCATGTGATGCTTTCTCTTTTGCTTGTTACTTATTTTAACAGATCCAGCTTTCTTAGTATGGAGCTGGTGCTAGCAAAGAATTGTCTTCTGTGATTCCAGTCTTCCTGGATTTCTTCTTGAGAGATATTTGCTCATTTAGAGTCTATCCATATGTATGTAAGGCTAGGGCTGTTCTTCCCTGTGTGCATAATTCAAAATGCTCTTTTTAACATTAAATTTCATCATGGCAGTTTATCATCCAGTCATCCACTGTCGGTGGATACTGAGAAGGTAATTTTTCCCCAGCAAAGCTAATAGAATTATGCATGGCTTTTCCTTTGTGGAGTAAATATCACCAGTGCTGCAGCCCTTGACCAGATGTCATGGTTATAGCTGCTGTATTTGAGTGAAGAATGCTGCAAGGAATGTGAAGTCTAATTCATTCTGAAAAAAAAAAAAAAAGAGAGTCTGATCCTGAACATCTTCAGTCACTGATTTTTCTTCTCAGGATAAGCAGTTATTCTGTTCAGATCCCCTCTTATTTTTCAAATAATTTAAAGATCTGTCTTCTCACAGCATGTTGTTCCTGTAAAAATGATACATAACTAATAAATTCATATTTATCTTGTTTACTGACTATCTCAATGCCCATTTTTTAGCGCATTCTCCCTTTTTAATTTAGAGAAAGGCTGTAAGACTTTTGATGCCACGTGACTATTTCTCATACTCATAATTCATTTCATTTAGAAAGAGTTAAACTCTTTAAAATGAACTAGTAGGTGAATATTTACACAGAATAGAAATGCAGGAAAAAAAGAAAACGTTGAAAAGCTTAAACTAATATTTTATTTTAATCAGGACTCTTATTTTTCCCTCAAAGGGTAATAAAAAGAATACACAGTCAGCACAGTTTCATTTCCTCAGAAGCTGCACAGCCTGAGTGTTATATCAGGTGCTACAGTGGCTTCTGTGGGAAGTGTGGTTTCTTTATTTATCCTTTATACCTTGTCAGGCAGTGAGCAAAATCTGAGTAACTTCTTGAGACACAACCTGTGAGTTTTTCCCCCCAGTTTTTTACTGAATCTGGTTGAGAGTCAGAGGCTGGTGGCTATGGGGAGAAAGCCAGCAGAAGAGAAGAGGGTGAGAAGGGAGGCTGAAAAATCAACCCCTAGAGCAGTTCAGACCAGGACCCCCAAAGCTTGCAACAACAGGGGCAGGCTCCACGAACAGGCTCTGATTTTGGCCATCTCCATTTTGATGGGAAATGGGCAGAAACAGGAATTATTTTGACTTAGCAACACCTCTTTGGCCAGTTGCTTCACTTGGGTGGCTTGGATCAGGGAACCATTTTATTAAAACCATACATGTTTTCTTGGGTGCATGTTTCAGATAGCTAGCTCTGGTTTGGGCTCATTTTCATGTGTAGCCACAAGCTCATGCTCCCTCTTGCTATCTCTCACCAACTCCTTATTGCAGCTCCCTCTGCACTAGTCTGTGGCCGCTAAGAGAACATTTCATTGTTAGAAAACCAGGGAATCAGGTTTATTTACTGGGAGTGACCTAGTTAGAGCAGAAGTGGGAAAAAACCCCACACATCTAATATAGTTTATAATTTTGAATAACCACTGAAACAACTGCTAGCCATCCACTGCATACTTCACTCCTTGGATCAACAGAGGAGCCCTGACAAACATCAGATTATATATTCGACAGCTGAAGTGTTTGCATAACTTTTCAGTGGCTACCATTTAAAGAAAGAAAACCACTGATGGGCCTTTTCTTAATATATTCCTCTAAGTTTGACATGTTCACGGTGTACTGCCAACAATCATTTTGTACTTGGAAGGCAAAGTTCCTCATATCTCTGCCGTGGCCCCCATGCCAGCTAGCAAGATGGGACTAGCCTTCCCCATTTTCACAATCTCAGCATTTGATTGGACGAGCCTCCGTGCAATTGCGGGCAGTACTGGGGGGCACTGAGCCCTCCACAAGCATGGGGGGGCTCCAGTGTCACAGCCTGGGAGAGGGTGGACTTGTTGAAGTGCCAGTCATATGATATCGATAATGATATCTAGGAAACGTTCATTTGGCCATTTTGGTTGGTTGCCCAGTCACTCCAAAGAAATTGTCTGGTATTTCTTTTTGGAGGAAAGGAAAACATGACTACATCCATTTTCAACATTGGCTTTTGTAGTATTCCTATCACTGCCCAGATTTTGTCTTTACTAAAGAATTATCCAAGCAGCAGATTTCCTTTTCTGAGCAGAAGGTGCTCAGATAAGGCTTCCTACTCTGTGGCTATTGAGGACATGCCTGAATATAGCAGTAAGGAGTTGCTTTGGTCCCTTTGAACCCTGAGGGCTAAAATTCCTCTGGGGCTTTTTTGCCAGCAGTCACCCTCCTTGGGTTGCTCAAATTATGTCTTGGCCAAATCCATACAGCCCATGTACCTTCCCCTCGCAGCAGGTTGGTGCTTGGGCAGACTGGGCCACTATCCCACTGCCAAGAGTGAGCCAAGTTTTTCACATCAGAGAATGGCATTTTCTATTTTTGCTGCAAGCCAAAGCTACTGTCCTGGTTTTGGTGTGGGGAATTCTTTTTGTTGATGTAACTGAAGTTCGTGAAGATTGTGAGGATTTTGTGATGAACGTGTATTTTAATATTAATAATAATTATTATAAAAATTAATTCTTTAATTAATTAATAATAATTCTTAAATATGTGATTCACAGAGGCAAGGGGTGGAATGTATTGGGTTTGCGTGGCAAGGGTTTGGTAGCAGGGGGGTTACAGGGGTGGCTTCTGTGAGAAGCTGCTAGAAGCTTCCCCCATGTCCGACAGAGCCAGTGTCAGCCGGCTCCAAGATGGACCTACTGCTGGCCAAAGCTGAGCCAATCAGCGACGGTGGTAGCGCCTCTGTGATAACATATTTAAGAAGGGGGAAAAACTGCTGTGCAACAGCAGCTGGGAGAAAGGAGTGAGAATATGTGAGAGGAACATCTATGCAGACACCAAGGTCAGTGAAGAAGGAGGGGGAGGAGGTGCTCCAGGTGCCAGAGCAGAGATTCCCCTGCAGCCCATGGCGAAGACCATGGTGAGGCAGGCTGTCCCCCTGCAGCACATGGAGGTCTACGATGGAGTGGATATCCACCTGCAGCCCATGGAGGACCCCACACCGGAGCAGGTGGATGTGCCTGAAGGAGGCTGTGACCCTGTGGAGAGCCTGTGCTGGAGCAGTTTTTTTCTGGCAGGACCTGTGACCCTGTGACCCTGTGGGGTCACTGGAGCAGTCCATTCCTGAAGGACTGCACCCCATGGAAAGGACCCATGCTGGAGCAGTTCATGAAGAACTACAGCCCATGGGAAGGACCCACGTTGGAGAAGTTCATGGAGGACTGTCTCCTGTGGGAGGGACCCCACGCTTGAGCAGGGGAAGAGAGTGAGGAGGAAGGAGCAGCAGAGACAATGTGTGATGAACTGACCACAACCCCCATTCTGCGTCTCCCTGTGCTGCTCGGGGGCAGAAGGAGGTAGAGAAATCGGGAGTGAAGTTGAGCCAGGGAAGAAGGGAGGGATGGGGGGGGAAGGTGTTTTAAGATTTGGTTTTATTTCTCATTATCCTACTCTGATTTGATTGGTAATAAATTAATTTCCCCAAGTCGAGTCTGTTTTGCCTGTGACGGTAATTGCTGAGCGATCTCCCTTTCCTTATCTCGACCCACGAGCCTTTTGTAGTATTTTTTCTCCCCCTGTCCAGTTGAGGAGGGAGCATGATAGAGCAGCTTGGTGGGCACCTAGCATCCAGCCAAGGTTAACCCACCACAGTACCTCATATTTTCAGGGGAAAAGATGGTCTCATGATGCAAGTTAGATATAATTAACAATGAGATGGCACTCACTGGAGGGAGATGAATGGTTTAGGAAGAGGAGAAATGACATAGTTTTTTAGCACCTGTTAAACTTGCAGGAAGTGTCTCTACATGCTGCTGGGGAGTTATGGCATTCCACCCAAACAGTACCTAAGGGATTTCTGATAGTGGATGTAGTAATTTATGCACATGCATTGTAAAATTCTTGACTCCTAACAAATGAAACAGTCATATAAATGGGAGATATTATTTATGTCTGCTGATAATAACTTTGAACCTCCTGCTTGGAGCAGGATGTTAGGCAAGATCACCTTCAGATTTCTCTTATAACTGCAATTTTTCTACAATTTTCATTAGCTCAAAACCCCATTCTGTACCTGCTGTTAGTGTCAGTCAGTATCTTCAATCAAGCTATTGCATATTGCTACATTTATCTTGTCCTGTCTATTCAGACATAAACACATTTTTGTCCTCTTATTTTGGTCTCAGTATGGACACTATGGATGTAGACTACAAGAGCACACTCTCTACAGAAACATGCTTTAATGCCCAAGAGATCCATCATTCCAAAGGCAGGATGCTGCTCTGAAGGCTTTTGACTACCTTCAGGTTCACCCATTCCTAACCCTCTCACTGTCAATTCTCTTCCATCTTCGGTACAATAAATTCTAGGTTAGGAGAGTGCTACAAAAGGGTTAGTTGTTATGCTGAAGCACTGGGGGTGGTTGTGCAAGGAACCAATTGGCTGTGGCCTGAAAGGTTGGTACCCCACTGAATGGTCATCTGAATACAGCAGCAATCGAGCTCAACCTCCTTCTTGCTGATTGATTTACTAGCATGCCCTGTGGCATTTGAGCCTTGCTGTGTGCCAAGCTTCATTTCCATGCCAGTTTCCCCAACTAGCTGGTTTTCTACCAGCTTTCCAACACCTGAGCAGACTTGAGGAGCACTGCACCACTATCACAAGCTGAAGCTTGAGGGGTGCCATTGTGCCCAAATGCAGCAACTGCTGGACAAAGCACCAGAGTCCCAACAGCCCCCTGCTCTGTAAATGACAAAGGGAATCGGAGCATGGGGTTTCTAAAAATTTGCAGGTTCCCTGTAGGGTAGAATAAGTCACAGGAACAGATCTAGCTGTTTTATGTCTGTGGAAAGGCGTGAACAAAGCCTAACTTTGGGTAAGAAGTCAGTTGAATCCCATGTAGATTGGCTATAGGTACCATATAAAAAATCAAAGCCCTGCAGTGTATATTGGGTTGGGATTGAGAATCTCTCTCCTTAACTTGCAAACTGTGTTTCAAAGCAATTTTTTCAGGTTAAAACCATCTAACTTTGGCTGCATTCCATTTTTTAGGCTGCATGGTAATTCACTGGATTCCTTTTCACATGTGGTTTAACAACACCCCCACACCAGCTCTTAAGTGCCAAAGAAATCAGGGAGTGGAACAGCACAAACAAGGCTGGACACTGTGAGGGAGGGAGAGCTTGCGAGAGGACTTATGCAGAGGTAGATGCCAGGTAAATATAGATTCCTGTTAACTTCTTTCAAGAAAAAATAAAAATAAATACTCTAAAAATAGATCATTATATAGCCTAGCTGAACCTACCAGCTTCATCACTTCTCATTATCAGTGGTCTCCATCACTTTGTTAAAAGCTATGCAACCAATGCTTTTATAAAGTTATTTTCTCACTGGCCATGTGACATCCACCTTCTCTAAACAGACACCCTTTACACACAGGCACATACATGCAATTTAGGTGGGACTTTTTTACAAGGTTTTCCTCTGTCAGGTTTACACAGAAACAGAGGAATACTGTTCATTAGTCTAATGGAGGAATACTTCATACTGCTAGGTCATTCGCTAGGAAGTGTGGCTTAAAAGTATTCTTGAGAATACACTTTTTTTTCAGGGTTAAATTCTCTCACTCTCTTCCTAAACAAAAGTTTACGAAGGAAGGAGGGAGGGGCTAAGTGCACAAACTCAGATGGCTGGAGGACACATGCTGACACAAGCACAGCTGTGGTCACTGCGGTCAGTGGCTCTCCAGATTCCATGCAGACTTTTGCAGAATGGCTGGTGCATCCATTTGAAACAGCCAGGGGCCAGGGAATACATACACTTTCCAAAAAGGCCACAGGCTGTCTTTAGGAGACCTGCTTTAGGTGCCATTTGATAAATAAGAAGTCCAGCACCAGCTTGTCACTCCGTGCTGGATGCAAACCACAACAGGAATGCATCCTTGCTTGGAAGCAGTAGCTGCTTCTCTCTATTGGGCAGAGAAGGAGCCATGCTTCAGCAGCCTTGGATAATAGGCAGCGGGTATTTTAGCACGTGCATTGTCCTTTCAAGGTAAAATACCTGTGCTGCTGTGGCAACTGAGTCAGGCAGCTACTCTAGATAGGTTCTTAACTGACTAGAAGCAAGAATCTGAAAGACAAAAGTCAGTTAAAAATCAGGCTCCCAGATGATTTTCAAAGGTGCTTCAGACCACTGATGGATGCCTAGAGAGATATATAAAAGAATTGGCTTTCCAGGGCAACAGGCTTTGAGTTGTGTAGAATTAACAGGCAAAAAGACATTTAAAATTTAAATTAAAAACAAGTGAGGAGAAAAACTTGAAGAATCTAAATCTATATGCAAATTTAAGCCCATAAATATAGTTATATATATGTTCTGAATAGAGTCTTACAGGAGTTAACTGATGAGCTTACTGAACCACTTGCAGCAGCTTTGGAAAAACCTGGGTTCAGAGGTCTCCCCCATTTTCTCATTCTCAGAGACAGTCTGTTTTCCAAGTAGAACAATTAAATTGCTGCCATATAGATAAAATTTTTTTTTCAAGTCTGGCCTCTTGGTGGCTAGCCTAGCAAAACACAGATGGAGGGAGCCCTTGATTATCTGACAGGTAGATGTTGAGGTTGATCTGTCAGATGAGGCTGGAAGTTATAAAAAGACAAAATCTGCTGAGATGTGGCACAAAGGCAAGACCAAACAGAAAGGAGAAAGTGAATGAATGCAGCAGCTTCATCGCTGTCCTGGTTTCGGCTGGAATAGAGTTAATTTTCTTCCTAGTAGCTGGCATAGTGCTCTGTTTTGGATATAGGATGAGAAGAATGCTGATAACACACTGATGTTTTAGTTGTTGCTAAGTACTGCTTATGCTAGTCAAGGACTTTTCAGCTTCCCATGCTCTGCCAGGGGCACAAGAAACTGGGAGGGGGCACAGCCAGAGCAGTTGATCCAAACTGACCAAAGGGCTATTCCATACCATGTGACATCATGCTCAGTATATAAACTGGGGGGGGTTGGCCGGGGAGCAGCGATCGCTGCTCGGGAACTATCTGGGTATTGGTCGGCGGGTGGTGAGCAATTGCATTGTGCATCACTTCCTTTGGATATTGTTATTATTATATTGTTATTATTATCATTACTATTTTACTTTATTTCAATTATTAAACTGTTCTTATCTCAACCCAGGAGTGTTTCTCACTCTTACTCCTCCAATTCTCTCCCCCATCCCATTGGGGCAGGGGGAGTGAGCGAGCGGCTGCGTGGTGCTTAGTTGCTGGCTGGGGCTAAACCGTGACAATCGCCTTCCCACACAGCTATTACCTCCAGGGGTGAAAAGCAAACTTTGGAAGGGGTGCATGGGGTTGTGTTGGGTTTTTGGTGCCTCTCAGGTGCTGTCTGCATGCAGAATGCAAACAACTCAGGCGACTTCTTTGCATGGCCTGCACATTCCAGCATCAGCTGCCCCATGCTGCCTGGTCGGGGGGTCTGTGTACGGGCAGGAGGGCTGGTCTGGGACACTGCTCCTGTGCAGCCAGTGCCCTTCAGAGGCCTGGGCTTGGCACAGAGTCTCCCAAAGGGCACCCAGCCAGCAGGCTGCTGTGACAGGGGCCAGAGCTGGTGACCAGGACAAAAGCCTGCCAACGTCTAGAGGCTGCTAAAGCAGATTGGCCTCAAGATACCGGTCTGAGCACAGTCACGCGGAAGGTCTGGCTTGGCCTGAGATAAACCGTCATTAATTTCTGAGAGCACAGCTGGCTGGTGATGAGGCTGGGCTGGGCTGGGCTGGTCATGGCTGTTTGCAACCCACAGCTTGTGTTGCAGCTGCACTCAGGCTTCCTCTCTGGTGGGGACATGGCTATGCCAGGCAGGACTGGCAGCAGTGGGCAGTTGCTCTGCAGAGTCAGGAGCAGCCGATAGCCCTCGTGCTGCCCTGTGGCCAGGTGGCAAGGCACCTCTTGGCACTTTCTTACCTTACTTTGCACCTCTCTCTGCCATGACACAAAGAAAACCTGCAGTGACAGTGAGTGAAGTACTAGTTCAGCTTTCCACTTCTTAGCATGCACACACACACCTTGTGTGCATCTGCACACATGCTGGAGCCCCCCCCACCCCGGAGCCCTTGCTGCCTGTTCCCTGAAGGAACAGGATACCCCGCAGGCCTGTGTGGTGAAGAAGGCACCAGGGTACTACCATTTGCAGGGAGCGCAGCTGAGGGAGGCTGTTCCGGACATACACCCTTACCCCAGGCTTTTAATCATAGAATCACAGAATCATTTAGGTTGGAAAAGACCTTTAAGATCATCCAGTCCAACCATTAACCTAACATTACCAAGTCCACCACTAAAGCAATTAACAGTAGAGTAGCAATTTCATGTTTCCTGGCTTGGTGGCTGGACTATTTTTTAATGAAAGTAAAACTAGGAATCATTAAGATTGGAAAGGACCTCTAAGATCATCAGTCCAATCATCAACCCAACACCACCATGCCCACTAAACCATGTCCCAGAGTGCCACGTCTACCTGTTTTGTGAACGCTTCCAGGGATGGGGACTCCACCACCTCTCTGGGCAGCCTGTTCCAATGCTTGACTACCCTTTCCGTGAAGAAATTTCTCCTAATATCCAATCTAAACCTCCCCTGGCGCAGCTTGAGCCCATTGCCTCTTGTCCTATCGCTAACTACTTGGGAGAAGAGACCAACACCCACCTCACTACAACCTCCTTTCAGGTAGCTGTAGAGAGCAATAAGGTCTCCTCCCCTCAGCCTCCTCTTCTCCAGACTAAACAACCCCAGTTCCCTCAGCCGCTCCTCATAAGGCCTGTGCTCCAGACCCTTCACCAGCTTCGTTGCCCTTCTCTGGACACGCTCCAGCACCTCAATGTCTTGTATTGAGGGGCCCAAAACTGGACACAGTATTCCAGGTGCGGCCTCACCAGTGCCGAGTACAGGGGGACAATCACCTCCCTGCTCCTGCTGGCCACACTATTCCTGATACAAGCCAGGATACTGTTGGCCTTCTTGGCCACCTGGGCACACTGCTGGCTCATGTTCAGCCAGCTGTCGACCAACACCCCCAGGTCCTTTTCGGCCAGGCAGCTTTCCAGCCACTCTTCCCCAAGCCTGTAGCGCTGCATGGGGTTGTTGTGACCCATGTGCAGTACCCGGCACTTGGCCTTGTTGAACTTCATACAGTTGGGCTCGGCCCATCGGTCCAGCCTGTCCAGGTCCCTCTGCAGGGCCATCCTACCCTCCAGCAGATCGACACTCCCACCCACTTTGGTGTCATCTGCAAACGTACTGAGGGTGCACTCAATCCCCTCATCTAGATCACTGATAAAGATATTAAACAAGACTGGCCCCAAAACGGAGCCCTGGGGAACACCACTCCTGACTGGTCACCAGCTGGATTTAACTCCATTCACCACTACTCTGTGGGCTTGGCTACCCAGTCAGTCTTTTACCCAGCAAAGAGTACGCCCAACCAAGCCATGGGCTGCCAGCTTCCCAAGGAGAATGCTATGGGAGACGGTGTCAAAGGCTTTGCTGAAGTCCAGGTAAATGACATCCACAGCCTTTCCATCATCCACCAGGCGGGTCACCAGGTCATAAAAGGAGATCAGGTTGGTCAAGCAGGACCTATCCTTCATGAACCCATGCTGGCTGGGCCCGATCTCTTGGCTGATCTGCACTTGCCTGTTGAGCGCACTCAAGATGAAATGCTCCATAATCTTTCCTGGCACTGAGGTCAGGCTGACAGGCCTGTAGTTCCCCAGATCCTCCTTCCAGCCCTTCGTGTAGATGGGCATCACATTGGCAAGCCTCCAGTCATCAGGGACCTCCCCTGTTAACCAGGACTGCTGACAGATGATGGAAAGTGGCTTGGTGAGCTCCTCTGCCAGCTCCCTCAATGCTCTCAGGTGGATCCCATCTGGCCCCATAGACTTGTGAGCATCCAGGTGGCATAGCAGGTCATTAACTGCTTCCTCCTGTGCTATGAGGGCTCCATTCTGCTCCCCATCCCTGTCTTCCAATTCAGGGGGCTGAGAACCCTGGGGATGACTGGTCTGGCTATTAAAGACAGAGGCAAAGAAGGCATTAAGTACCTCAGCCTTTTCCTTGTCCTCAGTGACAATGTTCCCCCCTGCATCCAGAAAAGGATGGAGATTCACCTTGGCTCTCCTTTTGTTATTGATATACTTGTAAAAGCATTTTTTATTATCTTTTACAACAGTAGACAGATTGAGTTCTAGCTGGGCTTTTGCCTTCCTAATTTCCTCCCTGCATGACCTAACCAGATCCCTGTACTGTTCCTGAGTTGCCTGCCCCTTCTTCCAAAGGCGGTAGACTCTCCTTTTTTCCCCGAGTCTCCGCAAAAGCTCCCTGTTCAGCCAGGCCATTCGTCTTCCCCGCTGGTTGGTCTTACGGCACATTGGGACAGCCCGCTTCTGCACCCTTAAGACTTCCTTCTTGAAGAAGGCCCAGCCTTCCTGGACCCCTTTGCCCTTCAGGATTGCCTCCCAAGGGACTTTCCCAACCAGCATCCTGAACAGGCCAAAGTCTGCCCTCTGGAAGTCCATGGTAACAGTTTTGCTGCCCCTTCTCTTTACGTCACCAAGAATCGAAAACTCTATCATATCGTGGTCGCTAAGCCCAAGACGGCTGTCCTGGTTTCGGCTGGGATAGAGTTAATTTTCTTCCTAGCAGCAGGCATAGTGCTGTGTTTTGGATTAAGTAGGAGAAGAATGTTGATAACATGCTGATGTTTTTAGTTGTTGCTGAGTACTGCTTATGCTAGTCAAGGACTTTTTCAGCTTCCCATGCTCTGCCAGGCGCACAAGAAACTGGGAGGGGGCACAGCCAGAATAGTTGATCCAAACTGACCAAAGGGCTATTCCATACCATATGACGTCATGCTCACTATATAAACTGGGGGCGGGGGTGGCCAGGGAGCAGCGATCGCTGCTCGGGAACTGTCTGGGTATCGGTCGGCGGGTGGTGAGCAATTGCATTGTGCATCACTTGCTTCGTGTATCATTATTATTATTATCATTATTATACTGTTACTATTAGCATTACTATTTTACTTTATTTCAATTATTAAACTATTCTTATCTCAACCCAGGAGTGTTTCTCACTCTTACTCCTCCGATTCTCTCCCCCATCCCATCGGGGTAGGGGGAGTGAGCAAGCGGCTGCGTGGTGCTTAGTTGCTGGCTGGGGCTAAACCACGACAGTCCTGTTTGGCGCCCAACGTGGGGCACGAAGGGTTTGAGATAACAACAGATTAACCAGAGTGTATTAAGGAGTCTGTTAACAGTTGCCGGTCACGATATTAGTTCTTCTGATCTGCACCATGTTCTTTGTTTTGCAGCACGCGTTAAAGCTTGCTGTCAGTTTGTGTAGTGTGCTATGCTCTGCAGTGATTCATGATCTTTTGCTTGGGAGGCTCCTTATCAAAACCCTGACCTTGAGCATTCTTTGGTATTTGGGTTTCATACAGAAGTCACTACTGTACTTCGGGTACTACCTCATAGAGAGAGTTAGCAATTATACTTACTCTGAGAGGCTTGTTGTGGAGGAAATACAGAATGGCACCTTTGCTGCTTTCTTCTATGATGTTTCCTCCTTCATTACAACAACTTTCCTGTATCTTGAACACCCCTGGGCAGTTAAGATACCTCTATTGATAATTCTTGGGAATGTTGTTTCCGTTTTGATAAAGGTCAGTAAGCAGTTTAAAAATACCATCCAGAGATCTACCCCAAGGCTGGATAGTTATGAGTGGCAGGGTGTGTGGGATCGTATGAGCAAGTACCTAGGGCAGTGGGGACCTCCAGTGTTTTGGAACTTCACCCCTGAACAAGTGCAGAATCCTGAAGAATTAGTAAAGTATTTGGAAGAAGTATGTTGTTCACCCTGGTAGCTCCAGAGAGACACAACTCATTGCAACATGCTGGGGACTGGCCCATGCCTATCGAGCCGTGGTCAACACTAATCAGTACCCTCAAAAGAAAGAGAAGGTCTCTGGATCTGATGACAAAACAACAAGCACTGTGGCTACTCAAACCACCACTACAGGCCCTGCGGCTACTCCAACCCCCACTACAGGCCTTGCAGCTACTCAAACCCCTGCCCCAGGCACTGTGGCTACTCCAGCCACAGCCATGAGCACTGCGGCTACTCAAACCACAGCCATGGGCACTGCGGCTACTCAAACCCCAGTGACAGACACTGCGGCTAAACCAGAGAACCAACCTGCGCCGGTATCAGTTGCCCCTATACAGAAGAAAAAATACACGAGGAAATCAGTTCGTTTAGTAAGGGATGAAGATGAACCAGGGCCATCACGAGAACCAGAGGAGGAAGAACCCATAAATGAGATGGTGACCACCCGATCCCTATCCCTGAGTGAGCTGCGAGATATGCGAAAAGATCTCGGTCGTCATCCAGGCGAGCACATCATCACCTGGCTGCTCCGATGCTGGGATAACGGGGCCAGAAGCCTGGATTTAGAGGGTAGGGAAGCCAAGCAGCTGGGATCCCTTTCCAGGGAAGGGGGCATTGACAAAGCAATTGGAAAAGGGGCAAAACCGCTCAGCCTCTGGAGGCGACTTCTGTCAAGTGTGAAGGAAAGGTATCCCTTCAAGGAGGATGTTTTATACCGCCCAAGCAAATGGACCACCGTAGAGAAGGGTATCCAGTACCTGAGGGAATTAGGCGTGCTGGAGGTGATTTACAGTGACCTGAATGATGAGCAGTTAACCAAAGACCCAGATGAAGTCAGGTGCACACAATCCATGTGGCGGAAGGTGGTACGGAGCGCACCAGCATCGTATTCCAACTCGTTGGCAATACTAGCCTGGAAAGACGACGAGGCACCAACGGTGGATGAAGTGGCTAGACAACTCCGGGACTACGAAGAAAAGCTCTCTTCCTCCCTACGGGCCTGTGTCTCGGCTGTGGAAAAACTGTGCCAAGTGTTCCAACAACTCAGAGAGGATCTGTCCTACTGCCCACCTGCACAGACCAGTGTCTCAGCCATTAGGAGTCAACGTCCCTATGCTCAAGAGAGAGGATATAGAGGATACACACCACGGGGCACCCTGTGGTTTTACCTGCGTGATTATGGAGAGGACATGAGAAAGTGGGATGGAAAACCCACCTCAACCTTAGAGGCACGGGTGCGTGAGTTGCGAGGAAAAACTATTAGAAAAGGTGGTTCTCCCAGGAAAATTGCAGCTCCAGTTTCCAGTGAGCAGTTCCCGAGACAGAGTAAGAGGGCTAATTTTACTTCGGACCTTGATCAGGGAACTTTTGATTCACATTTACAGGAAGTGAACAACGAATACTGTGACCAGTGTTAGAGGGGCCCTGCCTCCAGCCATGTGGAGGAAAGGGACAACCGGGTTTCCTGGACTGTGTGGATTCGATGGCCTGGAACGTCAGACCCACAGGAGTAGAAGGCTCTAGTGGACACTGGTGCACAGTGCACGCTAATGCCATCAAACTATAGAGGGGCAGAACCCATCTGTATTTCTGGAGTGACAGGGGGATCCCAACAGCTCACTGTACTGGAGGCTGAAGTGAGCCTAACTGGGAATGAGTGGCAAAAGCACCCCATTGTGACTGGCCCAGACGCTCCGTGCATCCTTGGCATAGACTACCTCAGGAGAGGGTATTTCAAGGACCCAAAAGGGTACCGGTGGGCTTTTGGTATAGCTGCTTTGGAGACAGAGGAAATTAAACAGTTGTCCACCTTGCCCGGTCTCTCAGAGGACCCTTCGATTGTAGGGTTGCTGAAGGTTGAGGAACAACAGGTGCCGATTGCTACCACAACTGTGCACAGGCGGCAATATCGCACCAACCGAGACTCCCTGATTCCCATGCATAACCTGATTCGTCGACTGGAGAGCCAGGGAGTGATCAGCAAGACTCGCTCACCCTTTAACAGTCCCATATGGCCAGTGCGAAAGTCTAATGGGGAGTGGAGACTGACAGTGGACTATCGTGGCCTGAACGAAGTTACACCACCACTGAGTGCTGCCATGCCAGACATGCTAGAACTTCAATATGAACTGGAGTCAAAGGCAGCCAAGTGGTATGCCACAATTGATATTGCTAATGCATTTTTCTCCATCCCTTTGGCAGCAGAGTGCAGGCCCCAGTTTGCTTTTACCTGGAGGGGTGTTCAGTACACCTGGAACCGACTGCCCCAGGGGTGGAAGCACAGCCCCACCATTTGCCATGGACTGATCCATACGGCACTGGAACAGGGTGAAGCTCCAGAACATCTGCAGTACATTGATGACATCATTGTGTGGGGCAACACAGCAGAAGAAGTTTTTGAGAAGGGAAAGAAGATAGTCCAAATCCTTCTGAAGGCTGGTTTTGCCATAAAACAGAGTAAGGTCAAGGGACCTGCACAGGAGATCCAGTTTTTAGGAATAAAATGGCAAGATGGACGTCGTCAGATCCCAATGGATGTGATCAACAAAATAACAGCCATGTCCCCACCAACTAGCAGAAAGGAAACACAAGCCTTCCTAGGCGTTGTGGGTTTTTGGAGAATGCATATTCCAAATTACAGCCAGATCGTAAGCCCCCTCTATCAAGTGACCCGGAAGAAGAACGATTTCAAATGGGGCCCTGAGCAACAACAAGCCTTTGAACAAATTAAACGGGAGACAGTTCATGTAGTAGCCCTTGGGCCAGTCCGAGCAGGGCAGGATATTAAAAATGTGCTCTACACAGCAGCCGGGGAGAATGGCCCTACCTGGAGCCTCTGGCAGAAAGCACAAGGGGAGACTCGAGGTCGACCCCTAGGGTTTTGGAGTCGGGGATACAGAGGATCCGAAGCCCGCTATACTCCAACTGAGAAGGAGATACTGGCAGCATATGAAGGGGTTCGAGCTGCTTCAGAAGTGGTTGGTACTGAAGCACAGCTCCTGCTGGCACCCCGACTGCCGGTGTTGGGCTGGATGTTCAAAGGGAGGGTGCCCTCTACACATCATGCAACTGATGCTACATGGAGTAAGTGGGTTGCATTGATCACACAACAGGCTCGAATAGGAAACCCCAGTCGCCCAGGAATCTTGGAAGTGATCATGGACTGGCCAGAAGGCAAAAACCTTAGAATATCACCAGAGGAGGAGGTGACACGTGCTGAAGAGGCCCCACTGTATAATAAATTGCCAGAAAATGAAAAGCAATATGCCCTGTTCACTGATGGGTCCTGTCGTCTTGTGGGAAAGCATCGGAGGTGGAAAGCTGCTGTATGGAGTCCTATACGACAAGTCGCAGATACTGCTGAAGGAGAAGGGGAGTCGAGTCAGTTTGCAGAGGTGAAAGCCATCCAGCTGGCTTTAGATATTGCTGAAAGAGAAAAGTGGCCAGTCCTTTATCTCTATACTGACTCATGGATGGTGGCAAATGCCCTGTGAGGGTGGCTGCAGCAATGGAAGCAGAGCAACTGGCAGCGCAGAGGCAAACCCATCTGGGCTGCCGCATTGTGGCAAGATATTGCTGCCCGGGTAGAGAACCTGGTTGTAAAAGTTCGTCACGTAGATGCTCACGTACCCAAGAGTCGGGCCACTGAAGAACATCCAAACAACCAGCAAGTAGATCAGGCTGCTAAGATTGAAGTGGCTCAGGTGGATCTGGACTGGCAACATAAGGGTGAACTATTTATAGCCTGGTGGGCCCATGATGCCTCAGGGCACCAAGGACGTGATGCAACATATAGATGGACTCGTGATCGAGGGGTGGACTTAACCATGGACAGTATTGCACAGGTTATTCATGAATGGGAAACAAGCGCTGCAATCAAGCAAGCCAAGCAGTTCAAGCCCCTCGGGTATAGTGAACAATGGCTGAAATATAAATATGGGGAGGCCTGGCAGATTGATTACATCACACTCCCACAGACCCGCCAAGGCAAGCGCTATGTGCTCACCATGGTGGAAGCAACCACTGGATGGTAGGAAACATATCCCGTGCCCCATGCCACCGCCCGGAACACCATCCTGGGCCTTGAAAAGCAAGTCCTGTGGCAACATGGCACCCCAGAAAGAATGGAGTCAGACAACGGGACTCATTTCCGAAACAATCTCATAGACACCTGGGCCAAAGAGCACGGCATTGAGTGGGTATATCACATCCCTTACCATGCACCAGCCTCCGAGAAGATTGAGCGATACAATGGATTGTTAAAGACTACCCTGAGAGCAATGGGTGGTGGGACATTTAAACATTGGGATACGCATTTAGCAAAAGCCACCTGGTTAGTCAACACCAGGGGATCTGCCAATCGAGCTGGCCCTGCCCAATCAAAACTTTTATGTACTGTAGAAGGAGATAAAGTTCCTGTAGTGCACATGGAAAAATATGCTGGGGAAGGCAGTCTGGGTTACTTCCCCCTGTGGCAAAGGCAAACCCATTCGTGGGATTGCTTTTGCTCAAGGACCTGGGTGCACTTGGTGGGTGATGCGAAAGGATGGGGAAGTCCAATGTGTACCTCAAGGGAATTTGATTTTGGGTGAAAGTAGCCAATGAACTGAATTGTATAATATTAATTGCTTTATAATACTGTAAGTTATCTCTTAACTATATGTTATCTCTTAACTGCATGTTAATATGATAATATAGTAGGTTAATATTAAGTATATAATACTATATATTATGATTGCTATATGCCGCATCAATGGTATTGCAGTAAGAATTGCCCAGCTTAATGAAAATGAACTTTGATGAAACCATGTTGGAATGAGAACTGACTTCAGCATGCAACAGTCCAACACTGCACACCACCTCTCCTGCTCTGAAAGACTGTGATGACAGATGGAACCCAAAGTCATGGGCTAAATGAACTCAATGGACATTTTAGAGGGATGGGCCATAGACGAAGGGAATGATATCTGTGTGTATATCAAGACAGGGAAAGCGGTGGTGATTAATTAGAACACATTGGAAAGGGGAGGGCCTGTGCATGACGTAGATGGTATAGAATAAGGGGTGGATACTGTCCTGGTTTCAGCTGGGATAGAGTTAATTTTCTTCTAGCAGCAGGCATAGTGCTGTGTTTTGGATTAAGTAGGAGAAGAATGTTGATAACATACTGATGTTTTTAGTTGTTGCTGAGTACTGCTTATGCTAGTCAAGGACTTTTTCAGCTTCCCATGCTCTGCCAGGCGCACAAGAAACTGGGAGGGGGCACAGCCAGAATAGTTGATCCAAACTGACCAAAGGGCTATTCCATACCATATGACGTCATGCTCAGTATATAAACTGGGGGGGGTGGCCAGGGAGCAGCGATCGCTGCTCGGGAACTGTCTGGGTATCGGTCGGCAGGTGGTGAGCAATTGCATTGTGCATCACTTGCTTCGTGTATCATTATTATTATTATCATTATTATACTGTTACTATTAGCATTACTATTTTACTTTATTTCAATTATTAAACTGTTCTTATCTCAACCCAGGAGTGTTTCTCACTCTTACTCCTCCGATTCTCTCCCCCATCCCATCGGGGTAGGGGGAGTGAGCGAGCGGCTGCGTGGTGCTTAGTTGCTGGCTGGGGCTAAACCACGACAATGGCCTCCGACCACAACATCTCCCACCAGTCCTTCTCTGTTTGTAAACAGCAGGTCAAGCGAGGCACCTCCCCTGGTAGGCTCGCTTACCAGCTGCATCAGGAAGTTATCCTCCACACACTCTAGGAACTTCCGAGACTGTTGCCTCTCTGCTGTGTTGTATTTCCAGCAGATGTCCGGCAAGTTGAATTCCCCCATGAGAACAAGGGCTAGCGATTGCGAGACTTCTGCCAGCCACTTGTAGAACGCTGCATCTACCTCTACATCCTGGTTGGGTGGTCTATAGCAGTCTCCCAGCAGGACATCTGCCTTGTTGGCCTTCCCCCTCATCCTTACCCATAAGCACTCGACCTTGTCATCACCACTGTCGAGCTCTATACAGTCAAAACACTCCATTACATACAGAGCCACCCCACCACCTCTCCTTCCCTGCCTATCCCTTCTGAAGAGCTTATAGCCCTCCAGTGCAGCACTCCAGTCATGAGAGTCGTCCCACCACGTTTCTGTGATGGCGACTATGTCATAGCTATCCTGCTGCACAAGGGCTTCCAGCTCCTCCTGTTTGTTGCCCATGCTACGTGCATTGGTGTGGATGCACTTGAGCCAGGCTATCGATTTCACCCCCAATGTTGCCATGCTGCCCCTGGGCTCCTCACTAGCGAGCCTGGTTATATCCCCTTCCCCCTTGGAACCTAGTTTAAAGCCCTCTCAATGAGTCCCGCCAACTCATGGGCGATTCTCCCATCTGGTGAAAAAGCCTTCACATTTTTCACCTGCAAAATAAAAATTGCTCCCAGGAATTACAGGTTTTCAATGAAAAACACTCCTGTAAGACAGTCACGCCAGTAGATGTGATACCTGATCTCGATTCTCACGTGGAACCCAAGATGCAGCCCAGCATTTCAAGGGAGCCTGGTCCCTCGAGTAGGAGGGGGCCTGTCCCTCCGAGATGCAGGCACCCTCCCACCCTGGCCCTCGCCTTCATCTCCCCAGGCACCAGCCCTATAGGAAAATGCCTTTTCCTGAACGGGGCACTGAGACTGACCCAGGAGGTGTCACACCCTCATTGGCTTGGTGCTGCATGTACCTGAGCACTAGCACTGGCGCTAGGGTAGCCGGCCCTCCTTCAGGGGCCACTGGCTCAAAGTCGGCAATTGGTCTTGCAGGCATTTCGTGGTTTAGCCCCAGCCAGCAACTAAGCACCACGCAGCCGCTCGCTCACTCCCCCTACCCCGATGGGATGGGGGAGAGAATCGCAGGAGTAAGAGTGAGAAACACTCCTGGGTTGAGATAAGAACAGTTTAATAATTGAAATGAAGTAAAATAGTAATGATAATAATAACAATACAATAATGATAATGATAATAATAATATACAAAGCAAGTGATGCACAATGCAATTGCTCACCACCCACCGACCGATACTCAGCCAGTCCCAAGCAGCGATCGCTGCCCCCCGGCCAACTCCCCCCAGTTTATATACTGAGCATGACGTCATATGGTATGGAATAGCCCTTTGGGCAGTTTGCATCAACTATTCTGGCTGTGCCCCCTCCCAGTTTCTTGTGCACCTGGCAGAGCATGGGAAGCTGAAAAGTCCTTGACTAGCATAAGCAGTACTTAGCAACAACTAAACCATCAGCGTGTTATCAGCATTCTTCTCCTACTAAATCCAAAACACAGCACTATGCCTGCTACTAGGAAGAAAATTAACTCTATCCCAGCCGAAACCAGGACAACAAAAAAGCAGCCATATTTAGCTATGCATAGAAAATATTCACAACCTCAGGCTGTGCTGCACAGCTGAGGGAGAGGAGACAAGCCTTCCCCCACAAGGCACTGGCCACAGAAAGCCTTTCCTGCACAGCCACTTGGTGGTCCCAAGCCTGATGTTCCTCCAGTCTGGGACAGAGCAAAAAAAAGGTGCATTCCCATTGTCCCCTTGGGAGGCAGAAGAGGATGAAATACCATAACTTTTTTTATCAGCTGTGTGATAGCCGTGTTTAGCCTGGATGATTTTCATTAGGCCTGTCATGTCCTTATTCTCCAGTCATCCTCCGGTTTCTGATGACCAGTCATCAGATGAATGGTCGCTCTGTTCCTAAACCATCTGTGCTATTCCACTCCTCTGGATGCTCAACCCCATAAGCATGGCTTTGCTGGAACAGCAAAATTCAGATTATGACCAGGACTTCCTTGAAGTTCAAAGCTATTGGTACCCCAGGTTCTGGACTAAGCCTCTTCTCTTTCTTTTTTTAAGATATCCCACCAACATATATGTCCCCTCTGAAATATCGACCCCATCAAGCGCATACCTAAATTGAGTCAAGGACAGATTTTTCTCCAAATATTTTTCATGAACAAAACAAACAGGCATCACCCAGAACACCTGGGATTCAGCTAGCAAAGCCCTCCTCTGGCATCCCGTAGCCGTACCACGAGGAAAGCACAAGGTGCGAGCCCTTGGCATCACCCCAGCAGGAGCTGTGTCACCACCAGACCCACCACAAGTCAGCCACTGCGAGGGGGACCTGCCAGCTGGCTCTGCTCACCACCAGCCTGGCTGACATGGGCTGTTCAAATGGATGTTTATGGAACAAAACACACCCTTCCTCCACCCCAGGGGCTGAGGGTCCCTCATTTGATGTGTTTGTAAATAAACCTCTATTTCCAATGAGGCTGCTTCCTCTTAGGCCCTATTAAACACTCCTCCTAGTGCCCTGGCTTCCTGTGTTTGAAAGACCTGAATGCTGTTTGTCATTTCACCGTATCTAAATACCCTAACTGAAGCAAAGGTTCATTTACAGCTACATGAAATGGATATAAACAGTGACAAATACACTCACAGTAACAAGCATGCAGAGAGATGACCAGAGGGTTTTGGTTACAGGAATAAATCAGACCAGACAAGCACTGTTGTAGAGGCCAGGATACTTCCACAGAACCAACATTTCAGCACTGAGAAAAAAATGAAAGGAACTGCAAGGAAATATTTTCCTTCCACAGCTCAAGATGTTTGAATAGCTACCTTAGACTCCTTCACAGAGGAAAACATATATCAAAAAATGAGCAAACCACATTTTATTTATAAACAGGGGTACTAGCTAAGGTACAATCTCCATTTTCTGTGACTATTATCTTCTCCTTCCTATTCCCAGCTAACATTAATCCCCTTTATATCATAGACACTTTCTGCATGTGAGGATATGTATTTCGGCAAAATAAACAGGTAGAGCAACAACTCATTTTTTCTTCCTAAAAATTTCCTTGCCTTTTTACAAAGACTTTTCCACAAAGCTTTTCTAAGAGATCTCTAAAACCACCTCAGTGAATTGTTGACCTGCATACAACCTTTCAAATTCATCATCATCCATCCATTGGGTTTAGGTTCTGTTAGTCAAAAGTTCACATTGTACAGAAGAAGGTACAAGTGTCATGTGGCACAAGACATAAATTAAGTTGGGTATCAAGTTGGACATATCCAAATCCTTCACTTAGATGAAAGAACATCCTGACATGCTTACCCATATGATCCATGAGTACTTATAAATCATTTGTAGTCCCAAAACAATTTCTTGTTGGAATTCATGTCTGGTTTAGAATAGGAGTGAAATGCAAAGACTTCACAATGTGTTTACAAGAAATCTGCAAACAGTAAAGAGGGCCAAAGTAATGGGTGTATATCCATTGCGATTAGCTCACAGTTAACATTTGGACTTGCACAGATAGTTTTAAGTTTAGTTTTGAAACAAATCATCGCCTTGAAGGCTAGAATTATCTTCCACAGGTTTTCCACTGAATAGTTATGTTGACAAGAGCCAAATATGTTGAAAATATTTAAAAGTCATTGCATAAAATAATCATTGTATAAAATATGCTTACATGGAAAAATTGGTCTGCTTTGCTCTGATTCAATTATTTCCATCATACATAAAAATAATAATGAAATCCTAGCTCTGTTGAGGTCATTGTGAGTTTTGCCACTGACTTCAACAGGGCTCAGGATTTCCTCCTAAGAACTGATTAGTGGGAAGGTCAGATTTCATAAAGACGACTAAATCCAGACATTACATGCTGGCATTATGAATGCCTCGGTCTTCATACTGTCGAATGATTAAGATTGTGCACCATATTTCTTTTCAATGCCGTGTGAGCATGCTTACTTTGTTCAGACCTTTAAAACAAATCAGTAAGACAGGAGTGAAGTTAACTATTAAAGCAGTTCATCACAAGTCCAGGGGCATTTATTACTAGGCCCAGGAATGAATGGCTATAAGAATATGCCTGGAGTATCATGCAGGAGGTGGGTACAAAGACATGTTTTTTTTCTTTTTTTTTTTTTTTCCTCAGATGGATTATGCTGAAACTTGGATCTGCACAAGTTATCAAATTTATTTTTCCACACAGTCCAGATCATTTTACTTCTCACCTAGGGCAGCTACTTCTCAGGAGGGACAAGGATCCATATTACACTAACAGAAGCAGTTTGTCTTATATAATCATTCAAACTGATCAGTTAAACTATCCTGTGTTTTAAAGTATTAGAAATCAGAAGCCCTGTCCTGGTTTCGGCTGGGATAGAGTTAATTTTCTTCCTAGTAGCTGGCATAGTGCTGTGTTTGGGATTTAGTAGGAGAAGAATGTTGATAACACGCTGATGGTTTAGTTGTTGCTAAGTACTGCTTATGCTAGTCAAGGACTTTTCAGCTTCCCATGCTCTGCCAGGTACACAAGAAACTGGGAGGGGGCACAGCCAGGATAGTTGATGCAAACTGCCCAAAGGGCTATTCCATACCATATGGCATCATGGGCAGTATAGAAACTGGGGGGGTTGGCCGGGGAGCAGCGATCGCTGCTCGGGAACTGTCTGGGTATCGGTCGGTGGGTGGTGAGCAATTGCATTGTGCATCCCTTGCTTTGTATATTATTATTATTATTATTATTATTATTATTATTATTATTATTATTATTATTATTATTATTATATTGTTACTATTATCATTACTATTTTACTTTATTTCAATTATTAAACTGTTCTTATCTCACCCCAGGAGTGTTTCTCACTCTTACTCCTCCGATTCTCTCCCCCATCCCACCGGGGCAGGGGGAGGGAGCGAGCGGCTGCGTGGTGCTGAGTTGCTGGCTGGGGCTAAACCACGACAGAGGCCCACATCTAGCTTGCACCTGGTGCTATCTTTATGAGGGAACAGACCTGCCAGCTCACTGCTGCCCTGAGATACCCCAGGTTTGGTCAAGGCAGAAGCAGGATAAAAATGCCAAAACATTTGATAATTCTAGCTGGAAAGATGTTTTATAACTTCCCTACGCCTGTGAAAAAAGAAAATAAAAATGAAGTCATACACAGAAAAACTGCAAAAGCAGGACACAATGCAATTCTGCAGCATCCTTGTTAGCATACTCGGCACTGTAGCCTGGGATCATTTCTCTGGGGAAGGAAACTGTTTTCTTCCTCTGAGCTACTGGCCTATAAAATACTCATTACCGTAGTTATATGGAAGTTTGTATCCAAGGCTAAAGTTCAGCCAGTAATGTCTGGCAAAATTGCAGCACTTTTTAAACAGCAAGGATGCCAGCTCCAACAGTTTTATTTAAATATTTTTATGTTGTATCATAGCAATCCTTGCTACCAGAGAACTCCAAGCACAGACCCAATTTATACACATGCATATGTATGTATGTATATATATGTGTGTTTAGTTGTGCATACTCCTCCTAGGCATTTGTGCTGGGAACAGGCCACATAATGGCTTCTTGGCAGCTGGTAGCACAAGTGAGCCCTGGAAGTGCAGGGCAGCTCAGACATGACCTGCAGCCTGCAAAGGCCTCTCTAATACATTTTTTACAGCTTCTGAAATCTTTACCACAATCTCTTTCTTGTGTTACTCTACGCTCCTAGAAGCTTTAATTAGTGGGGGATATTGCTGGGTGAAGTCATGCACCAGAGTTCTCCTCCCCACCAGACTGCACCTTGATACTGTGATAACATGACATATTTGAAGACTGGTACAAGGTCAGAGAGCCTATTTGTGGAGGGTTTGTTTTTTTTTTCCCCTGCTATGCACTGCAAAAGTTGAGAGAGTTTGGGAAATGCTGTAGATAGATCTCTTTCTGTGGTCCACACCTCAGGGACCCTTTGACAGAACTCCTCCTCATTTCCACCAAACACACTTGCTGTGGCAAATCTGTATTTGGGCTTATTGGAGATGGGCAGTTTGGAGGTTTTAGAACAATCTGGATATGAAAAGCAGCTGCATATGAGGGAGGCACTATCTACAGAATATGCTGTGTCAAGTGACCCCAGACTAAATTTAATCTTCTGGCCCTGCTAAGGCATAGCAAGTTTCAGAACAGATCAAGCATGCATGTGGGTTTCAGAGCCCTTTGAAACAGTGGCTCTGAGAACAAAAAATTTAGTCAGGGCCAAAGCGTGACAAGAAGCCCTCGCAGCTTGCAGGTAGAAAGTTAGCAATACTGCAATTCATATCCCCAGAGCTACCATCAATGCCCCCAGCTGTCCATAAACCATGTCCTGCTGTGCATGCAACTCTAGTTTCCTTTACTTTGTCATCTTAATTCAGAGCAATCCAAACTGTACCCCCATTACTTTTTCTTATATTAACTCTCTAAGGGTCCTTAGGTGTCAACCACCATGCCATACCAAACACCATACTCCAAGTAGATGACCTGATAACAGCTTGGAGAGGATCAGAGCCATAGTGTGATATCCAGATGTGTGCAGCAACCAGTAAATGAAGTACTGCAACAGCAGTAACATTTGGATGGCATATGACATTTTTAAGAAGGGGTTGCATCTTAGGAGTTCCTTGCTCAAATTACCTCAAATTTGGCCTCTAATGCACACTTGGAGAGCAACTTTCAAGGGAATTCTGATGTTCAGATGAATTATTTGAGTATGTCAGCCTTGCACAATGCAACATACTGCAGAGCTCCTCAGTCTAATACTGGATGAGCTGGCTCCCAAACCAGAAACAGCACAGCTGCCTTAGACAGAAGAGATGCTGCCAGTATTCAAACTTATCATCTCCATACACACTGTGTCATCGACATGAAGGTTCAGTCAGAGCTTGCTCAGAACCTGGCGAGGCACTATACCACCCTGTACAGACATGCCTTCAGAACACAGACAATACTATGAAATTGTATGCTAAACTCATTTTTAGCCTGACTTCCTAAGGAAACAAGACTTCTGTAATGACAGTCTGTCAGTCCCACATCCCCCTCAAAAAGTTTGGAACCTGTTGGCTTCCTTTCCAGTTAAATTGGACAGAGATGGAGGCAACATGTAATGGCATTAGGTGGCTACATAAAAGAAAGGAAACCCAAATTAATATTCCCTGTGAGGGAAGGAGTGCAGTGTGAGCTCACCTCCAGTGCTGGAGAGAAGGGAGGGCACATGGGAGAGAGCCCCAGAAAATCAGGCTGGCAGTGTGCCAGGATGGCTTGGGATGGAGAGTGTGAATGCCAGCCCTGAAGAGCAGAAGTAGGGAGCTTTGAACAAACCCTCCTCCCACACATTTTAAAATGTTTCAGCATCTGATAGCACCGCTTAAGGTAACAACATTAAAAGGCAGGGGCTTTTCACTACTTACCTTGAAAGGCAGTTTATTTTTCACATTGCTTTCACATGGTACAGCAAAGTCAGGAGAGTCCAGTTTCCCCAGTTGCTGTCACAGGCTGTTTGGTGTCTCTGGTTCTCATGCTGCAGCAGCCAGGCCCTGGCTCTGTGGGGACCTGCACTTGTGTGCAAACCTTAAACAAAACAAACAAAATTCAGGGGTAGAGGAAGGAGGAATGCCAATTTTTTAAAATTGTGCATGTCTTGATATAAAAGACAGGGTTTAGTCTAGATGATTTAGGAGTACCTGGGCGACTCCTGCCAGGCTGGGACAAGATTTCTGTACTGGAGCAGGAAACACTGAGTTGTCTCTGGCAGCTGCTTCAGAAAAAGTCCAAATAAATTCCTACTGGCCGTTTCTAATAGCCTCTCAGCAAGGGAGAGACCAGGGACACAGGGAAGCAGAAACAGCCCAGCTCAAGCCAGCATAGGTCTGGCAAGACAGATTAGCCTGGCTTAAGCACCTCTCTTGATGGTGTGATTGCAGCTCAGTTCAGAAGCATGCCTCTGCAGCTGCAAACAAGCACCTTCAGGCTCCAGAAAAATGGATAGAGAAAAACAGGAGTGCAATTTATGCCACATCTTATCTCCTCTGTCATGACCCCAACTGGACTGTCCAGAGAGGATCCTGGAGGTTCTGCAATTCCCTTGGGCTACATTAAGGTGAAACAACAGCAAACGATCAATTAACACTTTAGTGACAGTAAACACCAACCTGAACTTGGAAAGACCACGATATGCAGGGGATAAGGGGGACCCTCCTGCTGAGTCACGAGGTTCAGAATGGACCCCTTCGCTTTCTAAACTCCTTTCCAGAGAGGAGTCTAGGTGCGGCTAGGTCTAATCTTAGTCTCCGACTCGGTCAACGGTTTATGTGAATAAGGAGGCAACCCGAACCAGGAAAGCACCACGATAAGCGACGTGGGCTCTAATCCAAATACTTATAAAAAGAAAGTAAGAAAGAGGAGAGAGAGATATCACCACCCTTGGATCCCGCGATGTCGATGACAAACGTGGCAGTCCTCAGGCGGTGGGCGCTCTGCTCCCAGAGCGCAGGGCCTCCGGCTGTGCTGGCACCGGGTGGGGGAAGGCCAGTCCAAAGCAGGGGCGGCAGCAGCGTGGGGTCCTCCGATGGTGGGGGTGCACCACGTGGCTCCTCAAAGTTGTGTCTTTGATAGGCCAGTCCCCGCCTCTAGTCTCGCCCCTCTTGAGGCTTGTTCCAGAATGTTCTCCATCTTCTGCACAGGCACCACTGGGGGGGGGGGGTGGTCGCGAGGGGTCTTTCGGGTGGTGGTGAGCCCCTTCCTCAAATGAACTCTGCATGACCTTTGGCCATCAGAGGGCGGAACTGCAAGTCCTCCGACACGCCTCCCTGCTCCGTGCCAACTCTGCACCAATCGGCTTCTCACCTGTGCTGCTATGCAGACCTTAACTTGCCTCACCACAATGTTTGAGACAACTCTTTCAGTCCCTGACACCTCTTATCGCCACCAGGATGCAAATTAGTCATAGCTTTAGTAAGTGATTACATAAGCATCACATTAATTTTGCTCATATTTCCCCAAAGAAATCAGCAAATTGTTAGAACAACTTGGACTTACGGATTTATTTTCCAGGCATCATGGATTATTCGCAACTGGGGTGAAGTTGTTTATCATTTCACAACTGTCGTGGTTTAGCCCCAGCCAGGAGCTCAGCACCACGCAGCCGCTCGCTCACTCCCCCTGCCCCAATGGGATGGGGGAGAGAATCGGAGAAGAGTGAGAAACACTCCTGGGTTGAGATAAGAACAGTTTAATAATTGAAATAAAGTAAAATAGTAATGCTAATAGTAACAGTATAATAATGATAATAATAATAATGATATACAAAACAAGTGATGCACAATGCAATTGCTCACCACCCACCAACCGATACCCAGACAGCTCCCGAGCAGCGATCGCTGCTCCCCGGCCACCCCTCCCCAGTTTATATACTGAGCATGACGTCATATGGTATGGAATAGCCCTTTGGTCAGTTTGGATCAACTATTCTGGCTGTGCCCCCTCCCAGTTTCTTGTGCACCTGGCAGAGCATGGGAAGCTGAAAAGTCCTTGACTAGCATAAGCAGTACTTAGCAACAACTAAAACATCAGTGTGTTATCAGCATTCTTCTCCTACTAAATCCAAAACACAGCACTATGCCAGCTACTAGGAAGAAAATTAACTCTATCCCAGCCAAAACCAGGACAACATGCTGTCTCCTCCTCCTTCAGTGCAAAAGAGCATCAAAAGAAGAGGTTGAGGCAGACAAACACCAGCATCTACACACACCTGCTAATACTGTATCACACAGCACCGCACTGCCTGTGCACCAGGGTCCCTGTCCTCCCAGACACATTTTCCTGAGTACCCCAAGCCCCCCCCCCCTTTTGGGGTGCCACCAGCAAGCGCTGGGTATGACGGGAGCGGCTACGCCTTCCCCCATGCTCATTGGGGGGATTATCCCATGGGTGCCTCCTGCACCAAGCCCCATGGGAAGGGGTGTTGCGAGGTGGGTGCCATGCCATCCGGGCTGGGGCAGAGCCACTCATGGCAGATGACAACCCAGTGCCAAGGAACAGGAAATGCTGGAAACTCCATGTATCCCTGGGCTCCAGGCGCTCCCCCAGCTCAGAGGAGGGTTTGTGCATTGAAATGTCAGACCTGGGAGCCACCTGTGGCATCCAGGAGCTTCATTCTTCTTCAGGTGAGGTGACCATTCACTGTAGACTTATTGGAGACTGTGACATTTCTTACAAGCTGTCTCGTGGCCATCGGCTGGAGGCAGCACCATCACTGCTAGCCTGAGCTGCGTGTGATCCACATACAGGATTTCAGATACAAAACAGCTATAGATGCATACAGTAAGGAATATTTCTGTGCTGGTGAGATAATGAACATAGTGGTCCATCTAACTCTTCTTATCTTTAACTTTTCATTATTCAATACCCAAGAAGTTACTCTAACAGCCAAAACTGTATTCTGTGGAGCTAGAGTGATTTCTACATTAAGAGCCACAGTAGATCTCCTAGAGCATGCTTGGCCTCTTTATGTGTTGAACGATTTCATTTCCTCCTCTCCACTCATTTGAGGAGTTTAAATCCTGAGACATTTAAGGCCTAATCCAGCAAAGCGCTTTGGCATGTGCTTACCCCTAACAACACAAAAGGTTCTGCTGGAACAGTAATGAGAGAAGCCAATTTGTGTTTTATTTTATTTAGGATATATTTAGTTGGAGAAAGCAACAATAAAAAGAGCTATAAACTTTCACTCTATATATCTAGATTATATTACAGTAACATTCGTATCTGTACAGCTCAGCTGCACCAGCCACTTTGCTGCACATTCCTGCTATTCAGAGGTTAGTTACATTTAGGATGCTTCAGGGGCAGGGGGGTTGTTTAAAAATGCCTGAAGCAATTTCATTAGCATAAGATAGTCTTTTCCACTTTATCACATAAACTGTGGTTGCTGTACAGTGAAGCAGCTCAAAAGCACCTGCTTTTCATTGATAGGTGAATTGTTTCCCTTAAATTATGGAGAGATGATGGACTATATATAAGCACCCTTTAGATTATATTTTTAAAGAGCAGAAGCACAACATATTCTTAAATAACTAACCTCCATCCAACTGGATTTCTTTGCAGGTTTGTACAAACAATGATTTGTTTCCAGGCCGAGATTTGATATACTGTTTTCCAGCCCCAAGCACAAGTCTGAAGCCAAGCTCGAACTTCCTGGATATTAAAATTCATTATGAAACATAAACAAGTCTTTAACCATGACATGCAGAATGGGACCAAGAGGTGAAATCATTCTGCTGTGATAAGAATAATTTTTTTCCACAGCTGAATCATTGTTCTAGACTGAGCATGTGAAAAGATTAAGGGTAGTCTAACCTACATCCCTACGTTTGTGAACGGTCAGTTCATTCCTCAACAGCAGCCAACAGGACCGGAGGTGCATACCTAGCAGGGCTCATCTTCAGGGCTGTGAACACGTAACTCAGCTGTCTTTTTGTTAGGTATCCTAGAGTTAGGGGTGCCTGTGGAATATTAAAGCAACAGACAATAGGATTCTGCATGTCCCTCTAGTCTCAGTCAACTGGGCCCTGCATGGGGTCCCCAGTCCATGCTGCCTTTCCCTGATGGGTCCTTTCCCTCCAGGGTCACGACCATATTTTGATACTTCTGGGTACTTGCTACATGCAGCTCTGGTGATGTCAGTTCAGAAACACCTGGGACTCTAACTCTTAAGCTACAAAAAAAAAACCCCTCAACAATCCCATGCTATATTTCTTACCTGCAAGATACAGTACCCTCAGCTTCCCAGAAACCACAGTTCGAGTGTGCAGCTAATGCACTGCTTCCAGCACTGGAAAAAAAAAAAACAGGGCCAAGGAGAAGATATGCAAGTATCTGGGAGACTTTATAGGGCCCCAGAGAGATAGGAACACAGGCTGGCCAGACATACCCTCTGGAGCTGGAAAGTTCATGAAGATGTTTCCAGGAGGTGAAGGACCCACATAGCACTCAGCAGTCATGATCTGGAACATGTCACCATTTACCTGGATGGGAGAGGGATGGACATCTGCCTGAAAGTGTTGCAAAAATAGCCCATGTTGCCTAATAGTCTCTAGTTCATTTACCCTCCGTCTCTTCCCTCATACTTGCTCCTCTTGCATGTCCTTAAGAGCCAATATTATCTGTGCACTGCAGAGATGCAGACCCAAAGCATCCTCCAGCCCCATGAGAAGGCTTCTCCTTGGGCATGGCAGGCAGTGCTTGGCAGGCCTCTGCAGCTGCATGAAGCCTGGTTGCACTTGCGTCTTCCTCCTCAGCTCGCCTTTCTGGCAGCCAAACAATTTCACCCCCTCGCAGGCACACGGAGGCCTGAAGACACGATGATCCAGACCCAGAGCTTGTGGTTGCTTCAGAGCACCCAAAGCGTTAGCACCTCTGCAACGCTCTGGCTGCTGAGGATGTTATACACCATTGCTGTAGAGGGTTTTGACCTTCCTTTTGTTCCATTTTGATTTATTTGATCTTTTGCCCCATGGTTAAACACTTTCCTTTCATGACTTGCTGCACATTTTTAGTTCAAAACCTGAAAAATTGTATGTTTGCCACACTGAGGGAAGGCACAAAGCACTGGGATAATCTTGCCACTTATTGCCCCAGTATATATGAGGAGTGTCAGCTACTTAAACCCCTCTGCGGCCTCCTGATTTTCTGAAAACCATGCAGCTTGGCCAAATATCCATTTTACAGCTATGTATGCTTCCTGGGCAACAGCCTCTACTGCTGATTTGCTAACTCTGAGCTGGTTGGTGGGAAAGCACAGGCACTCTGAGGAGCTGTGTGCTGTAGTCCATGTCTTCTCCACGTTCAATGCAGAAATGGGGTTAGATCAGCACGTTTGTCCAAGGATTTTGCAATCCTCCTTTGGTGCACAGTCGTCATCTCTGTCTTTCTCATGGACCCAGAATGGTGTTGGCAGTGCAGAGGAACCAGCTGGTTCACCAGCATGGTGTCATCCTTGCTCTGTGGCAGAGCCAGGTCCTGCTCTGCCTGGCTTCCACACAGGCCAGACAAGCTAAATTGATGGGCACCATCATTGCACCCCATCTGCTGCAGTGCATGCAGCTAAGATTCAAAATGTATCTGTGAGTCTCACAGCAGGAAGCACAGTCAAACCCAGTACCTCTTACTGCCTTGTGTAGTATCGGTGACTGCACACTGGTGAACATCTGTGCTACTGGGCTGATCACTCAGTGACATTTTGCAAACCCCTTGTGGGTTAGTGTCGCGAATATGATTTTTTTACATGGCTTTGGTTTAGCAGCAATTTAAGATTTATTAATATTTTTGAGATAGATCACAGAATTAGGTTGTGTAATTCTTAACAGCACTTAAGCATCAGCCAATTTATCAGAGAAATTCAATGGAATTTGTTACAATCAAAATAGCGACTTAGTTAAAGATTCGAGAATGGCAAGGGTCACCTGAAACTTACAGCAGGGTTGCACACACAGGTGGGGCTTAAATCAAATCACACACAGACTGACAAACAGCTCTAAATCAAATTGCACACACTCCCCCTGAGGTTAACCTGTGATTAAAATTTCCCTTTTCGTGAGTTTCATGAATTACTCACTTTTATGTGCCGGCATTCATCAATGGACGGTTGGTGAACCTCACGAAATCAGGCCTTTGAGTCCTCGCGAAATCGTCCACGGACAATCCTTCAATCCTCATAAAATCTACCCTGAGAGGCGTCCCGGCTCAGGGGGAGATGCTGGATCACACAGCCCGCTGCAGTCCTGGAGAGCTCAAAAGGTCTCCCTTTTGGATCGCTATCTATAGGATCTCGAGATGATCGGCTTTAGTCAGTATTTTACATTCTGGCCACAATTTGTGCTGAGTCATTCTGGTATGCAATTCAGGCAGCAGATGACCCAGGTGTGGACAGAGACTGCCTGACTCTGAGTCACTGCATTTGTGACCAAGATAACAGCACAGTAGGACTTACCCTGGGATCTGAGTGTCCTGGGGTGGGGGGAGGGGCTTGCACCACCACAGTTAGCATTGGAAAGAGAAGGCCCAGGTTTCCAGTCGAGCTTTAGTCCCACAGTACGAGTATCTTGGTGTCCCACAACGCGCTGACAGACAGAGGCCTGCCATGGGTTTGGAGTTCAAATATCACAGACCTGCATATGTGGCTGCCCAGAGGATGCTGGACAAAGCAGGTAGGTTGGTGAAGGAGGACGTGGCTCACAGGAGCGTGTGCTGCAGGCTGCCCAGGCTGCTCCCCTGGCTGGTGGTGGGACTGGCCAGGAGCTACAGACACCTGAGGTGCTTGGCACTGGGGCCAGGCTCTGGATTAGAGGCTGTGTTCAGACCACTGGCTGAAATATCATGGGGCCACCATGTAAGCATCCAACTCCCAAAACCAGGAATCTCTCCCATCTCTCAAGTCAGATAACTATTTGTACCTCAGCTGAGTAGTTTAAAGAGGCTTCTCTGTGACATTTACACGGGTGCTTCTAGCTTGACTGGGTGATTTTTGGAAGTCCTTTGCAGGCTAGCGGTGTGAAGGGGCTGGTGTCCCATGTGTGATGGCTGCAGATCAGAGCCACTCGATGCCCTCTTCACTGCACTGCTCTTTGTTCCAAACAGCATGAGGGGACGACCGTCCCCAAGGCATTGTCAGTGGTGTAAGCAATAGTTCAGGGTGTTTAAAAGTATTGTACGCTCGGTTCCAGGGCACTACTCAGATTCCTTAGTGTGACTGAGCCCCTGGATATATAAGAGTTGAGGCAGGATGGGGTAACCTTGGCTGCTCTCTGCTATGTCCCTGCGCAGATGAACTTACACATACAAATATCTGCTGGGGTATTGCAAAAGCAGGAACTGTCACCCAGAGCAGCACATCATCTGGATGTGCCTCAGCTCCCAAAACTTGTGCCCTGACTTCCACTGTGTGAAAACCATGGGGTAGGTTGGGAGAGGGAGGAGAAGGAAGTCTACCTGTGACAGGATACCCGGGACATACACCTGGACTCCAAATCTGGGACATGCTCTCACGTGCTGGAGAAAGACCTAGAAATACATAATGCCTGGCAAATTTAGTAGGTAGGAATTTCCCACTTGGCAAGTGCTAGGTAATACAGAAATGATGGTTAATATATTTCCCTATCAGATCCTCTACAAATCATGGGGAAGGAGTCTGTAGGGGAGCTTGGACTGTAAGAGGGAGGGTTTGGATGTCTCTGCTCTTCTGGGTCCTGAGAGACAAGGAAAATTAGCTGTGTTCCCTGACAAACTGCAGCAGCATCACTCAGCTGGGGGCTTGCCAAGTCTAACCTGGAGCCTGGTCCAACCTGGAGGTGCCCAGTGAGCACTGCAGCCCCCAGTGGGTTCCCGCTGTCCAAAGCCAGAGCTAAGCTAGCATGCTCAGCTGGTGCTGGCACAGCATGGACACTGCGGCTGCTTTTGTCACTTGAAAGAGTGTGAGAAAAATCCATCATTTGCAAATGGCCCTGTCCCTTCTTATGGTGGTGCATCCCCCCCCCATTCCTCTTTCTCTTCAATGGCTTTACGATCTCAGGAGTTCCAGGACGCTGCTTTTGTGTAGCGAGTTAATTAGTTAAGCGCCCCTTAATTGTACTAGAGACTCCTACATGGCTGAAGCAGAGAGCAGCCCTGTCCTTATCAAAATCTTTGTATTATGGCTAACGAGGGGAGCAAGAACAAACAGCTACCCCTGACAGCCTTGAAACAGAGCGGTATCATCGCTACTGGAATTCCAGCAACTACCGATCTGAACTATGGCTCGGATGGAAATTTACTGGTGATTAAAGTCAATCATCTCACAATCCTATAAACAGCAGTCCTAAGTGAGGCCCCTTGAGCTCTCCTGGACTGCCACAGGCTGCACCAGCATCTCCCTCTGAGCGAGACGCCTCTCAGAGCTAGCAAACTCTGAAAGTTTGCTACAACCAGAAATCCATTGCCGAAGACCAACAGTGGAGCCGGGGCTGAAACCCTTCACTCCTTGAGGCTTAACCCTCGCCCGCTGAGAAATGCCAAGACATTAGACGTATTTCACTGAACCCGAGGGGAATTTTTAACAGGTATACCATTTTTATATATGCATTCATGTTTGTGTGTATGCATGTGTGAATCAGTTTAAGTAGTCCGTAGATGTACGATTTAATTTCAAAGTGAGTCTTATACTGCTGCATTATCCTTATGCCTATTAAACTGTTGACCAAGTCTGAGACTACGATTGGACCTAGCTGCACCTAGACTCCTCTCTGAGGAGTTTAGAAAGCAAGGGGGTCTATTCTGAACCTCGTGACTCAACGGGAGGGTCCTCCTTATCCCCTACATATGCAATCCCTTTGTGAATCATTCCAACTCAGTGTAATTTAATTTTCCTTTATGCACTTCCATGTAGTAATAGAGTGAACCTTGCCATCTTCGAAGCTGTACCTAAGTCACTGTTTTGATCAATTTTGTCTAATCACTTTGTTAATCACTGATGACTGAGTACTATTAAAATATTACAATCAAATCCTGTGATTTGCTACAAGTAAATTCTAAACTGCTACTAAATCAAACTGTGTAAAGTCACTCATTCACAGTAAATTGACATAATCAGCAGGATTCACAAACCTGCATTCACGACACTACTGCTGTCTGGCATGGGGGGCAATATTGAGCAGCAGCGCGGGCGCTTGCATAGGAAATACGGCTCATGGCACGTTGTCGCTGATAGGCTTTGGTTCAGGGTGGGGGGAGCATGCCAAAGTGCTGGAAATCGCCCCCACCGACCATAGGCGGGAGAGGGGAGAGGGGCCAGGACTGTCTAGAAGAGGTTAAAAGGGAGGGGGACACCGGCCAATGTGGCTAAATGGCTCCCCTCTCTCACCCCATTCCTCATCACTTAGGGCTTCAACCTCAGTAGGAACTAAGCTAAAAGTCAGCCCACGCTGCCTCAGTGCCATGGTTCTCTACCTTTAATGTCTACATGGGTATCCCTTTCTGAAATGCAAATCACATGGCTCTTAAAGCAAGTTCTTTGATTTTTCTAAAGTGTATTTAGTGCATGACTTATATTGTAGACTTCTGCACTTGCAAATAACTTTCAACACAATTATTGGATGCAAATGAGGATAGTCTGCAAATGATCAATTACTTGATTGCAGCAAATCAGGCTGGTAGATGTCTGTGTAGTCTCACTTGAATACACAAAGAGTTGCAGGTACAATTATTGGACATATTAAAATTATAACATGCAAAACAGGAAGCAAAGTTAAAAAAATTGAGACAGTATTTTGTGGGCAGTAAACCAAATCTGCTATCCTCTTCACCCCTACATGTAAGAGGTATTACTATAGCTCATTAAGATACTGACTAATACCTAGTTTTTTTTTCTTTGCAGCTTTTCCTCTGTAAGTCATAGAATCCTAGAATCGTTTAGGTTGGAAAAGACCTTTAAGATCATCCAGTCCAACCATTAACCTACACTACCAAGTCCACACTAAACCAATCAAGGGTAGACTAGACTAAACCATGTCCCGAAGTGCCACATCTACCCGTTTTTTGAATGCTTCCAGGGATGGTGACTCCACCACCTCTCTGGGCAGCCTGTTCCAATGCTTGAATGTGCAAACTAAAAATGTTGCATTGTTATATAAAATAAACTGTACTTTTTTTCTGGTTTTAATGCAATTTTGGTTGTCTCCGACGAGAGTGATATTTATTAGACTGTGACTCTCTGTCTGTTAAAGCTCTATCTTTGTACATGCTCCTTCAGCACATCATATCCTCAAGTACTTATACAAACCCACAAGTTAAGGATGAAGCACTGCATGTCTCAACTTGTAGATACATACTTTTCTTATGCATGCTAGCACTGAACCAGAGAGTCCTTAAAAACTCTCTCAAGAAATGCCACTTCTTATTCATTGCTAGATCAATAATGTCTCAAGTAAAATCATTTAAAAAAAAAAAAGTATGTATTTCTTTGATAAATACCTTTTGCTCAGTAGGCTACTTTAATAGTTAATATGCAAGACACAAACCACAATTTCCCATGTCCTGAGCTGAAGCATCAGTGAGACTTCACAGTTACAGACCTTACAGAATGATCTTTTTTGGAAGAATACGTTTGCCTCAGTGCTGTGCCTCCTCGATTGTTTGTGCTGGAATTCCTTGGCTGTATGAAGAGTTCTCTGTTTCTTTTAAAAACCACAGTAGCACACAGGAGAATCAAATCCTTGGAGTGAAGAATGGCTTATGAAAGGATAGCAATTACTTCTTTCCAAACCATTTTTTGGGGAAAAAAAAGCCACAAGGTCAGAAGTTTACCTCCGAGTACAGTTTTTTGGCCAAGGAGAGTCCAGATTCAACCCACAAGGATTATCACATTATGCAGCATGTCCATGCCAAGACCAGGAACAATGCCACACCAGTCTGACTCCTACCCTCAGTGCTGCAGGTGGAGCTGAGCCATCTGCACGGAGGAAGAAACCGGCACTCTCAGGAATGCACTGCTCAGCATCGACCCCGCAGCACAAGTTCACAGAGGCCTCAGAGTCTCTTTGACATAGCTATTAGGAGGTATTTACAAAAATGAGGTGTGAGCATGTTGCTGAGACTCCTGTTCAGATAGTGTCTCTCTGTAAACAGCTGCCTAGGGGAGGCCTTGTAATACTCCAACCATAATAACCAGCATACAGAAAGCCCCAAGTCCAGCCATGGAAAGCTTTGTTTACTGATTGCAAAGAACAAGGGGAACATACAGTCACTCTGAACATCCCTCTTCCCTTTGAACAACCATGCCAACTACAGTGTAAGGCAGAGGTGAGCAAATAATTCTCTGCACATTTCATTTATTTCCCATCAGTTTAACTAACCAAGGACCCTAAGCTGTGTAGCAGCACATGCTGCCTCAATTCCAGCAAGCAAGCGAGCAGCCTCCTGGTAGGCTGTTTTGCTTACCATTCCAGCTTCCCCAACAACGTTGCCCTCAAACGATTTTCTGCAAAGAATTCTTCTCCAGGGAATTCACCATTAAGAGAAAAGACAGCATGTGGGTAAACCAATCATTTGGAAGATATTTTTAACTCTCCTGCTAGAGGCTTGTGCTGTTGGACTCAAGACATTAAGTGATCCTAGTTCTACAGATTCATTAGAAAGATGGCAATAACGCACCTCTCCCAATTTTTAATGTTTTTGTAAATGGGGGAAGATGTGAGGTGGCAAAATGAGTTTGTTTCACACTTCCCTGGGACTTCCATATGCGTCTAAGGATTTTCTTGCTCTGGATAATGCAGCCATTCCCAAATGAACAGAGCTCCTGTTCTACACAGAGGTGTTTGCTCTCTTTCTCTCCCTCCTTCCATGTACATGTATTTGTTGAATATGCAGCCACATTGTCATATAATCCCTTTCCGGTCCTCTGTTGTGACACTCCAGCTGATACTCTGACCTCAGAAGACAGAAGCAACTTCCTGAGATGCTATCATCTGCTCTGAGCACTGCCATCCTTCATCCCAGGCTTTTGCACTTCATCTAAACAGGCAAATGATCAACAGCTTGGCAGGTCAGTATTTTGATGAAATTAACTTCAGTCCTTTCAATCCTTATGCTTAATGACCATTCTCTGTCAACCTTTGTCTTCAGTGCAAAAGAGACTGCATTTTTATATCAGGATAGCTAACTCGTAATAAAATGTGATACATTAGCCATTTTCCTATTGTAGCTAGTCCGACAAAATCTAAGAGCATGCATGAATTTGCCATGAACTTTTACAGTAAGAGAATGGAAATGATTGCCCAGAGACACTCTCTAACCTCCATCCTTGGAGGTTTTCCGGGCTCAGTTAGACAAAGCCATGGCTGACCTGGTCTAGCATTGGACGATACTCCCTTTTTGAGCAGAAGTTTGAACTGGGTGATCTCCAGAGATCCCTTCCAAGCAATATTTCTAAGCGCCTATGAATTTATGTGTATAGAAAAATAAAAACTACATGTACATTGTCTCTAGAAGTCTCTGATAGTTATCTTGACATAAAAACCAAAACATTTTTCAGTGGAGATGATAAACTTGGGCAAGAATGATCAGCCATGTTAAAAAGAGTGGTGGCAGCAGCTGTTCTATTAACACAGAAAGACGGTGAATGAATAATTGCACCATCTTTGTAATCCTGTTCTAGCTATGGAGATATTTGATTGTTTTTTAATGACTTTTTAATCAGCTTATGTAAAATAAATCATACTCAGGAAACCTCAATAGGAACCTCAGCAATAAAGCAGGAAGAGATGCATGTCTGCATCTTGGGTTTGCAAAGAAATTTAGCTTTATTTATTGGATGTGATTTCTGCTACCTCATGCCTTGCACAAGCATGTACAAAGTGGGGGCAAAGAAAGTGTAAAATCTGGCCATTCACATTTGGAGCCACCCAGGGTTGAACACAGTGTCCGTGTCAGCCATGGGAAGGCACAGACTTCCCCAAAGCAGCAGCATGTCTTCCCATGCCTGTCCTGTGCCAGGTTAACATGCAGGGCTGCTCTGTCTGGAGGGAAGGACTGCCATACAAAGACAGTAGCCAAGGACACTTTTTCTGATTTCTCAAAACAAGCACAGATAAATCATCTTAGATTGTTCTGGCATGAACTTATCCTTGTCTACAGATGCAACTATTATTGGAGATTAGATGCTGAGAAAAATCCTAAATGATGGAGGCTTGAAAAGAGTAGGGGTTTGGAAAATAATTTGCAACAAAAAAATCCTCCCAGGTAGGCTCCATAAATCCCAGAACAAACAAAATACTTCTTATTGCTCCACTTCCACATATCATTAAGGGCTGATCTTACTTTCTGTCTGCCTGAAGGACACAGTGTAACTGGAAAAAGTTCTTTGCCACTCAAAAAAAGTAAAACAACTGTACTGAATTGCTGTTTTTCCTAACTCCACCTCTAAGAATAACATTTAGAGTAAAGCACATACAAAGAAACTTCCTATAAATATAACACTAAAGACAATATTTAGTCAGTCATTGAGAAACGAACAAAGAATTTTCCACTCATGTTATTGTAGCTGGTAAAGGTTTACATTCTGATTCTTATAAAAGATTTATATAGTGCTGTAAATTTATAAAGCACTTTCCAAACATAGATAAGACATATTCCCTGTCAAAAATGTCATGGAAGACAAATGAAAGAGGAGATGCAGGAGAAACCCTTAGAAAGAATTAGGGACTATAGAGTCCTGTGTTAAGTGGATATCAGTGCTCTGGAAAACACACAGCCTGATTCTTCAGCTTGTTGCATCAGTTCATACAGGTACAAATCAGTTTCTTGAGGGACCTGATTTCTCCTCGACACCAATAAAACCAGAAAGATCTTGCTTCTTTCATTCTGACACCAAAAAATTCTTTAGAAATTAACAGCAGGTAGAAATCTGATCACTAGATTTGAAACAAAGTGTCAAAACTGGATATGTTCAAAACAAAAGCAAAATCTTAGATATCCCGAACCAAAAACCAAAATCCAGTTTTGTGACAAAGATCATTTCCACAATGGGCTTTTCCAGAAACCAAAATCAAAACATCATAAAGAGATTAAAACTTGAGTCCAGTTTTGGATGCAGACTTCTGACCTAGACCAACTATGCTAGAGATTTAAGGATTCCTTCCACGCTGTCCCACAGTTGATGAGGCTTGGGAGCTCGGGGCTGCTCAGAGTCACTGAGCTAGCACAAAATAGCTGCAGCACTCTGGAGAATTAACACTAGAAATGTTTGTTAGAACAATTCTGTTCAAGCTGTATATTTTCTGTCTTATAGGATTTTGCTACTGTAGCAGTTCTTCTTTGAAATGCTCCATTTAATTTTAGATGAGTCAATGAGCCAGTAAAACTCCATTCCATGAAAGCTTGTTTAAAAATCTCAGCTTTAAAATCTCTAAAATACTGCTGTTAAGATCTACGATTTATTCCCCAGGCCTGGGCTTGGGCCTTCGTCTGGGAAACCTTTTGTCCAACTCTATTACTTTAAATATGAAACTGCTTTTGCAATCACAGTATTCTCCAACAACAGGGAAGGAAAAGAAAGTGCTTCAAACAAGCAAACAAGCAAACAAACAATGACTGATAGAGAGATTAAGAGGGAAGGAGTGCCCTGAATGTGTCATCCAAATCATGATCTGAAAACCACACTTCAGTTTAAAGCAACCTTTGCATAATTCTCACTTACTTCCAAATTGGCATCAGCAATTTTTGGTGAGGATCACATCCATTTTCTGGTGCATCAGTATTTCCTGAGATCCTGAAGGTAAAAATACAAGTCTTTATGTTGGACAAAAAAATTATAATAAACATTATCAGAGCCCTTTGGCTAGCTCACTTCCTTTATTAACCTTTCTGTCTGCAGGAGCCCTGGCCAGATTTCAGTAAAGGAAAAGATTCAGAATTTCTGATGGGAAAAATGTTGGCTTTTCTGACAATATTAAGAAAGAATATTAATATAATAATAATTCAAATGTGCACATCGGGGCCAAGCTCTTTTATAGCCCTGCAGTGATCTCTGAGCTCCTCAGACCCCACATTTTCAGTTGTGTGAAGCAAACACCTGTGGGGTTTTGGCATTCTGCACTGCTGAAATGTGGAAAGTTGAAAGATTTCCAAGACACAAAGCCATGGTCTCAGCCTCTCCTTATCACATGCCTCCTTCATGCACAATACTTTTCCAGTTTTCCTAATGTTACTGCTACTTGCTTGGTTATCTTTTGAGTCTCCCAGCCAAGGGGGGAGACAGCAGTGCCACGTGCCTTCCCACCCACTGTGCCTCCTAGAGCCAAATTCTCAGATAAGGTGTCAGAGCTACTAGATGAAGGTTGGGTCAATATATTTAAAATGAGGTAAAATTTCAGGGAAAATTTTGAGTATCATATTATTCTTTCTAGTTTATAGTAATGTTCTAAGTATGTCATTTCAGACATATTCCTGATCATGGATAATTAACAGACTATAAGTGGCATCTCATTTCCTTTCTTTTATTTTTCTGATCTTTGCTATACTTGCACTCTCTGCTCCTCCACCACTCCACCTGGCAGTCTTGGTCTACTGATAATTCCTGCTCTGGCTATCTGTATTTACAGTTGGGCAGCATTTAAAATCTCAAAGCTAAACTCTACCTGTTTCAGTATGCTCTTCAACATATTAATGTGCTGAATATGGCTATGTCTTCACCAGCAATACAGCCTGCCCTCTGATTCCCAAAAGCATGTTAAATTGCCCTGTGTCCTTACACAAAATCTGCCAGTTCCCTGAAAACTTGAGTAAGACTCTTGTGCTCTCTGGAGATATGTGCTCAAGACCAGTGTCCTGGTACTCCTATAGTCCTTTCCTTTCTTTCCTTGCTTTACAGAGAAAAGGGTAAAGTTATTTTCCTGCCCTGTTGTATTGACACTGTAGATCTGACTGCTGCCTTTGACCATCTAAAATGTTTTGCTGCAAGCTTAGAGTGCAGAAAGCACCTGCATCCACTTTACTACTATTTGTCAAATTGCATAGCTGCACTGTCAAAACGTTTGGGATGTTGTGGACCTCTGTGTGTAATACCATGAGTAACACTGCATCAACTGAATAATTGCATCATCAAAGACAAAAAGTATTTTGTATGACCCCTATTTTACTTGGGCCATGAATAAAGTCTTACACAAGTTATGATCACTATAAAGTGGAAAAACCTAAGCATTAGAACAAGTCACAAAGCACACAGTGTTCCAAAGAAGCAGCCAAAGTCCCAATTACAACCTGAAAGGAACAAATAATTTGCTCATACAGAAAGGAACCCTTGTCCCCAAAATTTGTGTAGTACCATAAATACATGAAGCATCACATGGACCAAATATAAAGTATGTACTTAAGGCAACCAGTGAAAAACCAAGATGGCAAAAAGTCAGGTACAGTTGCCGGCCACAGGAACTGTAGATTTTCCTAATTCCTTCTTTCACCTTTTCAGAAAAAGTCCTGGTTCCATATGCAGACTATATTAACTGTTCTCTTTGGGTTTTGCACAAGCTTCACTGCCATGATATCTTCTGAAAAGCAACTACAAATAGCTTCTTTGATACTTGATTATTTTAAGGTTTTTCATTAGATCAGAGAGTTTAGAAAAGGAAAAGAAGTTTTGATTCAGCTTTAGCCAGTCAGGGATTATAGTCTCTGTTCAACATGGTTCTTTACTATGGAGAGCAGGAATCATTTACAAGTCCATACAGCCATTCAGAAAGAAATTCCTTAGTGTGCAACCATCCTGGTTTATCAACATCTGACCAATAGGTCATCGGAGATCCACCACCTGCTTTACGAAGCAGAATATTGAGTTCTCCATGGGTACTTGAGAAAAGGACACTTGAATGAGAGTGTGCACAACAGCAAGAGAAGTCACAGCTGTGCAGGAGATTCTTCATTTTTAGTGTGATGATCAATGATCACCTGGTCAGATGAGAGCCTTGATCTTTCTTGTCCCTCCTCTTTTTGTCTTTTCAGCTGTTCAGCTTCCCACTACCCTTTCTCCATTTCTGCTATGTAATATCAGGACAATTTCCTGCTTACTCAAGATACACTGGAAATAACGCAGAAAAAAACATGTGCTTTGGCCTGCCAATAGACCTGGTTGAGAGAACGCCTTTCAGCATCTCATTCCTCATGTCTAGCAGGGTCCGATTTTCCCCTCTGTACACCAGAGCATATCATAGCATCAGATGCTTGGACACCTTCCCATGATGCAGTCCCCAGGCCCTCTTGTGCCCCCTTCTCTGCATACATCATATTATTTTTTTCTAGTTCATAATAATGCCCAGTTTGCTGATCACGCTCCTCTCTCTGCTCCTTCCAACATACTATCTCACTCCTCTTGTCTCCTCATCCTTATGAAATTACTCCAGCATTACTAGGCACAAAGGAAGTGCTGATGACTATCACTTGTAGTCACAACGGATCTAGCTGATCTTCCTGTGTAACTTGCAGCTTATAATGAACATACAAAGAAATTTCCAGCTGCTCTCCCCAGACAAGAAATAGAAAGCATGGAAAGAAAGGAGTCAGAGACATGTCCTGCCAGCTCTCTGCAGACTGCAAGTAAATGCTTTATGAATCAGAGTGGAACCAGGAGCCACAGCCTGAGTCTTAGCAGGACTCCATTACTTCTAATTACATACTGGTTTTGCCCCACAGATGCTTCACTTTCTTTCTGAAGGGACAGGATGACTAGAAGATAATCCTCATCATACCTCCTCTTTAATCACATCTAGGCAAGTGCATGTATTTCATTCCTGGAAAATTTCCAAATAAGCCTGTTCCTCCAGCACTCAAATATTTTTTGTGGTTCTTTTTTAATAGTACAACAGGAAACAGCCAAAATAGATGGAGTAAAGTTGAGCTGACTTCAAGAAGTCCAGATGTTTGGGAAGGTATCCAAATGTCTAGATCAAAATCACTTTTTGGTCTAGAAGTCAATGTGGAAAATCATGCCAAGAATATTAACAAAGCTAATTTTGGTAGTTTTTCTGATTTTATCTCTCTTGGAAATGCTAGAAAACCAACCTTTGGCATTTTCATTTGGAGTCTCACACAAATCAAGGAAGTGGAAAGACAGAGGAAACAATAAAAGTTAATGGCTGGTTTGTTTGAGGCCTGGGAAGAGACTCGTGGCAGTTTATATCTCTGTCCATTTGCTCATCCCTAATTTAGGACTCCTGTCAAGCTCAAGTCTCTTTCAAAGCACAAATCTTAGTCAGCCTCTCTGTGATACCTGCTGTGATAAGCAGTGGTCAGCTGAAGCTTAATTTGGGCACCTGAGCTCTTATTTGTCCCCTCAAGTCCGCTCTCTCCCAGATGTGTCTATGGTCACTGTGAAGAGCAGCTCCAGTCCTGCCTGACATGTCACGTAGCTGAGAGCGTCACCTTCAACCTGAAGTTGCTGCTCATCCCACGCATTCAGAGCACTTAAAAATCTTCTAGCTGGCTGCACCCAACCTGCCTAAGACACTGCCCATGTCATCCGGGCACCCACAACATGACCAAGCTATGCCATTTGCCAGCTCCTCTCTTGAGGACAGCAACGCCTTTTTCTCCAGCATTGCCAAATGAAGAACCGTCCCACTTTCAGCACTCATAACACTGCTGCAAAGATCCTTCCCCAGTTGCTTATTTATGTTAAGTCACCTCCATGGGCTAGTCCTTGCTTGCCGAATCCAAGATAAGTGCCTCACATCAGCCTTAAAGCCCCTTGTGCTCTACCCCAAGTCTCAGTCACCTCTCACTTGCTGACTCTGGCCTCCAGGAGGGCATTTTCAAACCAAAACTTTTGCTCTTCCTTCCATATTTTCCTTTCTGCCAGACAACTTCCCTAAGTAAATACCCATGGCATTATCTTCTCATCTTTCTTTGAATCCTGCCTTAAAACTCAACTTTGCTCTGAAGCCCACAAAAATCTTGGCACTGGCCAGAGTGCCTGTTTGCAGATACCACAGCGAGTTTTGCTGTCCAAAGTACAGCACAGGGGAAAAGGAGGCAAACCCTCCTTTTGTGAAAGGCAGGGCTGGTGGGTGAGATCCTGGCACAGGCAAAATACAGGCTCCCTCTCCCCCCTTTCTCTCTTTGCCCAGGCCCAGCACCCTGGCAGCATCTTTTGCAGAGCCTGCAAGGCACATGGATGGTTGGATGCGGCAGCAGGGCAGCCTGCAAAGTTGGGACGTGACCCGCACAGCAGAGCTGCAGCTCAGGGCTCACCCCATGCTGCGGTCAAAGCTCAACAGTCATCCAAATACTTTTGATGAGAACATTGCATTTTCCACAACATCCTTCTTTATCCTCACTTGATTTTTCAACCCAGCTCCTCCTTAAGAACAGAGGTGTCAAAAATGCATCTCAGACAGGTTGTTTATAGTCTGAGCTGAAGCCCACTGCAATTTTTCTACTGAATTCAGGCAGGTTTTTTGCTGGGGACTTCAAATAATGTGCTATCTCTTGAGACCTGTCCTCGTTTCGGCTGGGATAGAGTTAATTTTCTTCCTAGTAGCAGGCACAGTGCTGTGTTTTGGATTTAGTAGGAGAAGAATGTTGATAACACCCTGATGGTTTAGTTGTTGCTAAGTACTGCTTATGCTAGTCAAGGACTTTTTCAGCTTCCCATGCTCTGCCAGGCGCACAAGAAACTGGGAGGGGGCACAGCCAGAACAGTTGATCCAAACTGCCCAAAGGGCTATTCCATACCATATGACGTCATGCTCAGTATAGAAACTGGGGGGGGTTGGCCGGGGAGCAGCGATCGCTGCTCGGGAACTGGCTGGGTATTGGTCGGCGGGTGGTGAGCAATTGCATTGTGCATCACTTGCTTTGGATATTAATATTACTATTATTATTACATTGTTATTATTATTATTTTACTTTATTTTATTTCAATTATTAAACTGTTCTTATCTCAGCCCAGGAGTGTTTCTCACTCTTACTCCTCCAATTCTCTCCCCCATCCCATCGGGGTAGGGGGAGTGAGCGAGCGGCTGCGTGGTGCTGAGTTGCTGGCTGGGGCTAAACCACGACAGTCCTTTTTGGTGCCCAACGAGGGGCTCGAAGGGTTTGAGATAATAACAGATTAATCAGAGTGTATTAAGGAGTCTGTTAACAGTTGCCGGTCACGATATTAGTTCATCTGGTCTGTACCATGTTCTTTTCTTGGCTGTGCATGTTAAAGATTGGTGTTGGTCTCTGCATTGCGCTATGCTCTGCAGTGATTAAGGATGTTTTGCTTGGGAGGTTCCTTATCAAAATCCTGACCTTGAGCATTGTTTTGTACCTGGGTTTATACACAAGTCATTACTGTACTTCGGGTACCACCTCATGGCGAGAGTCTCCTCGGAGACGTTTGCTGTGGAGGAAATACAGAATGGCACCTTCACTACCTTCTTCTATAATGCTTCCTCCCTCATTACAGAAAGTTTTCAGTATTTTGAACATCCCTGGGCAGTGAAGATACTTCTATTGATACTTCTTGGGAATATTGTTTCGGTTTTGACAAAGGTTAGTAAGCAATTTAAGAATATCATCCAGAGATCTGCCCCAAGGCTGGAGAGTTAGGAGTGGCAGGGTGTGTGGGACTGTATGGGCAAGTACCTAGGGCAGTGGGCACCTCCAGTGTTTTGGAACTTCACCCCTGAACAAGTGCAGAATCCTGAAGAATTAGTAAAGTATTTGGAAAAAGTATGTTGTCACCCTGGCAACTCCAGAGAGACACAAATCATGGCAACATGCTGGGGACTGGCCCATGCCTATCGAGCCGTGCTCAACACTATTCAGTACCCTCAAGGGAAAGAGAGGGTCTCTGGATCTGATGACAAGACAACAGGCACTGCGGCTACTCCAACCACAGCTACAGGCACTGCAGCTACTCCAACACCCACCACAGGTACTGCAGCCACTCCAACCCCAGTAACAAGCACCGTGGCTAAAACAGAGAATGAACCCATGCTGGTATCAGTTGCCCCTATACACAAGAAAAAATACACAAGAAAATCAGCTCGTTTAGTAAGGGATGAAGATGAACCAGGGCCATCACGAGAACCAGAGGAGGAAGAACCCATAAATGAGATGGTGACCACCCGATCCCTATCCCTGAGTGAGCTGCGAGATATGCGAAAAGATTTCGGTCGTCATCCAGGCGAGCACATCATCACCTGGCTGCTCCGATGCTGGGATAACGGGGCCAGTAGCCTGGATTTAGAGGGTAAGGAAGCCAAGCAGCTGGGATCCCTTTCCAGGGAAGGGGGCATTGACAAAGCAATTGGACAAGGGGCAAAAACTCTCAGCCTCTGGAGGCGACTTCTGTCAAGCGTGAAGGAAAGGTATCCCTTCAAGGAGGATGTTATATACTGCCCAGGCAAATGGACCACCGTAGAGAAGGGTGTCCAGTACGTGAGGGAATTAGGCATGCTGGAGGTGATTTACAGTGACCTGAATGATGAGCAGTTACCCAAAGATCCAGATGAAGTCAGGTGCACACAACCCATGTGGCGGAAGGTGGTACGGAGCGCACCAGCATCGTATTCCAACTCGTTGGCAATAATGGCCTGGAAAGATGACGAGGCACCAACGGTGGATGAAGTGGCTAGACAACTCCGGGAATATGAAGAAAGCATCTCTTCCTCCCTTTCCAGTGAGCAGTTCCCCAGAAAGAGGAAGAGGGCTAATACTACTTCCGATCTTAATCAAGGGACTTTTGATTCACATTTACAAGGAGTGAACAACGAATACTGTGACCAGTGTTAGAGGGGCCCTGCCTCCAGCCAGGTGGAGGAAAGTGACAACCGGGTTTACTGGACTGTGTGGATTCGATGGCCTGGAACATCAGACCCACAGGAGTAGAAGGCTCTAGTGGACACCGGTGCACAGTGCACCGTGATGCCATCAAGCTATAGAGGGGCAGAACCCATCTGTATTTTTGGAGTGACAGGGGGATCCCAACAGCTAACTGTACTGGAGGCTGAAGTGAGCCTAACTGGGAATGAGTGGCAGAAGCACCCCATTGTGACTGGCCCAGACGCTCCGTGCATCCTTGGCATAGGCTACCTCAGGAGAGGGTATTTCAAGGACCCAAAAGGGTACCGGTGGGCTTTTGGGATAGCTGCCTTGGAGACGGAGGAAATTAAACAGTTGTCCACCTTGCCCGGTCTCTCGGAGTACCCTTCGATTGTAGGGTTGCTGAAGGTTGAGGAACAACAGGTGCCGCTTGCTACCACAACAGTGCACAGGCGGCAATATCGCACCAACCGAGACTCCCTGATTCCCATCCATAACCTGATCAGTCGACTGGAGAGCCAGGGAGCGATCAGCAAGACTCACTCACCCTTTAACAGTCCCATATGGCCAGTGCGAAAGTCTAATGGGGAGTGGAGACTGACAGTGGACTATCGTGGCCTGAACGAAGTTACACCACCACTGAGTGCTGCCGTGCCAGACATGCTAGAACTTCAATACGAACTGGAGTCAAAGGCAGCCAAGTGGGATGCCACAATTGACATCACTAATGTGTTTTTCTCCATCCCTTTGGCAGCAGAGTGCAGGCCCCAGTTTGCTTTTACCTGGAGGGGTGTTCAGTACATGTCGTGGTTTAGCCCCCGCCAGCAACTAAGCACCACGCAGCCGCTCGCTCACTCCCCCTACCCCGATGGGATGGGGGAGAGAATCGGAGGAGTAAGAGTGAGAAACACTCCTGGGTTGAGATAAGAACAGTTTAATAATTGAAATAAAGTAAAATAGTAATGCTAATAGTAACAGTATAATAATGATAATAATAATAATGATACACGAAGCAAGTGATGCACAATGCAATTGCTCACCACCCGCCGACCGATACCCAGACAGCTCCCGAGCAGCGATCGCTGCTCCCTGGCCAACCCCCCCCAGTTTATATACTGAGCATGACGTCATATGGTATGGAATAGCCCTTTGGTCAGTTTGGATCAACTATTCTTGCTGTGCCCCCTCCCAGTTTCTTGTGCGCCTGGCAGAGCATGGGAAGCTAAAAAAGTCCTTGACTAGCATAAGCAGTACTCAGCAACAACTAAAACATCAGTGTGTTATCAACATTCTTCTCCTACTAAATCCAAAACACAGCACTATGCCTGCTACTAGGAAGAAAATTAACTCTATCCCATCCGAAACCAGGACAGCTTTATACATCAGATTGCAAGCTACTGAAGCTGTAGGAATATTTCTCATGATTTCAGAGGGGTTGAGACCCTGTCTAATCCCTACTTCCATGTTTACTTCAAGATGGTATTAATTAGAGGGCTCCATATGAAAGGAATCTCTGCATTATGCTGAGCAATAGCGACGCATTTCCTTTTTGCAGGAAAATCTGTCAACTTGATTGAAGTGAAAGGCTTATGCATCGCAGGTGTTGCTTTTAAAATAATATGCGTCACAGAAGTCACTGAGAACTTGAAAGGACAGGCTGTTTTTCTTCTCCCCACCCCCGGTGGAAAAAAATTCAGTGATGGCTCTTGAAACTGAGAGCCCTCTTTCCTCCTGGGCAGGGTCCATCTGTCTGACTATGGATGGCCACATCCAACCTGTTTGCCCAAAGCTCCCTTTGTAATCAGCGAGCAGACACGGGCACTGCAAATAAATACTGAGAGGCAGAAAGCCAAAGAGTTTATTGGCCTGGCAATGAGTTACTGAATGAGCAGGAAACACCCTCACACTGTTAGCAATATTCCATTTAACATTTATTGCAGGTTCTCCACCATTTGAATGAGAAAAGAAAAAAATGGGGAGATGTCACAGGTACAGCTGAGGCATTGAGCTCATTGAATGATCATCTGAGAGAACATTGATGCCTGGTTTTGTCTCTCTCCCCGATTTCAACGCTGTCCTTTCTCACAGCAATATCCTTGCCTTAATATTCTCTTTCTCTGCCTTTCATCCCTTTCCCCTGAAGGTAGAAATGCTGGGCTAACATGCTGACAATGTGCCCTAATAGTCCTGAATACCTCCTGGTGCGGGGAAGGTCCTTTGCTATCTCCTCAGGAGTCTCATCAGCTTTCCTTTATGATGGTCTGAGTTGCTGCCATCGTTTTGAGTCCCTTCAGCAGAGGAGGAAAATATTGCTGCTTCTGTGTCTGCCAGCTCCCCATTTTTGGTCAGGACACGGATCCACGTTGGGTTAGTTTAGTTGCTGAGCTGGCTCTGCTTTGGGGACCAGTTCCCACATTGCCAGCTATGAGTGCAACAATGGCAGCTGGGACAGGAGCCTGCGGGAAGGCCACTGCCTGCGTCACCAGAGGTGAGACATGCAAACATTGTTGGAGGATCCTTATGAATACAGGTCTCATCACAGATGTTTGGACTTCATCTCTTCTCTGTGGTGGGCTGACTCCAAAACAAAGTGTAGTTATTGTCCTTATTAAACATTGTACCCTAACTGCTTTTTGTCTGGCACTGAATAAAAAGGCTTAGCAAGATGTAAACAGCAGGATTTTTTTCCAAAGGGCCACATTCAAACAAAACAATGATGCACCGAAATTTTAAGAAGAGTTTGTTTATACTCCAGCTTAGGTGATGGCAAGGGGAATGCCTCAGTCCCTCCATTCCATGAGGCCTGGCTGGCATTCCCTGTCCCTCACTGACACCTGGCTCTCACATCTTCCCTCTCCCACCTCAGCCCTGCAGGGCCCCAGGAGAAGGGGTCACCCCATCCTCCCTTCCTGCTCTCACATATCCATCTGTAAAGAACTGCAGCTAGCGTGCCACCAGGAGAGAGCAAGGCAAGTGCGTGCTCCACACAATGGCTCCCATGCTCTGACCACTACCATACCCAAATATTTTCCATGTTCTTCAGCTCTGTGCATGCGCAGTCCTTTCCCAGAGATGCAGGACTGATATTGGCAGAGATGGACAAGTCACTGCATCTGAAGATAAATACTAGAGGCTCCATCCTGCTGACACAGAAGACAATGGCAAACCTCCCGCTGATTTCATAAGAAGCAGGATCTGACATTTAATGCAATATCTGGAGAGGTTTGCTTATGTGGACTCTGGACAACTTACAATAACGTACATTTCATTCTTTCCTATATGTGTCCAAATGTGAGGTCACTTGTTCAATTCCCCACATTTTTAAAGCACTTATTGGGTAATGAGGGGAAAACAAAAGAGCATTTGCATTTGCTTATAGCACTGGATTTTTCCCCAAAGCTAAAACAATGGCACTAGGACATTTTGATCTCAAGAAAATGTACCAAGCCAACAGAAAAAAAAAAAAGCAGCCCAAAACTGAATGGTTGTAAAATATTACTGAAAGGATTCATAATGGGTTCCAAGGGGTTTTACTGAATGGCTTTAGGAAAGCTTAGTTCTTTAAAATATTTTTTGAGGTGAAAGTGTATTTAATTATATTTCAATAGGGTTTAAAGGTCTCCTGTTATTAGGATTGTTCAGTGAAAAGCTTCTATTTTCTTCAAATGTACCCCTTAATTCAAAACTTTTCCTGCAATTTGATTTTTGCAGAGAAACTATTTTTTAATGCTGATTACTATTTCTATGAATCTCAGGCAGGTAAAAGAAGGTATTGTTAGAAGAATTTTATTTTGATGACCTATTAGATGCTAAAAAGTTTTAAATGAAAGTGAGTGCAATTAGTCTGAATAAAAGTCTAAAGGCTGTGCTTCCAGGCTCTCTGGATGTTCTATGGCAAGTCTGATTGAAGCAGGATGTCATCACAAATTCGTGTGAAGATGAGGTGGCTGTAGCATGCCAGAAAGATGCAGGGAAGAGGGATGCAGCACAGGGAGCCATGGTGAGCTGTGAAGGAGTGAGGCACTGGGCTTTCTCACTTCTCTTTTTACCAGCATAACCAAATCCAGGTTGGGTTTAGCTTTCACTCTCTGACCTCTATTCCCAGTGCTGCAGTGTCTTAGCTCTGTTTCGCAGTCTGTGCCATCCCACAATATTTGTGGAGTTGCATAGCATGACATTTAAAATTTGATGCTTGTCTTATTAAATAGAGGAGAGTAATGGATGGGGAAGCACTTCTGAAGAATAAAGACCCAAATGGATTTGTTACTTCCTGCCTAAGAGCAGCCTTGCTTACCTGTCAGCCTTCATTTATTTTGGCAAAAGCTAAATACCTCAATTTTTCTCGTCTTACACACTAACCAATCCTACTACTGGGGTACCACCACTTCTAGTGGAAATGAAGTGGCTTGCAGGGCTTACATACCTATAACCTCACTGTATGAATATAAAAGGATTACTTTTCATTTATTACCTAGGATGCCTTCAGGCCAGGACACAGATGGGTTGTCTCAGCTATGCGCCATAAGAAGGTTGCCATAGCAAGCCCTTCAGCTAAATCTATGAATGCACAGCATACTTGTCTGGCTTTTGTAAGGAGGAATAGCATGTCTAACTGAGAAACGTTACCTGTTGTTTAGTCTCAGGCTGCAGTCGCAGTCATTCCAGCATATGCTTGACTCCCCTTCTGATATTCACATCTAAAGAAAACTGGCTGTTGCAAAATCCTTGTAGTGGGTTGACCTTGGCTGGCCACCAGGTGCCCACCAAGCTGCTCTGTCACTCCCCCTCCCCAACAGGGTGGTGGTGGGGGGAGAAAATAAGATTAAAAACTCGTGGGCCAAGATAAAGGCAGTTTAATAAAGAAAAGCAAAGGCCGTGCACGGAAGCAAAGGAAGAAAAAAGAAACTATTCTCTACTTCCCATCAGCAGGCGATGTCCAGCCACTTCCTGGGAAGTAGGGCCTCAGTACATGTAGTGATTACTTCGGAAGACAAATGCCTTAATCATAGAATCATAGAATCATAGAATCATAGAATCATAGAATCATAGAATCGTCTAGGTTGGAAAAGACCTTTAAGATCATCCAGTCCAACCATTAACCTACACTACCAAGTCTACTCTAAATCAATCAAGGGTAGACTAGACTAAACCATGTCCCAAAGTGCCATGTCTACCCATTTTTTGAACACTTCCAGGGATGGTGACTCCACCACCTCTCTGGGCAGCCTGTTCCAATGCTTGACCACCCTTTCCGTGAAGAAATTTTTCCTAATACCCAATCTAAACCTCCCCTGGTGCAGCTTGAGCCCATTTCCTCTTGTCCTATCGCTAACTACTTGAGAGAAGAGACCAACACCCACCTCACTACAACCTCCTTTCAGGTAGTTGTAGAGAGCGATAAGGTCTCCCCTCAGCCTCCTCTTCTCCAGGCTAAACACCCCCAGTTCCCTCAGCCGCTCCTCATAAGGCCTGTGCTCCAGACCCTTCACCAGCTTCGTTGCCCTTCTCTGGACATGCTCCAGCACCTCAATGTCTTTCTTGTAGTGAGGGGCCTAAAACTGGACACAGTATTCCAGGTGCGGCCTCACCAGTGCCGAGTACAGGGGGACAATCACCTCCCTGCTCCTGCTGGCCACACTGTTCCTGATACAAGCCAGGATGCTGTTGGCCTTCTTGGCCACCTGGGCACACTGCTGGCTCATGTTCAGCCAGCTGTCCACCAACACCCCCAGGTCCTTTTTCTCTGGGCAGCTTTCCAGCCACTCTTCCCCAAGTCTACAGCATTGCACAGTGGTGTTGTGACCCATGTGCAGGACCCGGCACTTAGCCTTGTTGAATCTCATAGAATTGGCCTCAGCCTGTCCAGATCCCTCTGTAGAGCCTTTTTACCCTCCAGCAGATCGACACTCCCACCCAATTTGGTGTCATTTGCAAACTTACTGAGGGTGCACTTGATCCCCTCGTCCAGATCATTGATAAAGATATTGCACAGAACCAGCCCCAATACCAATGCTTATTAGGAAATAAGTTATTGACTGAAAGGGTTATCAAGCATTGTAACAGGCTGCCCAGGGAAGTGGTTGATTCACCATCTCTGGAGGTACTTAAAAGATGTGTAGATGTGGTGCTTAGAGACGTGGTTTAGTGGTGGACTTGGCAGTGTTAGGTTAATGGTTGGTCTTGATGATCTTAAGGGTCTTTTCCAATATGATACCATGATGGTGGCCTTCTATGATGGAGTGACTATATCAGTGGACAAGGGAAAAGCTACGGATATGGTCTATCTGGACTTCTGTAAGGCCTTTGACACAGTCCCACACAACATCCTTCTTTCTAAATTGGAGGGATATGTATTTGATGGGTGGACTATTTGGTGGATGAGGAATTGGCTGCATGGTCACTTCCAGAGGTCAACAGCTCAATGTCCGGATGGAGATCAGTGATGAGTGGCCCTAAAACAGAGCCCTGGGGAACACCACTCGTGGCTGGTCACCACCTGGACTTAACTCCATCCACCACAGCTCTGTCCCCAGAGATTTTCCACTGCAATTGCCAAAGCAATTTGAGAGTGAAATATTTTGCAAATGTTTTGTGACAATTTGAACTTTTTGTGCCCTTAAAAGTTCTTATTCTTCCATTTTTTTTCCCTCAAATCCTCTTCGCATTTCAAAAGTTCTTTTGATTCACTTGTGAACACAATGGCCTTTTATTTGCCTACACCTTGCTTATAATGACGTTTGCTAGAGTGGTTAAAGGATCCCTCCCCAGGGCATTAGTCATTCCTGTGCTTGTTCGCTTTCATCCTCTTTCCCATTATCTGTGATTTCTGCAACACTGAGATCTCATGCACAAGACCATCACTGGTACAAAAGCACCATGTATCATTTTGAAAGGCATTCCCTGTCATCTCCTAATTGCATGCTCATGTTTGGGAAAGGCTCTTGGCATTTTTTCCTGAAGCCAATATCCTCCTGCAGAGCCAGTACCATGGCATCAGTCTGACGTCAGAGTCCGTGGCCTTTCATCTGTGACTCCTTGCCATGTGCGCATGTACCTGCTCTCTGTGCAAGAGCGCTTAATAGCATGGCTGAAACTTTTCAAAGGGCAACTTTGTTAACTGGCGTATTTGTTTTACGCAGTTTAATGTAGGGGTCATCACATTAAAACAGTTACTAGAGTCAGGGCACAAGACAGCTTTCAGAGCCTGAGGATCTGCCTGGGGCATCCTTTGATCCCCGGCACTTTACAATCTGATCTCCCTTATGGAGCTGATGCAACATGAGTTAACATTCTCCTGTTGTGTGTCACTTTTTTTTTCAATTAAATACAATGGAAGTGGGCACTGCTCTCCCCTCAGGTCCCAAAGATGCTGTTGGGATGCTGAGCTGCATCCACACAGCTGGACTGCAGCTCCTGCTGGACAGGCAGAGCTTGACAGCATAGCACAGCCTTGATAGCAGCCAAGTTTCACGCTGTTAAAAAGGGCCAATTATTTCTGTTTAAATTTGAAGTGAGAAGACTGAAGGCTTCAGAAACAAAATCAGCTCCCAGAGCTGAATTGCCACATTATTAAATCTCGGGGCGTTGTGAAGGGGGGCTCTGATTCTCTGCAGAACTGGACCATCTTTGAGCTGTTCCTCTGCCCATTAACCCAACAGACTCCTGGGCTCAGCAGTTTAAGGAAAAGATCGTCTTTTAATAGCTGGGTATCATTCATGCAGTGTATGAAGAGAGTTTTCCCAATGAATAGGTTACAAGACTATTAAACCTTTTCTTCAGTTTCTTGGCAGCTCTGATAACATGGATCTGTCTCTTCTCCCCTGAAACATCTTTTCTTACCGCTGTAAAGTGATGAGTATTTCCAGTCTATTTTAGAAGATTTCTGATTTCAGCTAGTGCGTGCATGTGTGTAAACACTGTCATTTCAGTGTGGATCTCTTGTGGTGGTTTTATGTGCTTTAAGTATTTGGCATTTCAGTCAAAGGCTGTTCCCAGGAGATGGTCAAGGGTGCGTGGTGGTCAGGGAGACCTCCAGTGCCAAGCCCTGTGAATAGGATACTTGAGCTGCTTGATGTTATCTATTGTGAAATCTCACACTTAATATATAGTAATGTTTGTATGCAAAGTAAAGCTGTTTGGTTTAAAAAAAAAAAAGAAAAAGAAAAGACCCTCTGTGGAGTGATTGCTGGAGGTGACTTGGACAATAGACTTAGATTTACGATTTCAAGAAAGGCACAGCATTTGAAGAAGCAATCCGGGTGGCATGCAGCTGGAATTGATTCTACAGGAAGTTCCCCAAGCCTGTAATCTTGGATGTCGTAACCCAGGGGAGCCTGGTGTGCTGATTCTAAGAGGAACTGCCCAGGGGGTGGAGTGGTGTGGAGACATCACGGCCAAGCCCTGTGATAAGGGAACTCGGAGGGGCACCATGGCACTGATAAGCTGCATAAGTGATACCCGGAGGCAACAAACCATCATGCTGTTGGCAAAATGCTGTCCTTTAGTAACCTTTACTCATTATAATGTCAGTATAATACTAGAACACACTCCCATCCCAAAACCCACCCACCTCCAAGGTGAGACCACTCCTCACTGAGCCTGCGCTCTGAATTTTTCTGAGCCTATACCTTTAAACGAAGCGAGAAAACTTTACACCAATCGTAACAAAGTATGTATGACTAGAGTCCCTCAAGCTCCACCTGAAAGGTAAAAAGTAGTATAAATTAACCTAAAGAGAGAGGGGATGTTAGGGGGGGAAGATACCACCGTGTACCACTCTGACCTCTGGGATCAGTCGACGGGCTGAGCCTCTCTTCCCCCCCATCGGGACGCCTTTGGGTAAGAATCTAACACTTGGTTATACCAAGTGCCTCCCCGGGAAACTTAGAAACCTCTATAGAGTTGCTTTTATGTCTTTTGATGCATCTGTATTGTCCAAAGCTTTGGTGTTTGCATGTGCCTTGCAGTCAGTGAATTTATCACCGGTAATCCAAAGAACCTGTGTGTCTGTTGCTTTAATAAATTGCTTTGATTTATTGGTCTAGCCGTGATAGTGGTCATTGAACGCGACCAGACACTTTAAGTGTGGCCGTGGTAGTTCATGCAGCACGACTACACGAAAGGTGCCTACGTTATTTGTGAATCCATAATTGTGATAATTCAGTGCACTGAACGCGACCGGACTTATAACGATAAATTGGGTACTTTCCAAAGCTTCTCTTGACGCAACACCCTCACAACTGCATTATATTCTGATGTGGCCTTGCATGCCCTGTTGTGCTGTGCAGGCCCAGGCTGGCACTGCTGGTGCTCCAGCGTTTCCCACGGTGTGGGGCTGCTCCACCACCACTGCTCCACCTGAGCAGGGAGATGTGCCCCCCACCTGCCAGCCCCACCTCCTCTCCCCAGCAGAGCCCCAACAGGGATTGCTGTGCTCAGGGCTGGCACAGCCCTGGGTTGCTTCTTGGTGCCTTGGTGTTGTCTTTTATGGCCTTCAGGCTGTAATATATCATCATTTCACATGTCTCTGGCCCTTCCCAGGTTTTCAGTTGTGCTATGTGATAGTGAGTTTCAGGAATCAGTATGTTTGTTCAAGTGCCTGTCCATGGATGCAGAGGAGGGTTTACTCTGGGTAGCATGGAGCACATGGGAGGGACAGCAGATGCAGCCAACCTGCTGCACCTCAACAGCAACAGGCAACTTCAGATGTAGTACTCTCTAAAAACTAAGCTAAAAACCTCAAAACAATATAAAAACCCTTAAAGTTAAACATTCACCTGCTTCTGGCTAAAAGCCTCTATAAGGGCATAACCCAAGCATTACCGTCATATTGTTGCATACGACACACTACTGCAAAACACCACAGTGGAAATAAAGGCTCTGCAGCCCCAAGCAGTCTCTTACAGAAGGCTGTAATTCAGTGGCATCTCAGATGCAGTACAGCAACAGAACAACTGGAGCTACAGGCTCCCAAAGGGTTCACTCTCAGTGGGGTCACGCTGTTGGCCTCATCCATGCTAGCCCAGTGGGTGAGCATCGAGCCAAAGCCAGCCAGGTGTTTTAAAATCAAGTCCTGGGATCTGTTCCACTTGAAAACTACATTTGGCTGAGTTGGTGGTGGAGGTGTATTGCCATGTTTCATGTCATTCACAGGTTTATTTAAAGCTAGTGATAAACACAGTTCAATAAGAGAAACCCTCACAAGTGATGGAGGTTCTGGGCATATCAGGTCCTACCTCTTACACAGCCTAGTAAAAAGAGATAGCAAAGTAAACTGAACATTGTGTTTTATAGGTAGTAGGATGCAAATTAAAATGTACAGCAGGGGAATTTCATAGTGTTGTTGGAATAGTAAAATACCACCATAAACTTAGCAGCTTTCCAAGTAGACATGGTTAATAGGCATTATACATTTTCATATATCTTTCATTTACATGACGTTGTATTTCTTTCAGGTGTTCTCTTCATGTATCTTCATTTAGGCTTCAAAAGCAGCAATTCTGTTATAAAAGACTCTAAAAGTAATTTTTTTCTGTAAAACAATGACAACCCAACAGAACTGAAGACGAGTAAGAGCCAAGGAGTTTGGGATCCAGATAGGTGTAAGAACTGAACTTTACCACAGTCTGAAGTTGTCAGATGTGTACTTTTAGTTTTGGCTTTTAGAGAAATACAGTGAAAGCCGCAAAGTTTAAATCTTCATTTTTATATTCATAGGCTCAAAGTATCAGATTGGTCATATAATTACATTTTAGGCCAGCCACTGAAGAAACAAGTAAGAAGTACAAATTTTAATCAAAACTTGCCACCATATAAAGGGAAACCACTAGGATTTATATTTATATAGCTTCTTTTTCCATGAAATCTCCAGAAATGACTGGTGATTTTTGGTTTCAAATGTTCTTCAGTAGTAACTTGAGATATTTCTGAAGAAATCCTGATTTTTTTTAGCCTCTACTGAACAATTGCCTTCTGAAAACCAGAACTTTTATAAACGCTTTCTGTTGTGGTGAACACACTAAATCTTTAGTTCCCTTTTAAAATCTTAACCAAAGAAAAGAAACTAATCTTTGGCTTGGTTCTGTTTTTCTTATATTATCCATGGGCCAGATCCTGTTCCTGCTAGCCTCTTTGTCAAAATGTCTATAGACTTTTTGGCACTAGAATCAACCCTTAATTTCGCAAGCGTTATCTGCAAAGGATCAGCATAATTTACAAAAATACAGTTATTATTTCATGTGGTTTTTTATCCTTGGCTCAGTATGCACCATTTTTGTTCTCTTGCTATCTTTTCTTCCCCAGTTGGTGTTCTGGAAGTCAAGCTAAACCGCTTATAATAATTTTCTCATTCATCAGTCATTTATTCCATTGCTTTCCTCCCTTCTTCTGACCCCAATGAGTTGCTTACTTCATACTTTTGCTTTGAAAAATTGCTTTCTGCACAGTAAGACCAACCTCCTCTGATCTGTATTTCTGTAAATACCATATCAGTACTGATTCAAGAAAGCTGGGGCTTATCTTCTACAGTCCAGCTGCTGACCAAAGATTAGTGAATGCTTTTCAGGCCTTTGAAGCCACCAGTTCAAATTCTTTTGATGAAGACCCTGGGGTAATTGTGGGAGGCAGGAGGAGCAGGCTGTCCAGTGGGGGGAGTGGAGCTTGCATCCTCATCCAAGCATCTCAGCCCTTGAGAGGGTGCGGGAGTTTAATATTTATTTAGGAGATGAGCAAGGTTTGGTGTCTTGGGAAGACATGGTTCTCCTTCAGCCATCAGAAAGGAGAAGTGTGGAAATGACTAGCATGCCAGTGCCTGACAGCGGGGATCTAGGGAGCCATTAGTTATTGCTCTGACTTGCTGTTTTTCCAAGGGCACCTGTCAGACCCAGCTGATACTTCAAGCACAGAGAAATATTTAGCACTAGCTGTTCCTTGTGAATGTGTTTTATATATTCCCTTTTCACACACTTGCTTTGTTCTCATGAGGTTTTGTATTAGCAAAGGTTTTCGTCTTTGTTCTCTGCAATAACCAGCAGATGTGCCTGAGCTGAGACACTATGTGCAGGCTTTGCTGTTTTGACCATGTTTTCCACCGTCCCCCTGGACTGAGGATTAAGGCTATTAATGAGATATCTACATTTAAATACTGCAGCTAACTGCTCCAATTCCTGCCATTGAACCAGGGAGCTTGGTCAGGCCTTGTTCCTCTGTCAGCTGCCCCATGACCAGTGCAAATGGATGGCGTGAGCTTTCATTCTCCACCTAGTTGTGTTTGCTGAGGTTATCTCTGAGAGGAAAGAAGTCTGATCTGGGACAAGAATTTATATGTCTCCTTCACTGCAAGGTCTGCTTCTCCCCATGTTACCATGGGGTCTCTTTGCCTGACTTGCTTAACCTGTATTTTTGAAACACACAACAATTTTTAACAGTTTCCTCATACGCTCTTTCCTTTTGAGGCAGCATAAAGGATGTCTGGCCTTTTTTTAATTGTTGTTGTTTTTAGCTTTGCCAGGCCTTAAAAGACCTCGTTCCCTCTCCAAAACATTGCAGGAAGAAACAGAATGTAGTTCTGCTTTACAGATAGAAAGTTAAGTAGTGGCAAAGCTATCAGAGAGCAGTGCAAGGGTTCAAATTCTGTAAATCCTGAAAAAACACTATCCTGAAAAAAAATATTAGCTAATACTGAGAGTCCTACCTCTCCTTTTAGCTTCTCAGTAGAAGCTGGGAGAACTGCTATTTGTGTTGACTGTGTCTGCAGGAGGCCTCCACAAGCTCTGGCAATCCCAGTTTCTTTTTTGAATCAGATTGAAATGCTACTTCTGGACTTTGCTCCTTTTACTGTTCTGTCCAGAAAAACAATTAAGCTTTCCTAAAATTGTATTTGCTTTGCAGATTAGATGTTTGAATTTGCAGATAAGATCTGTGTTTTTTGGGGGGCAGAGAGATGTTTGTGAGGTCCCTTTTGGAAAATGAAATCCTTGGTTTAAGATAAGTTTCAGTTAATAATGATTTTCCTTAAAAAAAGACATAAATGATTTCACACTAAAGCCCTTTTCTCTATTTTAACCATCTTAGTGGTGTCTCTACTTACCCGATGATTCCCTGAGAAAGAAACTTATTCAGTTTCTGCTTTTAAGACAGAGAAATAATTCTTGAGTCATGATGAGGAGGATGGTTGGGTTACTTCAGACCTTGCCTGTTCCTGTTACCAGATTCTTGACTCCCCGGTGCCCTTAAACTCTTCCTTAACTTCATGGATGACTTGTTCAGCTTGATGAGATCTGTGTGTGATCTGTTTTTTAAACAACAAGTATTTTAATACCTCTGCTACAATCCCTGACTGCTTATTTTTGTAAATATTTGTACTAACTTTAGAATCATAGAATCATAGAATATCTCGAGTTGGAAGGGACCCATAAGGACCATTGAGTCCAACTCCCTGCTCCCCGAGGACTACCTAAAAATAAACCATATGACTAAAGAGCATCGTCCAGATGCTCCTCGAACTCTGACACGCTTGGTGCCATGACCACTTCCCTGGGGACCCTGTTCCAGTGACTAACCACAACCTTTTCTTAATGTCCAATCTGAACTTCCCCTGACGCAGCTTCATTCCATTTCCATGTGTCCTGTCGCTGGTCACCAGAGAAGGGAGATCAGCACCTCCCCCTCCGCTGCCTCCCTTGAGGAAGTTGTAGACTGCAATGAGGTCACCCCTCAGCCTTCTCTAATCTGAATAAACCAAGTGACCTCAGCTGCTCCTCATAAGTCTTGCCCTTGAGACCTTTCACCATCTTGGTTGCCCTCCTCTGGACACTGTCTAATAGTTTGATGTCCTCCTTATATTGAGGCGCCCAAAACTGCACACAGTACTCGAGGTGGGGCCACACTAGTGCAGTGTAGAGGGGGACAATCACCTCCCTCGACCGGCTAGCTATGCTGTGCTTGATGCGCCCCAGGACACAGTTGGCCCTTTTGGCTGCCAGGGCACACTGTTGACTCATATTCAACTTGCCATCAACCCAACCTCCCAGATCTCTTTCTGCGAGGCTGCTCTCCAGCCTCTTGTCCCCCAATTTCAATCTATAACCAGGATTACACCATCCAGGTGGAGAATCCATCACTTGATCTTGTTAAATTTCATACAGTTGGTGATTGCCCAGCTCTCTAGTCTAGTGAGCAATTGCATTGTGCATCACTTGCTTTGTATATTATTATTACTGTTGTTATTATTACTATTATTATTATATTGTTATTATTATCATTACTATTTTACTTTATTTCAATTATTCAACTGTTCTTATCTCAACCCAGGAGTGTTTCTCACTCTTACTCCTCTGATTCTCTCCCCCATCCCATCGGGGTAGGGGAGTGAGCGAGCGGCTGCGTGGTGCTGAGTTGCTGGCTGGGCCTAAACCACGAAAAGGCACCAATGGTGGATGAAGTGGCTGGCCAACTCCAGGAATACGAAGATAGTATCACTTCCTACCTTCAGGCCTGTGTCTTGGCTGTGGAAAGGCGATCTGAAAAAATGTGCCAAGAGTTCCAACAACTCAGAGAGGATATGTCCTACTCCCCTCCTGTACGGACCAGTATCTCAGCCATTAGGAGTCAACGTCCTTATGCTCAAGAGAGAGGATATAGAGGATACACACCACGGGGCACCCTGTGGTTTTACCTGCATGATCATGGAGAGGACATGAGGAAGTGGGATGGGAAATCTACCTCGAGCCTAGAGGCACGGGTGCATGAGTTGCAAGGAAAAACTATTAGAAAAGGCAGTTCTCCCAGGAAAACTGCAGCTCCAGTTTCCAGTGAGCAGTTCCCCAGACAGAGGAAGAGGTCTATTTTTACTTCCGATCTTAATCAAAGGACTCTTGATTCACATTTACAAGGAGTGAACAGCGCATACTGTGACCAGTGTTAGAGGGGCCCTGCCTCAAGCCAGGTGGAGGAAAGAGACAACCGGGTTTACTGGACTGTGTGGATTCAATGGCCTGGAACATCAGACCCACAGGAGTAGAAGGCTCTAGTGGACACTGGTGCACAGCGTACCCTAATGCCATCAAACTATAGAGGGGCAGAACCCATCTGTATTTCTGGAGTGACAGGGGGATCCCAACAGCTCACTGTACTGGAGGCCGAAGTGAGCCTAAATGGGAATGAGTGGCAAAAGCACCCCATTGTGACTGGCCCAGACGCTCCGTGCATCCTTGGCATAGGCTACCTCAGGAGAGGGTATTTCAAGGACCCAAAAGGGTACCGGTGGGCTTTTGGGTTAGCTGCCTTGGAGACCGAGGAAATGAAACAGCTGTCCACCTTGCCTGGTCTCTCGGAGGACCCTTCGATTGTGGGGTTGCTGAGGGTCGAAGAACAACAGGGGCCGATCGCTACCACAACTGTGCACAGGCGGCAATATTGCACCAACCGAGACTCCCTGATTCCCATCCATAACCTGATTCGTCAACTGGAGAGCCAGGCAGTGATCAGCAAGACTCGCTCACCCTTTAACAGTTCCATATGGCCAGTGCGAAAGTCTAATGGGGAGTGGAGACTGACAGTGGACTATCGTGGCCTGAACGAAGTTACACCACCACTGAGTGCTGCCGTGCCAGACATGCTAGAACTTCAATATGAACTGGAGTCAAAGGCAGCCAAGTGGGTTGCCAAAATTGACATTGCTAATGCGTTTTTCTCCATCCCTTTGGCAGCAGAGTGCAGGCCCCAGTTTGCTTTTACCTGGAGGGGTGTTCAGTACACCTGGAACCGACTGCCCCAGGGGTGGAAGCACAGCCCCACCATTTGCCATGGACTGATCCAGACGGCACTGGAACAGGGTGAAGCTCCAGAACATCTGCAGTACATTGATGCCATCACTGTGTGGGGCAACACAGCAGAAGAAGTTTTTGAGAAGGGAACGAAAATAGTCCAAATCCTTCTGAAGGCCGCTTTTGCCATAAAATGCAGTAAGGTCAAGGGACCTGCACAGGAGATCCAGATTTTAGGAATAAAATGGCAAGATGGACGTCGTCAGATCCCAATGGATGTGATCAACAAAATAACAGCCATGTCCCCACCAACTAGCAGAAAGGAAACACAAGCTTTCTTAGGCGTTGTGGGTTTTTGGAGAATGCATATTCCAAATTACAGCCAGATCGTAAGCCCTCTCTATCAAGTGACCCGGAAGAAGAACGATTTCAAATGGGGCCCTGAGCAACAACAAGCCTTTGAACAAATTAAACGGGAGATAGTTCATGCAGTAGCCCTTGGGCCAGTCTCGGCAGGGCAGGATATTAAAAATGTGCTCTACACCACAGCCGGGGAGAATGGCCCTACCTGGAGCCTCTGGCAGAAAGCACCAGGGGAGACTCGAGGTCGCCCCCTAGGGTTTTGGAGTCGGGGATACAGAGGATCCGAAGCCCGCTCTACTACAACTGAGAAAGAGATACTGGCAGCATATGAAGGGGTTCGAGCTGCTTCAGAAGTGGTTGGTAGTGAAGCACAGCTCCTGCTGGCACCCCGACTGCCGGTGTTGGGCTGGATGTTCAAAAGGAGGGTCCCCTCTACGCATCATGCAACTGATGCTACGTGGAGTAAGTGGGTTGCACTAATCACACAGCGGGCTCGAATAGGAAACCCCAGTCGCCCAGGAATCTTGGAAGTGATCATGGACTGGCCAGAAGGCAAAAACCTTCGAATATCACCAGAGGAGGAGGTGACACGTGCTGAAGAGGCCCCACTGTATAATAAATTGCCAGAAAATGAAAAGCAATATGCCCTGTTCACTGATGGGTCCTGTCGTCTTGTGGGAAAGCATCAGAGGTGGAAAGCTGCTGTATGGAGTACTATACGACAAGTGGCAGAAACTGCTGAAGGAGAAGGGGAGTCGAGTCAGTTTGCAGAGGTGAAAGCCATCCAGATGGCTTTAGATATTGCTGAAAGAGAAAAGTGGCCAGGCCTTTATCTCTGTACTGACTCATGGATGGTGGCAAATGCCCTGTGGGGGTGGTTGCAGCAATGGAAGCAGAGCAACTGGAAGCGCACAGGCAAACCCATCTGGGCTGCCCCATTGTGGCAAAATATTGCTGCCCGGGTAGAGAACCTGGTTGTAAAAGTACATCACGTAGATGCTCACGTACCCAAGAGTCAGGCCACTGAAGAACATCAAAACAACCAGCAGGTGGATCAGGCTGCTAAGATTGAAGTGGCTCAGGTGGATCTGGACTGGCAACATAAGGGTGAATTATTTATAGCCTGGTGGGCCCATGACGCCTCAGGCCATCAAGGAAGAGATGCAACATATAGATGGGCTCGTGATTGAGGGGTGGACTTAACTATGCACAGTATTGCACAGGTTATTCATGAATGTGAAACATGCGCTGCAATCAAGCAAGACAAGCGATTCAAGCCCCTCGGGTATAGTGAACAATGGCTGAAATATAAATATGGGGAGGCCTGGCAGATTGATTACATCACACTCCCACAGACCCGCCAAGGCAAGCGCTATGTACTCACCATGGTGGAAGCAACCACCGGATGGCTGGAAACATATCCCGTGCCCCATGCCACCGCCCGGAACACCATCCTGGGCCTTGAAAAGCAAGCGCTGTGGCGACATGGCACCCCAGAAAGAATGGAGTCAGACAACGGGACTCATTTCCGAAACAACCTCATAGACACCTGGGCCAAAGAGCACAGCATTGAGTGGGTGTATCACATCCCTTACCATGCACCAGCCTCCGGGAAAATTGAGCGATACAATGGTTTGTTAAAGACTACCCTGAGAGCAATGGGTGGTGGGACATTCAAACATTGGGATACACATTTGACAAAAGCCACCTGGTTAGTCAGCACTAGGGGATCTGCCAATCGAGCTGGCCCTGCCCAATCAAAACTTCTATGTACTGTAGAAGGAGATAAAGTTCCTGTAGTGCACATAAAAAATATGCTGGGGAAGACAGTCTGGGTGACCTCCCCCTCTGGCAAAGGCAAACCCATTCGTGGCATTGCTTTTGCTCAAGGACCTGGGTGCACTTGGTGGGTGATGCGAAAGGATGGGGAAGTCCGATGTGTACCTCAGGGGCATTTGATTTTGGGTGAAAATAGTCAATGAACTTAATTGTGTGATATTAATTGCTTTATAATACTGTATGTTATCTCTTAACTGTATGTTATCTCTTAACTGTATATTAATGTAATAATATAGTATAAAGTTAATATAATATAGTGTGTTGAAATTAAGTATATTGTACTGTATGTTATGGTTGCTATATGCCACATCAATCGTATTACAGTGAGAATTGCCCAGCTTAATGAAAATCAGCTTTGATGAAACCGTGTTGGAATGAGAACTGGTCTCAGCATGCAACAGTCCAACACTGCACACCACCTCTCCTGCTCTGAAAGACTGTGATGACAGATGGAACCCAAAGTCATGGGCTAAATGAACTCAATGGACATTTTAGAGGGATGGGCCATAGACGAAGGGAATGATATCTGTGTGTATATCAAGATAGGGAAAGCGGTGGTGATTAATTGGAACACATTGGAGAGGGGAGGGCCTGTGCATGACGTAGATGGTATAGAATAAGGGGTGGATACTGTCCTGGTTTCAGCTGGGATAGAGTTAATTTTCTTCCTAGTAGCAGGCATAGTGCTGTGTTTTGGATTTAGTAGGAGAAGAATGTTGATAACAGGCTGATGTTTTAGTTGTTGCTAAGTACTGCTTATGCTAGTCAAGGACTTTTCAGCTTCCCATGCTCTGCCAGGTGCACAAGAAACTGGGAGGGGGCACAGCCAGAATAGTTGATCCAAACTGCCCAAAGGGCTATTCCATACCATATGATGTCATGCTCAGTATAGAAACTGGGGGGGGTTGGCCGGGGGACAGCAATCGCTGCTCGGGAACTGTCTGGGTATCGGTCGTCGGGTGGTGAGCAATTGCATTGTGCATCACTTGCTTTGTATATTATTATTATTATCATCATTTTTATATTGTTATCATTACTATTTTACTTTATTTCAATTATTAAACTGTTCTTATCTCAACCCAGGAGTGTTTCTCACTCTTCCTCCTCCAATTCTCTCCCCCATCCCATCGGGGTAGGGGGAGTGAGCGAGCGGCTGCGTGGTGCTTAGTTGCTGGCTGGGACTAAACCACGACACCTAGGCCTGCAGCCTTAGACGTTGGCAACACCAGGGGAACTTGGTGTGTTGGCCCTAAGAGGAAGTGCCCGGAGGGTGGAGCAGTGTGGAGACACCGCAGCCAGGCTCTGTGTAGCACCCCAGATGGGACTGCTGTGAAGCCTTCTGCCCAGCCAGGGCAGCTCCTGTGCCCTTGGATTCCCCAGTACGCTCCGTCAAGCCCGGAGACTTGCTCTATCTATGGACATGAAAAGACGAAGCATTTGTTGTCTTATTGCTGCTGCTTTTAGTCTCTGTGTAGTCATGGCAAGCAGTGTATTGTAGATGTACTTACCGAAGGAACAGGCTGTAGTATAGCAGAACACTGCGAGAACTTGGGCAAACGATGGATGAATGAAGAAGGACAATAGAAAGGGTATAATATGAGACCGTGGGCCAACAGCCTGTCATGATTTTGACAAAATGCTGTCCTTTGCTAAATTTTGCTCATTATAATGTCATTATAATACCAAAACACACCTCTGTCCCAAAACCTACCCGCCTCTAAGTTGCGACCACTCCTCACTGAGCTTGCGCTTGGAATTTTTCCTAGCCTATACTTTAAAGCGAAGCGAGAAAGTTTTACACCAACCATAACACAGTATGTATGACTAGAGTCACTCAAGCGCCACCTTGTCGTGGTTTAGCCCCAGCCAGCAACTAAGCACCACGCAGCCACTCGCTCACTCCCACTGCCCCAGTGGGGGCAATGATAATAGTAACAATATAATAATAATAATAATATACAAAGCAAGTGATGCACAATGCAATTGCTCACCACCTGCCGACTGATACCCAGACAGTTCCCGAGCAGCGATTGCTGCTCCCAAGCCAACCCCCCCCCAGTTTATATACTGAGCATGACGTCACATGGTATGGAATAGCCCTTTGGTCAGTTTGGATCAACTATTCTGGCTGTGCCCCCTCCCAGTTTCTTGTGCACCTGGCAGAGCATGGGAAGCTGAAAAGTCCCTGACTAGCATAAGCAGTACTGAGCAACAACTAAACCATCAGTGTGTTATCAACATTCTTCTCCTACTAAATCCAAAACACAGCACTGTGCCTGCTACTAGGAAGAAAATTAACTCTATCCCAGCTGAAACCAGGACAGTATCCACCCCTTATTCTATACCATCTACGTCATGCACAGGCCCTCCCCTCTCCAATGTGTTCTAATTAATCACCACCGTTTTCCCTATCTTGATATACACACAGATATCATTCCCTTCGTCTATGGCCCATCCCTCTAAAATGTCCATTGAGTTCATTTAGCCCATGACTTTGGGTTCCATCTGTCATCACAGTCTTTCAGAGCAGGAGAGGTGGTGTTAGTGTTGGGTTATTGCATGCTGAGGCCAGTTCTCATTCCAACACGGTTTCATCAAAGCTGATTTTCATTAAGCTGGGCAATTCTCACTGTAATACGATTGATGTGGCATATAGCAACCATAATATACAGTATTATATACATAATATTAACCTACTATATTATAATAACTTTATACCATATTATTACATTAATATACAGTTAAGAGATAACATACAGTTAAGAGATAACATACAGTATTATAAAGCAATTAACATCATACAATTCAGTTCATTGACTATTTTCACCCAAAATCAGATTCCCTTGAGGTACACATTGGACTTCCCCATCCTTTCGCATCACCCACCAAGTGCACCCAAGTCCTTGAGCAAAAGCAATCCCACGAATGGGTTTGCCTTTGCCAGAGGGGGAGGTCACACAAACTGTCTTCCCCAGCATATTTTTTATGTGCACTACAGGGACTTTATCCCCTTATACAGTACGTAAAAGTTTTGATTGGGCAGGGCCAGCTCGATTGGCAGATCCCCTGGTGTTGACTAACCAGGTGGCTTTTGCCAAATGTGTATCCCAATGTTTGAATGTCCCAGCACCCATTGCTCTCAGGGTAGTCTTTAACAAACCATTGTATCGCTCAATTTTCCCGGAGGCTGGTGCATGGTAAGGGATGTGATACACCCACTCAATGCTGTGCTCTTTGGCCCAGGTGTCTATGAGGTTGTTTCGGAAATGAGTCCCGTTGTCTGACTCCATTCTTTCTGGGGTGCCATGTCGCCACAGCACTTGCTTTTCAAGGCCCAGGATGGTGTTCCGGGCGGTGGCATGGGGCACGGGATATGTTTCCAGCCATCCGGTGGTTGCTTCCACCACGGTGAGCACATAGCGCTTGCCTTGGCGGGTCTGTGGGAGTGTGATATAATCAACCTGCCAGGCCTCCCCATATTTATACTTCAGCCATCGTTCACTATACCTGAGGGGCTTGAACCGCTTGGCTTGCTTGATTGCAGCGCATGTTTCACATTCATGAATAACCTGTGCAATACTGTGCATAGTTAAGTCCACCCCTCGATCACGAGCCCATCTATATGTTGCATCTCTTCCTTGATGGCCTGAGGTGTCATGGGCCCACCAGGCTATAAATAATTCACCCTTATGTTGCCAGTCCAGATCCACCTGAGCCACTTCAATCTTAGCAGCCTGATCCACCTGCTGGTTGTTTTGATGTTCTTCAGTGGCCTGACTCTTGGGTACTTGAGCATCTACGTGATGTACTTTTACAACCAGGTTCTCTACCCGGGCAGCAATATTTTGCCACAATGCGGCAGCCCAGATGGGTTTGCCTCTGCGCTGCCAGTTGCTCTGCTTCCATTGCTGCAGCCACCCCCACAGGGCATTTGCCACCATCCATGAGTCAGTACAGAGATAAAGGCCTGGCCACTTTTCTCTTTCAGCAATATCTAAAGCCAGCTGGATGGCTTTCACCTCTGCAAACTGACTCGACTCCCCTTCTCCTTCAGCAGTTTCTGCCACTTGTCGTATAGGACTCCATACAGCAGCTTTCCACCTCCGATGCTTTCCCACGAGACGACAGGACCCATCAGTGAACAGGGCATATTGCTTTTCATTTTCTGGCAATTTATTATACAGTGGGGCCTCTTCAGCACGTGTCACCTCCTCCTCTGGTGATATTCTAAGGTTTTTTCCTTCTGGCCAGTCCATGATCACTTCCAAGATTCCTGGGCGACTGGGGTTTCCTATTCGAGCCCGCTGTGTGATTAGTGCAACCCACTTACTCCACGTAGCATCAGTTGCATGATGCGTAGAGGGGACCCTCCTTTTGAACATCCAGCCCAACACCGGCAGTCGGGGTGCCAGCAGGAGCTGTGCTTCAGTACCAAGCACTTCCGAAGCAGCTCGAACCCCTTCATATGCTGCCAGTATCTCTTTCTCAGTTGTAGTAGAGCGGGCTTCGGATCCTCTGTATCCCCGACTCCAAAACCCTCAGGGTCGACCTCAAGTCTCCCCTGGTGCTTTCTGCCAGAGGCTCCAGGTAGGGCCATTCTCCCCGGCTGTGGTGTAGAGCACATTTTTAATATCCTGCCCTGCCGAGACTGGCCCAAGGGCTACTGCATGAACTATCTCCCGTTTAATTTGTTCAAAGGCTTGTTGTTGCTCAGGGCCCCATTTGAAATCATTCTTTTTCCGGGTCACTTGGTAGACAGGGCTTACGATCAGACTGTAATTTGGAATATGCATTCTCCAAAAACCCACAACGCCTAAGAAAGCTTGTGTTTCCTTTTTGCTAGTTGGTGGGGACATGGCTGTTATTTTGTTCATCACATCCATTGGGATCTGATGGCGTCCATCTTGCCATTTTATTCCTAAAAATTGGATCTCCTGTGCAGGTCCCTTGACCTTACTCTGTTTTATGGCAAAAGCGGCCTTCAGAAGGATTTGGACTATTTTCTTTCCCTTCTCAAAAACTTCTTCTGCTGTATTGCCCCACACGATGATGTCAGTGCTGTCTGGATCAGTCCATGGCAAATGGATGATCATAGAGTCATAGAATCATAGAATCATAGAATCATTTAGGTTGGAAAAGACCTTTACCATCATCCAGTCCAACCATTAACCTAACATTACCAAGTCCACACTAAACCAGTTAAGCGTAGACTAAACCATGTCCCAAAGTGCCACGTCTACCTGTTTTGTGAACACTTCCAGGGATGGGGACTCCACCACCTCTCTGGGCAGCCTGTTCCAATGCTTGACTACCCTTTCCATGAAGAAATTTCTCCTAATATCCAATCTAAACCTCCCCTGGCGCAGCTTGAGCCCATTTCCTCTCATCCTATGGCTAACTACTTGGGAGAAGAGACCAACACCCACCTCACTACAACCTCCTTTCAGGTAGTTTTAGAGAGCGATGAGGTCTCCCCTCAGCCTCCTCTTCTCCAGGCTAAACAACCCCAGTTCCCTCAGCCGCTCCTCATGATATTCTTAAATTGCTTACTAACCTTTTTCAAAACCGAAACAATATTCCGAAGAAGTATCAATAGAAGTATCTTAACTGCCCAGGGCTGTTCAAGATACTGGAAAGTTGTTGTAATGAAGGAGGAAACATCATAGAATAAGGTAGCAAAGGCGCCATTCTGTGTTTCCTCCACAACAAGCCTCTCAGATTAAAAAGTATAATTGCTAACTCTCTCCATGAGGTGGTACCCGAAGTACAGTAGTGACTTCTGTATGAAACCCAAATACCAAAGAATGCTCAAGGTCAGGGTTTTGATAAGGATCCTCCCAAGGAAAAGATCATGAATCACTGCACAGCATAGCACACTGCACAAACTGACAACAAGCTTTAACGTGTACTGCAAAAAAAAGGAACATGGCGCAGATCAGATGAACTAATATCGTGACTGGCAACTGTTAACAGACTCCTTAATACACTCTGGTTAATCTGTTGTTATCTCAAACCCTTCGTGCCCCACGTTGGGTGCCAAAAAGGACTGTCGTGGTACTTAGCAACAACCATACTTAGCAACAACTAAAAACATCAGTGTGTTATCAACATTCTTCTACTAAATCCAAAACACAGCACTATGCCTGCTACTAGGAAGAAAATTAACTCTATCCCATCCGAAACCAGGACAACATTTTTTCCAAGGCATCCCTGGAAGAGGAGCAATTTCCCAGGTTCATCCCACCTGCGGCACTCCTTGGGGGCCAGGCTTTTTTGGAAGTTATGTGCTCAGCACTCTGACTGGGAGCCCTTCCTGACACAAGGGCCAGGCCAGGCCAGGCCAGATGCGGGGTTAGCTGTGCAGATTTAATGCCAGACAGGATTTCCCCTCAACCTGACCAGCCATCCTCCTGCCTGGGAGGAGAAGTTCCCAGAGGACCCAGGATCCCACCCAGAAATGGGACCCACCTTTCTGCAGCGGGGGTGGAATTGGCAGCTTGTGAGTTCAGCATCATGCCAAAGGCACGCACTGGCATAACGCCCACATCCGTGCCACTCAGAAGGGCTGAGGAACACGCCAGCACTTCACTGTCGTGGTCACCACTAGGACCGACACCATGTCAGTGGTTTTTAAGTGGGGGAAGGCCCACTACTCATGGGCACATGCTATGGGTTACTCACCCACATTTTGGTGAGCTTCCTGAGCTGTTCCTCTTGTCTAGCTCAGAAATCAGGTTAAAATGGAGAAATTCAGGGGGATGTTGTGGTGGTGCAGCCCCCCCGGGCCTCTCTGAGATGCCAGGATAAGCCCTATTTGCTGTTATCTTGGTCACAAATGCAGTGACTTAGGCGTCAAGCACTCCCTGTCCACACCTGGGCCATCTGCTGCCTGAATTGCATACCAGAATGACTCAGCACAAATTGTGGCCAGAATGTAAAATACTGACCAAAGCCAATCATCTCGAGATCCTATAAATAGCGATCCAAAAGGGAGACCTTTTGAGCTCTCCGGGACTGCAGCGTGCCGTGCGACCCAGTATCTCCCCCTGAGCTGGGACGCCTCTCAGGATAGATTTTGCGAGGATTGAAGGATTGTCCATTGACGATTCTGCAAGGACTCAAAGGCCTGATTTCGCGACGTTCACCAACTGTCCGTTGATGAGTGCCAGCTCATAAAAGTGAGTAATTCATGAAACTCACGAAAAGGGAAATTTTAATAATTTTAATAAGCTTGGGGGGTGTGTGTGTGCAATTTGACTATATATACATATATATTATCCTTATTCACATAAACCATTGACCAAGTCTGAGACTAAGAGTGGACCTAGCTGCACCTAGACTCCTCTCTGAGAAGGAGTTTAGAAAGCAAGGGGGTCTATTCTGAACCTCGTGACTCAACGGGAGGGTCCTCCTTATCCCCTACATACGCAATCCCTTTGTGAAACATTCCAACTCAGTGTAATTTAATTTTCCTTTGTGCACTTTTTCCATGTAGTAATAGAGTGACCCTTGCCATTCTTGAATCTTTAACTAAGTCGCTATTTTGATTGTAACAAATTCCATTGAATTTCTCTGATAAATTGGCTGATGCTTAAGTGCTGTTAAGAATTATACACCTGTCGTGGTTTAGCCCCAGCCAGCAACTAAGCACCACGCAGCCGCTCGCTCACTCCCCCTACCCCGATGGGATGGGGGAGAGAATCGGAGGAGTAAGAGTGAGAAACACTCCTGGGTTGAGATAAGAACAGTTTAATAATTGAAATAAAGTAAAATAGTAATGCTAATAGTAACAGTATAATAATGATAATAATAATAATGATACACGAAGCAAGTGATGCACAATGCAATTGCTCACCACCCGCCGACCGATACCCAGACAGTTCCCGAGCAGCGATCGCTGCTCCCCGGCCACCCCCCCCAGTTTATATACTGAGCATGACGTCATATGGTATGGAATAGCCCTTTGGTCAGTTTGGATCAACTATTCTGGCTGTGCCCCCTCCCAGTTTCTTGTGCGCCTGGCAGAGCATGGGAAGCTGAAAAAGTCCTTGACTAGCATAAGCAGTACTCAGCAACAACTAAAAACATCAGCGTGTTATCAACATTCTTCTCCTACTAAATCCAAAACACAGCACTATGCCTGCTACTAGGAAGAAAATTAACTCTATCCCAGCCGAAACCAGGACAGTATCCACCCCTTATTCTATACCATCTACGTCATGCACAGGCCCTCCCCTTTCCAATGTGTTCTAATTCATCACCACCGCTTTCCCTATCTTGATATACACACAGATATCATTCCCTTTGTCTATGGCCCATCCCTCTAAAATGTCCATTGAGTTCATTTAGCCCATGACTTTGGGTTCCATCTGTTATCACAGTCTTTCAGAGCAGGAGAGGTGGTGTGCAGTGTTGGACTGTTGCATGCTGAAGTCAGTTCTCATTCCAACATGGTTTCATCAAAGTTCATTTTCATTAAGCTGGGCAATTCTTACTGCAATACCATTGATGCGGCATATAGCAATCATAATATATAGTATTATATACTTAATATTAACCTACTATATTATTATATTAACATGCAGTTAAGAGATAACATATAGTTAAGAGATAACATACAGTATTATAAAGCAATTAATATTATACAATTCAGTTCATTAGCTATTTTCACCCAAAATCAAATTCCCTTGAGGTACACATTGGACTTCCCCATCCTTTCGCATCACCCACCAAGTGCACCCAGGTCCTTGAGCAAAAGCAATCCCACGAATGGGTTTGCCTTTGCCAGAGGGGGAAGTAACCCAGACTGTCTTCCCCAGCATGTTTTTCATGTGCACTACAGGAACTTTATCTCCTTCTACAGTACGTAGAAGTTTTGATTGGGCAGGGCCAGCTCGATTGGCAGATCCCCTGGTGTTGACTAACCAGGTGGCTTTTGCTAAATGCGTATCCCAATGTTTAAACGTCCCACCACCCATTGCTCTCAGGGTAGTCTTTAACAGTCCATTGTATCGCTCAATTTTCCCGGAGGCTGGTGCATGGTAAGGGATGTGATACACCCACTCAATGCCATGCTCTTTGGCCCAGGTGTCTATGAGGTTGTTTCGGAAATGAGTCCCGTTGTCTGACTCAATTCTTTCTGGGGTGCCATGTCGCCACAGCACTTGCTTTTCAAGGCCCAGGATGGTGTTCCGGGCGGTGGCATGGGGCACGGGATATGTTTCCAACCATCCAGTGGTTGCTTCCACCATGGTGAGCACATAGCGCTTGCCTTGGCGGGTCTGTGGGAGCGTGATGTAATCAATCTGCCAGGCCTCCCCATATTTATATTTCAGCCATCGTTCACTATACCCAAGGGGCTTGAACTGCTTGGCTTGCTTGATTGCAGCGCATGTTTCACACTCATGAATAACCTGTGCAATACTGTCCATAGTTAAGTCCACCCCTCGATCACGAGCCCATTTATACGTTGCATCCCTTCCTTGATGGCCTGAGGCGTCATGAGCCCACCGAGCTATAAATAATTCACCCTTATGTTGCCAGTCCAAATCCACCTGAGCCACTTCAATCTTAGCAGCCTGATCTACTTGCTGGTTGTTTTGATGTTCTTCAGTGGCCCGACTCTTAGGTACATGAGCATCTACATGACGAACTTTTACAACCAGGTTCTCTACCCGGGCAGCAATATCTTGCCACAATGCGGCAGCCCAGATTGGTTTGCCTCTGCGCTGCCAGTTGCTCTGCTTCCATTGCTGCAGCCACCCCCACAGGGCATTTGCCACCATCCATGAGTCAGTACAGAGATAAAGGACTGGCCACTTTTCTCTTTCAGCAATATCTAAAGCCAGCTGGATGGCTTTCACCTCTGCAAACTGACTCGACTCCCCTTCTCCTTCAGCAGTTTCTGCGACTTGTCGTATAGGACTCCATACAGCAGCTTTCCACCTCCGATGCTTTCCCACGAGACGACAGGACCCATCAGTGAACAGGGCATATTGCTTTTCATTTTCTGGCAATTTATTATACAGTGGGGCCTCTTCAGCACGTGTCACCTCCTCCTCTGGTGATATTCTAAGGTTTTTTCCTTCTGGCCAGTCCATGATCACTTCCAAGATTCCTGGGCGACTGGGGTTTCCTATTCGAGCCCGCTGTGTGATTAGTGTAACCCACTTACTCCATGTAGCATCAGTTGCATGATGTGTAGAGGGGACCCTCCCTTTGAACATCCAGCCCAACACCGGCAGTCGGGGTGCCAGCAGGAGCTGTGCTTCAGTACCAACCACTTCTGAAGCAGCTCGAACCCCTTCATATGCTGCCAGTATCTCCTTCTCAGTTGGAGTATAGCGGGCTTCGGATCCTCTGTATCCCCGACTCCAAAACCCTAGGGGTCGACCTCGAGTCTCCCCTGGTGCTTTCTGCCAGAGGCTCCAGGTAGGGCCATTCTCCCCGGCTGCAGTGTAGAGCACATTTTTAATATCCTGCCCTGCCCGGACTGGCCCAAGGGCTACTGCATGAACTATCTCACGTTTAATTTGTTCAAAGGCTTGTTGTTGCTCAGGGCCCCATTTGAATTCGTTCTTCTTCCGGGTCACTTGATAGAGAGGGCTTACGATCTGGCTGTAATTTGGAATATGCATTCTCCAAAACCCCACAACGCCTAAGAAAGCTTGTGTTTCCTTTTTGCTAGTTGGTGGGGACATAGCTGTTATTTTGTTGATCACATCCATTGGGATCTGACGACATCCTTCTTGCCATTTTATTCCTAAAAACTGGATCTCCTGTGCAGGTCCCTTGACCTTACTCTGTTTTATGGCAAAACCAGCCTTCAGAAGGATTTGGACTATTTTCTTTCCCTTCTCAAAAACGTCTTCTGCTGTGTTGCCCCACACAATGATGTCATCAATGTACTGCAGATGTTCTGGAGCTTCACCCTGTTCCAGTGCTGTCTGGATCAGTCCATGGCAAATGGTGGGGCTGTGCTTCCACCCCTGGGGCAGTCGGTTCCAGGTGTACTGAACACCCCTCCAGGTAAAAGCAAACTGGGGTCTGCACTCTGCTGCCAAAGGGATGGAGAAAAATGCATTAGCAATATCAATTGTGGCATACCACTTAGCTGCCTTTGACTCCAGTTCATATTGAAGTTCTAGCATGTCTGGCACGGCAGCACTCAGCGGCGGTGTAACTTCGTTCAGGCCACGATAGTCCACTGTTAGTCTCCACTCCCCATTAGACTTTCGCACTGGCCATATGGGACTGTTAAAGGGTGAGCGAGTCTTGCTGATCACTCCCTGGCTCTCCAGTCGACGAATCAGGTTATGGATGGGAATCAGGGAGTCTCGGTTGGTGCGATATTGCCGCCTGTGCACAGTTGTGGTAGCAATCGGCACCTGTTGTTCCTCAACCTTCAGCAACCCTACAATCGAAGGGTCCTCTGAGAGACCGGGCAAGGTGGACAACTGTTTAATTTCCTCTGTCTCCAAAGCAGCTATACCAAAAGCCCACCGGTACCCTTTTGGGTCCTTGAAATACCCTCTCCTGAGGTAGTCTATGCCAAGGATGCACGGAGCATCTGGGCCAGTCACAATGGGGTGCTTTTGCCACTCATTCCCAGTTAGGCTCACTTCGGCCTCCAGTACAGTGAGCTGTTGGGATCCCCCTGTCACTCCAGAAATACAAATGGGTTCTGCCCCTCTATAGTTTGATGGCATTAGCGTGCACTGTGCACCAGTGTCCACTAGAGCCTTCTACTCCTGTGGGTCTGACGTTCCAGGCCATCGAATCCACACAGTCCAGTAAACCCGGTTGTCCCTTTCCTCCACCTGGCTGGAGGCAGGGCCCCTCTAACACTGGTCACAGTATTCGCTGTTCACTTCCTGTAAATGTGAATCAAAAGTTCCCTGATCAAGGTCGGAAGTAAAATTAGCCCTCTTACTCTGTCTTGGGAACTGCTCACTGGAAACTGGAGCTGCAATTTTCCTGGGAGAACCGCCTTTTCTAATAGTTTTTCCTTGCAACTCACGCACCCGTGCCTCTAAGGTTGAGGTGGGTTTTCCATCCCACTTTCTCATGTCCTCTCCATAATCACGCAGGTAAAACCACAGGGTGCCCCGTGGTGTGTTTCCTCTATATCCTCTCTCTTGAGCATAGGGACGTTGACTCCTAATGGCTGAGACATTGGTCCGTGCAGGTGGGGAGTAGGACAGATCCTCTCTGAGTTGTTGGAACTCTTGGCACAGTTTTTCCACAGCTTAGACACAGGCCTGTAGGGAGGAAGAGAGCTTTTCTTCGTAGTCCCGGAGTTGTCTAGCCACTTCATCCACCGTTGGTGCCTCGTCGTCTTTCCAGGCTAGTATTGCCAACGAGTTGGAATACGATGCTGGTGCGCTCCGTACCACCTTCCGCCACATGGATTGTGTGCACCTGACTTCATCTGGGTCTTTGGTTAACCGCTCATCATTCAGGTCACTGTAAATCACCTCCAGCACGCCTAATTCCCTCAGGTACTGGATACCTTTCTCTACGGTGGTCCATTTGCTTGGGCGGTATAAAACATCCTCCTTGAAGGGATACCTTTCCTTCACGCTTGACAGAAGTCGCCTCCAGAGGCTGAGTGGTTTTGCCCCTTTTCCAATTGCTTTGTCAATGCCCCCTTCCCTGGAAAGGGATCCCAGCTGCTTGGCTTCCCTACCCTCTAAATCCAGGCTACTGGCCCCGTTATCCCAGCATCGGAGCAGCCAGGTGATGATGTGCTCGCCTGGATGACGACCAAAATCTTTTCGCATATCTCGCAGCTCACTCAGCGATAGGGATCGGGTGGTCACCATCTCATTTATGGGTTCTTCCTCCTCTGGTTCTCGTGATGGCCCTGGTTCATCTTCATCCCTTACTAAACGAACTGATTTCCTCGTGTATTTTTTCTTCTGTATAGGGGCAACTGATACCGGCGCAGGTTGGTTCTCTGGTTTAGCCACAGTGTCTGTCACTGGGGTTTGAGTAGCCGCAGTGCTCATGGCTGTGGCTGGAGTAGCCACAGTGCCTGGGGCAGGGGTTTGAGTAGCTGCAAGGCCTGTAGTGGGGGTTGGAGTAGCCGCAGGGCCTGTAGTGGGGGTTTGAGTAGCCACAGTGTTTGTTGTTTTGTCATCAGATGCAGAGACCTTCTCGTTCCCTTGACGGTACTGATTAGCGTTGACCACGGCTCGATAGGCATGGGCTAGTCCCCAGCATGTTGCAATGATTTGTGTCTCTCTGGAGCTACCAGGGTGACAACATACTTCTTCCAAATACTTTACTAATTCTTCAGGATTCTGCACTTGTTCAGGGGTGAAGTTCCAAAACACTGGAGGTCCCCACTGCCCTAGGTACTTGCGCATACGATCCCACACACCCTGCCACTCATAACTATCCAGCCTTGGGGTAGATCTCTGGATGGTATTTTTAAACTGCTTACTGACCTTTATCAAAACGGAAACAACATTCCCAAGAATTATCAATAGAAGTATCTTAACTGCCCAGGGGTGTTCAAGATACAGGAAAGTTGTTGTAATGAAGGAGGAAACATCATAGAAGAAAGCAGCAAAGGTGCCATTCTGTATTTCCTCCACAACAAGCCTCTCAGAGTAAGAAGTATAATTGCTAACTCTCTCTATGAGGTAGTACCCGAAGTACAGTAGTGACTTCTGTATGAAACCCAAATACCAAAGAATGCTCAAGGTCAGGGTTTTGATAAGGAGCCTCCCAAGCAAAAGATCATGAATCACTGCAGAGCATAGCACACTACACAAACTGACAGCAAGCTTTAACGCGTGCTGCAAAAAAAAGAACATGGTGCAGATCAGAAGAACTAATATCGTGACCGGCAACTGTTAACAGACTCCTTAATACACTCTGGTTAATCTGTTGTTATCTCAAACCCTTCGAGCCCCACGTTGGGCGCCAAAAAGGACTGTCGTGGTTTAGCCCCAGCCAGCAACTAAGCACCACGCAGCCGCTCGCTCACTCCCCCTACCCCGATGGGATGGGGGAGAGAATCGGAGGAGTAAGAGTGAGAAACACTCCTGGGTTGAGATAAGAACAGTTTAATAATTGAAATAAAGTAAAATAGTAATGCTAATAGTAACAGTATAATAATGATAATAATAATAATGATACACGAAGCAAGTGATGCACAATGCAATTGCTCACCACCCGCCGACCGATACCCAGACAGTTCCCGAGCAGCGATCGCTGCTCCCCGGCCACCCCCCCCAGTTTATATACTGAGCATGACGTCATATGGTATGGAATAGCCCTTTGGTCAGTTTGGATCAACTCTTCTGGCTGTGCCCCCTCCCAGTTTCTTGTGCGCCTGGCAGAGCATGGGAAGCTGAAAAAGTCCTTGACTAGCATAAGCAGTACTCAGCAACAACTAAAAACATCAGCGTGTTATCAACATTCTTCTCCTACTAAATCCAAAACACAGCACTATGCCTGCTACTAGGAAGAAAATTAACTCTATCCCAGCCGAAACCAGGACAACACCTAATACTGTGATCTATCTCAAAAATATTAATAAATCTTAAATTGCTGCTAAACCAAAGCTATGTAAAAAAGTCATATTTGCGACAGATGTACAGTCCTCTCCAGGGGACTTTTTTATTGCAGGGGCAGTGCGACTTGTTTGTGGGGTGGCACGGTGCTGGAGCAATTTGCTTGGCCCCCCAGCAGTGTTCACCACCTCACGAATGCTCGTCAACAAGCACTGTCTCACTAAAGCCAATTATTACCATTGGTGTTTGCACGCTCTTAAATTTCCCATCAGAGCAGGAAGAGTTTTGGCCAAGCACATATAAAGTAAAATTATGAACAGAAAAATACTCATGAGGGGACTCTCCCAGTGACCCGTGTGGTCTTACAGCCCCCCCTGAATGCAGTGACAGAGAAAGGATCCACCAAGCACTTAGGAACAGCAAAGACCATCATTAAAAACAGAAAACATGCAGAAAAGGAGCGTGCTCTGTTTAACACGGGAGGTGAATCAGTCTGCAACATCCCTGGGTGCTGTGGCCGTGGCTGCAGAGGGGCTGCAGCCTGGGAGAGCCCTCACAGCAAAGCCTCCTCCCAGCACAAAACTCCCTCCCGCCCTGTGCTGTCTCCTGCTAACTAGTGCCATAAACTCTCACCCCTCCCCGTTTGCTCCTTTACGAGCACAAAGAGCTAAATTAATCATAGGCACATGTAATGGATAATTCAGATACCTCTAATCATTAGACATTTTTACTAAGCTCAGCGATTGCTTGTGCACATGGATGAGAAGAGGCACTTCAGTCACCCAGTACCAATTTCATAATGAATTCTTCATAACCTAAAATTGAGGCAGGCCCTGGAATTCATTATATTCATTATTTGCATCATAAAGCTTCCGTTCCCCCCCCCCCCCCCAAAAAAAAAAAATTCTCTGGAGTTATTTCTACGCTGTTGTCACACGTAAATTCCATGACACAATAATATACTTGCACTGCAGGAAGAGGCAGGATTAGTTTCAGCTGATAACCCCTCCTGATTTAAGGGACTTTTCTTCCAAAACAACACATTCTGGTTTCGGCTGGGATAGAGTTAATTTTCTTCCTAGCAGCAGGCATAGTGCTGTGGTTTGGATTTAGTAGGAGAAGAATGTTGATAACATGCTGATGTTTTTAGTTGTTGCTGAGTACTGCTTATGCTAGTCAAGGACTTTTCAGCTTCCCATGCTCTGCCAGGCGCACAAGAAACTGGGAGGGGGCACAGCCAGAGCAGTTGATCCAAACTGACCAAAGGGCTATTCCATACCATATGACGTCATGCTCAGTATATAAACTGGGGGGGGTTGGCCGGGGAGCAGCGATCGCTGCTCGGGAACTGTCTGGGTATCGGTCGGCGGGTGGTGAGCAATTGCATTGTGCATCACTTGCTTCGTGTATCATTATTATTATTATCATTATTATACTGTTACTATTAGCATTACTATTTTACTTTATTTCAATTATTAAACTGTTCTTATCTCAGCCCAGGAGTGTTTCTCACTCTTACTCCTCCGATTCTCTCCCCCATCCCATCGGGGTAGGGGGAGTGAGCGAGCGGCTGCGTGGTGCTTAGTTGCTGGCTGGGGCTAAACCACGACAGTCCTGTTTGGCGCCCAACGTGGGGCTTGAGATAACAACAGATTAATCAGAGTGTATTAAGGAGTCTGTTAACAGTTGCCGGTCACGATATTAGTTCTTCTGATCTGCACCATGTTCTTTTTTTTGCAGCACGCGTTAAAGCTTGCTGTCAGTTTGTGTAGTGTGCTATGCTCTGCAGTGATTCATGATCTTTTGCTTGGGAGGCTCCTTATCAAAGCCCTGACCTTGAGCATTCTTTGGTATTTGGGTTTCATACAGAAGTCACTACTGTACTTCGGGTACTACCTCATAGAGAGAGTTAGCAATTATACTTCTTACTCTGAGAGGCTTGTTGTGGAGGAAATACAGAATGGCACCTTTGCTGCTTTCTTCTATGATGTTTCCTCCTTCATTACAACAACTTTCCTGTATCTTGAACACCCCTGGGCAGTTAAGATACTTCTATTGATAATTCTTGGGAATGTTGTTTCCATTTTGATAAAGGTCAGTAAGCAGTTTAAAAATACCATCCAGAGATCTACCCCAAGGCTGGATAGTTATGAGTGGCAGGGTGTGTGGGATCGTATGCGCAAGTACCTAGGGCAGTGGGGACCTCCAGTGTTTTGGAACTTCACCCCTGAACAAGTGCAGAATCCTGAAGAACTAGTAAAGTATTTGGAAGAAGTATGTTCTCACCCTGGCAACTCCAAAGAGACACAACTCATTGCAACATGCTGGGGACTGGCCCATGCTTATAGAGCCCTGTTCAACACTATTCAGTACCCTCAAGGGAAAGAGAGGGTCTCTGGATCTGATGACAAAACAACAGGCACTGTGGCTACTCCAACCACAGCCATGAGCACTGTGGCTACTCCAACCACAGCCACAAGCACTGCAGCTACTCCAACACCGACCACAGGCACTGTGGCTACTCCAACACCCACCACAGGTACTGCAGCCACTCCAACCCCAGTGGCAGGCACTGCGGCTAAACCAGAGAACCAACCTGCACCGGTATCAGTTGCCCCTATACAGAAGAAGAAATACACGAGGAAATCAGTTCGTTTAGTAAGGGATGAAGATGAACCAGGGCCATCACGAGAACCAGAGGAGGAAGAACCCATAAATGAGATGGTGACCACCCAATCCCTATCCCTGAGTGAGCTGCGAGATATGCGAAAAGATTTCGGTCGTCATCCAGGCGAGCACATCATCACCTGGCTGCTCCGATGCTGGGATAACGGGGCCAGTAGCCTGGATTTAGAGGGTAGGGAAGCCAAGCAGCTGGGATCCCTTTCCAGGGAAGGGGGCATTGACAAAGCAATTGGAAAAGGGGCAAAACCGCTCAGCCTCTGGAGGCGACTTCTGTCAAGCGTGAAGGAAAGGTATCCCTTCAAGGAGGATGTTTTATACCGCCCAAGCAAATGGACCACCGTAGAGAAAGGTATCCAGTACCTGAGGGAATTAGGCGTGCTGGAGGTGATTTACAGTGACCTGAATGATGAGCAGTTACCCAAAGACCCAGATGAAGTCAGGTGCACACAATCCATGTGGCGGAAGGTGGTACGGAGCGCACCAGCATCGTATTCCAACTCGTTGGCAATACTAGCCTGGAAAGACGACGAGGCACCAACGGTGGATGAAGTGGCTAGACAACTCCGGGACTACGAAGAAAAGCTCTCTTCCTCCCTAGGGCCTGTGTCTCGGCTGTGGAAAAACTGTCTGAAAAAATATGCCAAGAGTTCCAACAACTCAGAGAGGATCTGTCCTACTCCCCACCTGCACGGACCAGTGTCTCAGCCATTAGGAGTCAACGTCCCTATGCTCAAGAGAGAGGATATAGAGGATACACACCACGGGGCACCCTGTGGTTTTACCTGCGTGATTATGGAGAGGACATGAGAAAGTGGGATGGAAAACCCACCTCAACCTTAGAGGCACGGGTGCGTGAGTTGCAAGGAAAAACTGTTAGAAAAGGCGGTTCTCCCAGGAAAATTCCAGCTCCAGTTTCCAGTGAGCAGTTCCCGAGACAGAGTAAGAGGGCTAATTTTACTTCCGACCTTGATCAGGGAACTTTTGATTCACATTTACAGGAAGTGAACAGCGAATACTGTGACCAGTGTTAGAGGGGCCCTGCCTCCAGCCACGTGGAGGAAAGGGACAACCGGGTTTACTGGACTGTGTGGATTCGATGGCCTGGAACGTCAGACCCACAGGAGTAGAAGGCTCTAGTGGACACTGGTGCACAGTGCACGCTAATGCCATCAAACTATAGAGGGGCAGAACCCATTTGTATTTCTGGAGTGACAGGGGGATCCCAACAGCTCACTGTACTGGAGGCTGAAGTGAGCCTAACTGGGAATGAGTGGCAAAAGCACCCCATTGTGACTGGCCCAGACGCTCCGTGCATCCTTGGCATAGACTACCTCAGGAGAGGGTATTTCAAGGACCCAAAAGGGTACCGGTGGGCTTTTGGTATAGCTGCTTTGGAGACAGAGGAAATTAAACAGTTGTCCACCTTGCCCGGTCTCTCAGAGGACCCTTCGATTGTAGGGTTGCTGAAGGTTGAGGAACAACAGGTGCCGATTGCTACCACAACTGTGCACAGGCGGCAATATCGCACCAACCGAGACTCCCTGATTCCCATCCATAACCTGATTCGTCGACTGGAGAGCCAGGGAGTGATCAGCAAGACTCGCTCACCCTTTAACAGTCCCATATGGCCAGTGCGAAAGTCTAATGGGGAGTGGAGACTGACAGTGGACTATCGTGGCCTGAACGAAGTTACACCGCCGCTGAGCGCTGCCGTGCCAGACATGCTAGAACTTCAATATGAACTGGAGTCAAAGGCAGCTAAGCGGTGTGCCACAATTGATATTGCTAATGCATTTTTCTCCATCCCTTTGGCAGCAGAGTGCAGACCCCAGTTTGCTTTTACCTGGAGGGGTGTTCAGTACACCTGGAACCGACTGCCCCAGGGGTGGAAGCACAGCCCCACCATTTGCCATGGACTGATCCAGACAGCACTGGAACAGGGTGAAGCTCCAGAACATCTGCAGTACATTGATGACATCATTGTGTGGGGCAACACAGCAGAAGACGTTTTTGAGAAGGGAAAGAAAATAGTCCAAATCCTTCTGAAGGCCGCTTTTGCCATAAAACAGAGTAAGGTCAAGGGGCCTGCACAGGAGATCCAGTTTTTAGGAATAAAATGGCAAGATGGACGTCGTCAGATCCCAATGGATGTGATCAACAAAATAACAGCTATGTCCCCACCAACTAGCAAAAAGGAAATACAAGCTTTCTTAGGCGTTGTGGGGTTTTGGAGAATGCATATTCCAAATTACAGCCAGATCGTAAGCCCTCTCTACCAAGTGACCCGGAAGAAGAATGAATTCAAATGGGGCCCTGAGCAACAACAAGCCTTTGAACAAATTAAACGGGAGATAGTTCATGCAGTAGCCCTTGGGCCAGTCCGGGCTGGGCAGGATATTAAAAATGTGCTCTACACTGCAGCCGGGGAGAATGGCCCTACCTGGAGCCTCTGGCAGAAAGCACCAGGGGAGACTCGAGGTCGCCCCCTAGGGTTTTGGAGTCGGGGATACAGAGGATCCGAAGCCCGCTCTACTACAACTGAGAAAGAGATACTGGCAGCATATGAAGGGGTTCGAGCTCCTTCAGAAGTGCTTGGTACTGAAGCACAGCTCCTGCTGGCACCCCGACTGCCGGTGTTGGGCTGGATGTTCAAAAGGAGGGTCCCCTCTACACATCATGCAACTGATGCTACGTGGAGTAAGTGGGTTGCACTAATCACACAGCGGGCTCGAATAGGAAAACCCAGTCGCCCAGGAATCTTGGAAGTGATCATGGACTGGCCAGAAGGAAAAAACCTTAGAATATCACCAGAGGAGGAGGTGACACATGCTGAGGAGGCCCCACTGTATAATAAATTGCCAGAAAATGAAAAGCAATATGCCCTGTTCACTGATGGATCCTGTCGTCTTGTGGGAAAGCATCAGAGGTGGAAAGCTGCTGTATGGAATCCTATACGACAAGTCGCAGAAACTGCTGAAGGAGAAGGGGAGTCGAGTCAGTTTGCAGAGGTGAAAGCCATCCAGCTGGCTTTAGATATTGCTGAAAGAGAAAAGTGGCCAGTCCTTTATCTCTATACTGACTCATGGATGGTGGCAAATGCCCTGTGGGGGTGGCTGCAGCAATGGAAGCAGAGCAACTGGCAGCGCAGAGGCAAACCAATCTGGGCTGCCGCATTGTGGCAAGATATTGCTGCCCGGGTAGAGAACCTGGTTGTAAAAGTTCGTCACGTAGATGCTCATGTACCTAAGAGTCGGGCCACTGAAGAACATCAAAACAACCAGCAAGTAGATCAGGCTGCTAAGATTGAAGTGGCTCAGGTGGATTTGGACTGGCAACATAAGGGTGAATTATTTATAGCTCGGTGGGCCCATGACGCCTCAGGCCATCAAGGAAGGGATGCAACGTATAAATGGGCTCGTGATCGAGGGGTGGACTTAACTATGGACAGTATTGCACAGGTTATTCATGAGTGTGAAACATGCGCTGCAATCAAGCAAGCCAAGCAGTTCAAGCCCCTTGGGTATAGTGAACGATGGCTGAAATATAAATATGGGGAGGCCTGGCAGATTGATTACATCACGCTCCCACAGACCCGCCAAGGCAAGCGCTACGTGCTCACCATGGTGGAAGCAACCACTGGATGGCTGGAAACATATCCCGTGCCCCATGCCACCGCCCGGAACACCATCCTGGGCCTTGAAAAGCAAGTGCTGTGGTGACATGGCACCCCAGAAAGAATTGAGTCAGACAACGGGACTCATTTCCGAAACAACCTCATAGACACCTGGGCCAAAGAGCACGGCATTGAGTGGGTGTATCACATCCCTTACCATGCACCAGCCTCCGGGAAAATTGAGCGATACAATGGTTTGTTAAAGACTACCCTGAGAGCAATGGGTGGTGGGACATTTAAACATTGGGATACACATTTAGCAAAAGCCACCTGGTTAGTCAACACCAGGGGATCTGCCAATCGAGCTGGCCCTGCCCAATCAAAACTTTTACGTACTGTAGAAGGAGATAAAGTTCCTGTAGTGCACATGAAAAATATGCTGGGGAAGACAGTCTGGGTGACTTCCCCCTCTGGCAAAGGCAAACCCATTCGTGGGATTGCTTTTGCTCAAGGACCTGGGTGCACTTGGTGGGTGATGCGAAAGGATGGGGAAGCCCAATGTGTACCTCAAGGGAATTTGATTTTGGGTGAAAATAGCCAATGAACTGAATTGTATAATATTAATTGCTTTATAATACTGTATGTTATCTCTTAACTATATGTTATCTCTTAACTGCATGTTAATATAATAATATAGTAGGTTAATATTAAGTATATAATACTATATATTATGATTGCTATATGCCGCATCAATGGTATTGCAGTAAGAATTGCCCAGCTTAATGAAAATGAACTTTGATGAAACCATGTTGGAATGAGAACTGACTTCAGCATGCAACAGTCCAACACTGCACACCACCTCTCCTGCTCTGAAAGACTGTGATGACAGATGGAACCCAAAGTCATGGGCTAAATGAACTCAATGGACATTTTAGAGGGATGGGCCATAGACGAAGGGAATGATATCTGTGTGTATATCAAGATAGGGAAAGCGGTGGTGATTAATTGGAACACATTGGAGAGGGGAGGGCCTGTGCATGACCTAGATGGTATAGAATAAGGGGTGGATACTGTCCTGGTTTCGGCTGGGATAGAGTTAATTTTCTTCCTAGTAGCAGGCATAGTGCTGTGTTTTGGATTAAGTAGGAGAAGAATGTTGATAACATGCTGATGTTTTTAGTTGTTACTAAGTACTGCTTATGCTAGTCAAGGACTTTTCAGCTTCCCATGCTCTGCCAGGCGCACAAGAAACTGGGAGGGGGCACAGCCAGAATAGTTGATCCAAACTGCCCAAAGGGCTATTCCATACCATATGACGTCATGCTCAGTATATAAACTGGGGGGGGTTGGCCAGGGAGCAGCGATCGCTGCTCGGGAACTGTCTGGGTATCGGTCGGCGGGTGGTGAGCAATTGCATTGTGCATCACTTGCTTCGTGTATCATTATTATTATTATCATTATTATACTGTTACTATTAGCATTACTATTTTACTTTATTTCAATTATTAAACTGTTCTTATCTCAGCCCAGGAGTGTTTCTCACTCTTCCTCCTCCAATTCTCTCCCCCATCCCATCGGGGTAGGGGGAGTGAGCGAGCGGCTGCGTGGTGCTTAGTTGCGGCTGGGGCTAAACCACGACAATCTTAAATTCGAGATTTCTGTTATGTGTGGTTTGAAGCATCTGTGCCACCAAGGCTCATAGCCTGCCAGAAACAAGACACAGGGTGCAAGTGTGAGTCCAAGCTGCTGCCAGCCAGGAAAGCACAGCAGGGAGGATGGGGACATATGGAGCCTTAGCCTTTGAGCTTTAGCATGGCAAATGGCAAATAAACAAGGAGCAAACATCCCAAACAATAAATTCCTCTGAACTTTTCACTACCAGCTGCAGGGGGAGCAGGATTTCCAGCAAATGCGGAGCTGACTGGGAAAGAGGCAGAGCTTTTAGTGGGATATGGTGTGAGCTTTTCAGCTTGTCATTCAGATAAGTTATTTTCTTTTAAATTTTATAAATTAAGGAGGAGAAAAAAAACCCTGCCAAATCAGATCAGCACAGAAGCATCCTAGCAGCAGACAAATACAGCAGCAGGGCACTGGTGCCATGGCCTCTCCATGCTCAGTAGCCCCTACAGCTCTCCCACCTGGGGTGCACCAAGACCACCTGAGAGGTTTAGGCAAAGATCCAAAACAGAGTTGGCTCTGCAGCTGCAGCCTTCATACACTATTTCAGAGCTGAAGCCACTGATTTCTTGTGTGTCCTTGGCACCAGATAAGCCCAGATGTCTCCATCTACACAGGTGTTAAGCTTGATGCTCTCCAGATGGCATCTCGATTGCTTGAAGCTTGATTGATTGAGTCACCAGGGCTGCCATCAGCTCTGTGGTTCAACCCACCCAGTCTCTCCCCATCATGCTGGGCCACATTTGCTGAGCCCAGTATGTTTTCATCATGCCTTTCTCTACTAGTTGATGAAGAAAGAGTGCCAGTTAAGCTTGCTGAAAACAAAGTTATCAAGCTAATAACTCGGCCATTTTAAAAAAAAGGAAAAAATAAGCAGGTCCAGCTGGCTGGCTAGAGCACCGTCCCAGGCAGTGAGGACCAGACACTCCTGTTTTGCTGGCACGGGATCCCCTCCCGCTTGCAGGTGCCACACATGCCCATCTTAGAGATGGTTAGAAATATTGTTCCTCTCCAAAAAAATGATCGTTACCTGTAATTTAAATACAGGAGGAAATGAGTTCATTTTCAGATTGAACTATTGCTTTTCAGCTTTGTGGTTTCTAATGAGAGAAGCAGTTTTCAGCATCGTGATCCTTTTTGCAGCAATATAGGCACAGATCTTGTGCCTATATTTTAGCTGGTTTAGAAGTTCTTGTGACTTTCACAAGTGATACACCAAATTTTGTTCGACTCAAACTTTCCATCTCATTAAATTCCCCTTTGGTGGGATGCTGCAGTCTCATCTGCCCTTTTCTTGCTCTACCACCTATTTCACACTGAACTAACTCCCCTGTACTTAATGGAGACATTTTGCTCTACACGAGCATAAAGACCAATTTCCCTCACTTTCCATTTTTAAAAAAATCTGTTCTGCCCTAGAAAAGTATCAGTGCACAGCCATTTGACTATATTTAAAGCAGGGAAGTTCCTCTTTCAGACCAAAACTACTGTTTTGCTCACACTGAGCCTGGGAGGTTCAGCAAGCATTTTTTTTCCTTACGATCTGCTTTCTAGCCAACTCACCCGGTTTGTCTAACCTTTGCTGCTCTATCTCCCTTTCATTAAGAGAAGGTAGCACAAGATCATCCATTTTAACAACCTGCCTCACTCTGTAATGACTTGTGATTGATACCTTTTGATTTTCACAGCGCTCGCCTGCATTAGCTGCAAAGCATCTAGTGCCGCAGAGACGATGTGCGTGGAGGTGAGTGACAGTTGGCTGGTCTCTCTTGAGATACGGGAGCCGTGTACGTAGAGGATTGGTCTCTGGTGAATACTTGCCTGCTGACGTCTGACTGTTTTCAGTTGACGAGGGTTTTCTCTCAGGGGATCTGAAGGCCTTTATAGGAGAAATAAGGCGGGTGTGTCTTGAGATGTGCTTAGGGACATTGGTCACTGTCCCTCCTCCTCCTCATACCCGCACAGCCGTGCACCCTCATGCTCTCTCCTGCTGCTGTCCGGGGACTTTGGGAGCCCATCAAACCAGCACCACATTTCACCTCCCAGAGAGCTCAAAGGATGATAAAAATTTCACAGGGGTGTTTAGCAGATATCAGAGCTAGAAAGAGGACAGATCTAAGGAATTTTGTCTCTTACGCTGCGCTCTCCATACAGGAATTTGTACATGGTGGTGGGATGATAGTGTGTCTATTTGCCATTTGGTTGATGTAAGAAAGTACCAGGGTTTTTCCAGGGGTAGGGGAAAAGGCTGACCCATAAGATTTTTATTTTATTTTATTTTTTTAAAGTGGAAGACAAGGAAAAAAAAGGCAAGGATTTTGATTCAAGAAAGAAGCACCGTGGAAACCCAGCCCCACGCAGCGCACAGCTGGGGCCAATAGCAAATTCCTCACTGAATGAAATGTACAAATCCCTGAGCGCTCTGAGATGTACAACAGGATCCCCCAGGTGACAGTTGTTCCTCAGCTCCTGTCGTGGTTTAGCCCCAGCCAGCAACTAAGCACCATGCAGCCGCTCGCTCACTCCCCCTACCCCAATGGGATGGGGGAGAGAATCGGAGGAGTAAGAGTGAGAAACACTCCTGGGTTGAGATAAGAACAGTTTAATAATTGAAATAAAGTAAAATAGTAATGCTAATAGTAACAGTATAATAATGATAATAATAATAATGATACACGAAGCAAGTGATGCACAATGCAATTGCTCACCACCCGCCGACCGATACCCAGACAGTTCCCAAGCAGTGATCACTGCTCCCTGGCCAACCCCCCCAGTTTCTATACTGAGCATGACGTCATATGGTATGGAATAGCCCTTTGGGCAGTTTGGATCAACTATTCTGGCTGTGCCCCCTCCCAGTTTCTTGTGCACCTGGCAGAGCATGGGAAGCTGAAAAGTCCTTGACTAGCATAAGCAGTACTCAGCAACAACTAAAAACATCAGGGTGTTATCAACATTCTTCTCCTACTAAATCCAAAACACAGCACTATGCCTGCTGCTAGGAAGAAAATTAACTCTATCCCAGCCAAAACCAGGACAGCTCCCTGTGATATCCACTCCGTGCCCTGAAGCATAAGGAGAGAGCTTACTTGCTATTTTATTTGAATGGTAAAACATAGGCACTGTTCTCATTTATAGTGACTGCTAAACATTTTTTATCTGTCTGAACTGCACATTGCGGCAATCAGCTCCATGGGTTCTTCTTTGCCTACCAGTATTGAAAGCATTGGCTTTTCTAAGTCTATATTTTGCCATTTCTGTAGTTACCAGCACTGTACTATTTAGGTGCTTCTAGGCTAGAACCAAGCCCTCGTGCTACAGCTGCGTGTCCCTATCATGGCAGGTACCGGGCTGACTTGCTGTCCCCCATGTTATGCCAAGTGCCCACACATGGGGCAGCTCAGCCATGGGCAGTACTGGCATGTCCTTCCCTGCTGGTGCCAGACCCGGTGCCATCCCCCCTGTGCTGAGCTCCAGCTGGGCCCCAACACGCCAAGTGGGGAGTGGGACCGTGGAGGAGCCACGCTCACAACCCGCATGGGGCATTTTGTTGCTGACAGTCCATTTCTACTTCCTCCCAGCTCCAGCCACACGGCTGCATCTCTCTGTCCCACCCACTGGGCTGCACTGCCTGCTCCCCCTGCACTCCCCGGCACCCTTCAGTTACAGGATTTGAGCCTAAAGGAAAGGAAGAAAGCGTCTGCTGTATCCAGCTTGTGGCTTACTTCTCTTCCCTCTCCAGCGAGGCTACCGAGTGCCTCTGCTACCTGCATCTCCACATACAGGCAGAGACGTGGTTTGGTCTGAAACACTCATGGCCCCACATGGCCAGAAAGACCCAAACCCCATGAATCATTCCCCAGGATCCATGTGCATGCACCTCAACAAAACCCTGTCAGGCCATGTGCTCCCACCGCACAGTGCACACACCTGCATTGTCCTCTGCTCGCCACAGACTCTAGGCTCAAGTGTATTTCTCACTGGACATCCCACGGCCTGTGCTTGCTTTCCTCGGGCTAATAGAATAGCTTTGAATCTAATTAAAACATGGAGTGATCCAGGCATGAAGCATGGCTCCAGCTGCTATTTCAGTCAAAAGACCGTATGCTACTCATTAAGTGCTGTAGACACCCGTAAGATGACCCTTTTTGCTACATGCCACTCGAGATGGTCCAAAAGTTTGCAGGGTGTACGTTGTGTCACTGGTGCGGGTAATTTAAATAGTGCTTCTCTTAGCTAGGAGATAGCCATGCACAGGACCCCTGCAGTCAGATTGGCCAACTGTGCAATACGTGTGTTTACTTCCCTGCAAGCAGAACATCTCAGAGCTTCCTGGCAGGTTATTGCCAAAGCTACAGCTCCCACGCAGCCCCAGGGACCCCATCCCTCCCAGGCTGGCCCCGTAACCACCCAGGGCAGGCTGTCTCCTTGCCCTTTCTTTGGGAGCAAGGTTGGGCAAGGAGGAGGGTGGCATTGCACTGGCTGTACCCACACTCCCCATTGCGGCTCAGCAGTCAGGGCAACTGTGATGCTCTGAGCATTTCCTCTACCTTCAGTGGCCACAGCAGGTTATTCCAGGGTGACGTTTTCCTGCATGCGATAGTCCCAGGTTCTGGTTGACTTTCATGCCATCACCAGGCAAAGGCAGGTCAGGGATGTTTAATGAACTTCCCTGGTATCCACAGAGTAGACTACATAATAGATTAATTTATTTTCACTGAAACTGAAAAGCCTTCATAGAAATGTTAAAGTCTTGGTGTATCAGATATGATCTTTGTCTAGCCTGAGCTAAACATTCACGCCATCCTCTCGCTGCAGAGTGTAACCGCAGTTCAGATCCAATTAATTTGGACATGTTCCTTCTAGAAATATTCCCAGACCTGCTCTTTTTTACCTCCTCTCTGCAAGGTTTTTGTAAGACTTCTCTTAGAATAAGCTTTGTTACAAGACTCATGAAATTCAGAATTTAAAACTACCTTGTGGGGATTCTTTCTTAGGGATTAATAATTCATCCAGAACAGTAAACAATCCTCATATGTGCTAACTTCGATAAGAAAGTACTACAGATGAGACACACTTCAAATTAGTACAAGAGAGATTCAAGTCATTCGTTTTAAAAAAAACACTCCACAAAACCCCAGGGCTGTGCATTGCAAGCCTACGCTAAGGTTTCCTAAGGTTCTGGCTAAGTCAAATTTACATTGTGCTTTTATGAACAATTTTCTAGCTTTTGAGACAGAAAGACAATCCGTATGCCCCGATGAAACAGGTAGGGGCCTAGCTCTAGTGTGGGTACATAGTACATATAACAAATAAGCAAAAACACCATTCTGTTGATCCCAATCATTTAAAAAAACGCATCTGCAAGGGTATTTTGTAGTGCTCCTGTACATGTTTCAAATTTTACCTTTCATCCTTCAAAACAAACTAAATACCTCCATGCTAAAATGATCAAAGTCTACATATTCCACAGTATACAAAATTTAAATAAGGCTTAGCAAAAGTAGACAGTCACATTCTAGCATCAAATAGCTCCAACAGGTTCCTTTGTTACAAAATGCTTCTTTTATAATTACAGTATTTACTTTCTCTGCATAAAAATAAAAAGATTATGTTATGAAATGTATGGAGCTACTCAATGCATTTAGAAATGAATGTGAAACCCAGAATTACTTGCTAAAAACAGCAAGTTAAGTCTACAACATAAGGCCCCAGCTATGTATTAAAATGTATCTGATGTCCTGAATTTTTTTGAAGATATGACACTGAAACTGCTTTTTTTCCTTTTTACCTTGCTTTTCAAAATAGAAAAAAGCTACAGCTATATGAAGCTAATTATGCAGACCTATATGCCATTATAATACATATTCTCTAGATTCATTAAAAAACAGGGATGAACATAATAGTACTGCAAGTCATGTGCTTATACTTGTGCCTCACAATGTAAGGGCCTGAATTTAAAAAAGCTCAAGGAAACCAAGAGAGGATTGCAGCAAAAACTAAGCCCACGGTGTGTGCTTCAGAGTCTCAGCCTTGTCTGAGGTGAAGGTCACAGAACACACGCCCAATAAGACAAGACGAGAACCACCATTTCACCAGAGAACACGACTCTTCCTGGGATGCTGTGATAACCAAGCAGTCCTCCCTTAGCTTTAATTACACCTACTTTAAGAGACAGGCTTTGTGCAGTAGGGAGATGCAGTTAGATCTTGTGTTAGATCTGGTGAAGCAGACAGCCAGGTACAGTACTATCAAAATCTGATTATTAAAAATACATGTATAAACTCACAATAAGTCACCATGTTTATTCTTTCCTAGTATTTTTTTTAACATTTATCTAGGATTTTTAGTAAGTAAAAATGTGGCCTATTTTTGTCTTCCAGTCAGACCAATGCTTGTGCATGTCCATGACAAGTATGAGTTTTAGTAATTCGGTTTCATATTCAAGTATGGCAAATAAGTGGCAAAGCAACTATCTTAAAAAAGGGGAGTAAACAATGCAATCAGCAGCAAAGTATATATGATATATGCTACATTCAAACCCCAAACAATTAACTAGGTATTTACAGAGGAAATCTTTTCTTCAACAGCTCTCAGCTGTAAAGGTATTTTTGTACAAATACTATATGGTAACAGTTTTACCAATTACAACTGGGAAGGCATTTTGAAAAAAAGTCCTCTCTCTATATACCCCCGTCCCCTTTCTTCAGCGACATGAAAGCTTTGCCATACAAAGACACCACACAGTGCTGGTTTAAAGGCAGTCAAAATATATTGACATTGTTTCAGCTAGTCTCAAAGTCACATCTGCCAGGTCTTACAGTCAACAGAATTTTTTGTGAGGACTGCTCTGCAAAGCTTCCTTTCCTCGCTGCTGTGGAGCTGAGTCTTTGTCATTAGAAAGTGCATTAGGGCAGTCAGGTGTAGTTGCTGACCTAGGCAAATCTTTACCTACATTCTGTTTTCTTGAAGCAGACTGTTGAGTCTGAATGGCATCTTTTCCCTTTACATCCACACTGTTAACAAAAAAAGACTTTTATTGATTTCCAGGTTTCCCCCCAGGGTTTGAAGCAGGGTGGTGGGCTTCTACTACAACAGCAGCACTGTGCAAGGTCATCAGTGAAACATTTTTAGTCATTTCTGCCTTACCACTCCCTATGGAAGAGGTGCTTTTCTTATTTAGTTCCTTGCAGCTGGTTGCAGGAAGCTCAGGTGAGCCTGCTTTAACCTTTGCTGAAGATGCATCACTCTTCTCTGAAGACAAAACAGATACTTCTTGTCTACATTCAGAGAAATTGGCTGAACAAGTCAGCAGCTTTCCTGGTGTTGCAGCCACACGACAAGAACTCTGCCCACTGGCAGCCAACAAATGTTTTATTGCAATCTGCTTGTTTGCATCTTCTGGCTGTTTTTTATTAACTTGTCCTTTCCCTTTTGAATCTTGAGAGCTTTTGCTACTTGCGGTCGCTTTTTCTGCTCCTTTCCCTCTGACATCACAGTTTGTGAGGCAAACGGTAGGCTCTGCTTTCCCACTGTCATGTTGAACATAAAGTGCATCAGTGCATATTTTTCCTTCAGGTCTTTTGTCTGCAGAGATCATCTGGTTACTAGGGCTTCTGTCTGCCTGTTTGCTCAGCAAGAGATAGTCTTTCACAGTGGAAAACTTTGGAGACGTGGTTTGTTTTTCACTGAGGTGAAGTTGGTTTTGATCAGCAGATTCCCCAAAGCCTGCTGGTTCTTGCCTTTGCATTTGCTTAGAACTCTCTGGGCCTGCTGGTTCCGGGCCAACAGCAGAGGATTTAGGTTTGGTGTCAGGAGTGATGCTGCTCATTTGGAGGGTGGCTACTGAGCTGTGCTCCAAACTCACAGGCCTTTCAGCCTGTGCATGTTCATTGTTCATTTTTCTCAAAGAGCCTGAAACAAAAGAAAGGGGATCTGGCACATTTTTACTGGCATGTTTCCCATCTTTCCGGTAGCTGACAGACACCTGAATAATAGTTTCTTTTTCTTTTACAGTTGGAGTGCATGGTTTTTGTGAAAATGTCTGTTTATCCAAGTGCTTAGAGGAACTCATATCAGAGACAGGACTGAGTTTATTACTGCTGCTTTCCACATAGGTGGCAGCAGGCTTCATGTGTTCTTGAATACCTATGTGAACATCTACAGCACAGTTTCTGCTTACAGTCTCTCTCACAGCAGGGGAGCCTGAAATGTTAAGTTGCTGCCAAGGAACTTGGCTGGACTGCTCTCTCTCAGTAGCTTGAAGCCTTATATCAGTGAGCTTTTTCTGATCTTTCTTTCCTAAATCTTTGGTGTTGTCCTTCTGCATAGAGGAAACCAGTGCAGACTTCTTATTTTCAGGATCACAATCTATTGAGGATTGCATGGGCTGTTTGGATGGAAGAGCTTCTCTCTTTGGCTCTGCAATAACTTTCTTAGACTCACTGAGAACTTTCTGCTTGGTTATGTCCCTTTCCACAAAATGACTAGCAATGCTGGTGTCACCTTTGCCTAGCTGTTTCGGTGAATCTCTGCCATCTGTAGGTTGTGCCTTGGGGCCAGCTGCCTGCATTTTTCCTTGCATCTGAGGTGGAATGGCAAAATCAGCAGAATTTTTTTCATTGCTTTTGGAGTAGCTTGTTGTCAGGACATCCGAGACAGATACCTTCAGAGATGACTCCCTGATCACCTCCACCTTTGCAGGGATAGGCTCACAATTCCTCTGGGCTACTGGCTGTTTGGCAGGCAACTCCTTTTGTATTTGCTTCTCTTTTCCTACAGCTTTTTCAGGAGTGCTTTGGACAGTAGAAAGTTTGGAGTATGTTTGGGTAGTTTTAACACTGAATAACACAAGACTTTGCTTCCATTGAATTGTCCTTCTGTTTTGAAGGGGGCGTGTCTGTCTTTTGAACAGCTTCAATAACAGAACTATTGCCTTTAGCAGCTGGACTAGAAACCTTTTTCTCTGTCACTACTTCTGCAGCCACAGGGATGACTGGTGGATTTGGAGAATTCTTGCTTGTTTGCAGAACCTGAGGCTCTGATACATTGACTTTGCTAGATTTTGAATAGCTTAACAGCTGCTCTTTCTGACAGGCCAGCTCTGCCTTTCCACCACTCCCTTGTGGTGTTGGGGGTTTAGGAGATCCCACATCACCACTGGTGCTCTGTCCTGGCAGCACACACAAAGGCAGTTCAGTCTTCGAAGCCTGTGGCCCAGAAAGTAAGGCAATGTCTAGTGTGCCTTCTATTGGCTTCAAACAGGAAACAGACCTCCCATCAAGTTTATATTCTGATGGACTTTTTCTGACAGGAGACTCGGTGGAAATAAGGGCTGATTTTTCGACACCCATTTCTGCTTGGCCATTCAAAGTCTTGAGAGGAACAAAAGAAACAGAGTTAATCTGAGCATCATGTGCACTGCTGATAAACACTTTACCATCGGCAACTGCAGTGGAGTCCTGCTGTATGTTTATGGGTCTGCCTGTATTAAGTTGAAGGCATTCATGAACATTTGATGTCAGTTTGGGTTTTAGCACTGGACAGACACTGTCATCTTTTTCTTCAAAGGACATTTTCTTTCTAAGATAATCAATATTTGCAAGTTTACCATCTAATCTTTCAAATTTGACAAATTCTTTCGTTGGTGCATTTTTATCTGTGTTTTCTCCCTTTCCATTCAGCATCCTGTCAGAGGACTGAGGTAGCACATTTTGCAGTGTACATGGAGGGGAAATTCTTTTGAAGTCATAAGAAATATGACTGAGTTCATTAAGCAGAGGCCCATGACACATCTGTGCATCTAAAGCAATACAATCATTTGATCTCAAGCTTGCATTCTTCTGAAGGGTGTCTTTGAGTATGCCACCAGCTGACTGGGTCTCCAAAGCAACAATTTTTGTTTCAAAGTGATTTGATCTTTCTAATACCTTCTGGAATGCTTTTTTGTCTCTTTCTTCCAGTCTTAAGGTATTGGGATTTTCTGGTTCACTGCTAGGTTCATGTATAGCACCATTTGCTTTTTCAGCAAAAATCTTGCTTTTTCATAACTATCTTGACCTTCAGCTTCTCTCTGTCTAGCTCATCAATGGATTCTTGCCTACCTAATTTTCGGGAGATGGGCCATTTCAAGCAGCCCTGCTCTGCAGGCCTGACTCGTGTGAGTGATGGCACATCATATACATTCTCCTCCAAGCTCTGAAGAGTTACTTCCCTTTGGGACAATTCTCTATTCACTTCTTCCTGGGTCACTTCCAGACTGTGTTTTCATGAACATAAGTGTTTCTTATCACTTCCATAAGAGGGTGCAAGTTTCTCTTCAGATTGGACTCTCTTTAACAGTGGAGATCTTGGTGGCTCTGCACTCTTTGGCCTAAAAATATGCCTTACAACAGTTGGAGGGGAGTGCATTTTACTAGGAAAAGATTGAGCTATTTTTGTATTTCCAATCAAATGTCCTAGCAATGGTGATGGAGATCGCTGAGGGGATGTCGGCTGGGGTGTTGGAGAAGGTGTCCGTGTCAGAGGAGAGAGACAAATGCTGCCAGCTGATTTGCATCTTCCAGATCTGTATCTTTGCCCACCAAGCTTAGGACCCAAGCCATGAAGAGTGCTGGGTCTTATGTGTCCTGAACCAGCTGGAGAAATGGGAGCACTGGAACTAGGGGAGCTACTCTGGGAAGAATTAGTACCTAAACAAACAAACAAACAAAATAAACATAAGATTAGCAAGATTTTTTGAAACTTATCTAAATGCTCAGTTAGAGGTAGTGCGTGTACTGATCCAAAAAAGGCCTAAGTGCTGTCTGCTGCCACAATGTTCCAAAATTTTGAAGGTTTCAAGTGACTGGGCTGTAAAACCCAAATCATAGAATCATAAAATAATAGAATAGAATCATAGAATAGTTTGGGTTGGAAGGGACCTCTTCAACTAGATCAGGGTGCTCAGAGCCCCGTCCAACCTGGCCTTGAATGTTGCCAGGGATGGGGCATCTACAACCTCTCTGGGCAACCTGTTCCAGTGTTTCACCACATCATCGTAAAAAATTTCTTCCTTGTATCTAGTCTGAATCTACCATCTCTTAGTTTAAAACCGTTACCCCTTGTTAGGAGGCCACAGGCCCTACTAAAAAGTTTGTTGCCCTCTTTCCTGTAGGCCCCATTTAAGTATTGAAAGGTCGCAATAAGGTCTCCTCGCAGCCTTCTCTTCTCCAGGCTGAACAACCCCAACTCTCTCAGCCTGGCCTCATAGGAGAGGTGCTCCAGCCCTTGGATCATTTTTGTGGCCCTCTTCTGGACCTGCTCCAGCAGGTCCATGTGCTTCTTGTGCTGAGGGCTCCAGAGCTGGACGCAGTACTGCAGGTGGGGTCTCACCAGAGCAGAGTAGAGGGGCAGAATCACCTCCCTCGACCTGCTGGCCACGCTTCTTTTCATGCAGCCCAGGATTCGGTTGGCTTTCTGGGCTGCAAGCGCACATTGCCGGCTCATGTCCAGCTTTTCATCTACCAGTACCCCCAAGTCCTTCTCTGCAGGGCTGCTCTCAATCCCTTCATCCCCCAGCCTGTATTGATATCGGGGGTTGTCCCGTCCCAGGTGCAGGACCTTGCACTTCACCTTGTTGAACCTCATGAGGATCACATGGACCCACTTCTTGAGCTTGTCCAGGTCCCTCTGGATGGCATCCTGTCCCTCAGGCGTGTCAACCGCACCACTCAGCTTGGTGTCATCTGCAAACTTGCTGAGGGTGCACTCGATCCCACTGTCTGTGTCATTGATGAAGATATTAAACAGTACTGGTCCCAGTACGGACCCCTGAGGGATGCCACTTGTCACTGATCACCATCTGGACATTGAGCCGTTGACCACTACCCTCTGGATGTGACAATCCAACCAATTCCTCATCCACTGAACAGTCCATCCATCAAATCCATATCTCTCCAATTTAGACAGAAGGATGTTGTGGGGGACTGTGTCAAAGGCCTTACAGAAGCCCAGATAGATGACATCTTGTCGTGGTTTAGCCCCAGCCAGCAACTAAGCACCACGCAGCCGCTCGCTCACTCCCCCTGCCCCGGTGGGATGGGGGAGAGAATCGGAGGAGTAAGAGTGAGAAACACTCCTGGGTTGAGATAAGAACAGTTTAATAATTGAAATAAAGTAAAATGGTAATGATAATAGTAACAATATAATAATGATAATACCAATAATAATATACAAAGCAAGTGATGCACAATGCAATTGCTCACCACCCACCGACCGATACCCAGACAGCTCCTGAGCAGCGATCGCTGCTCCCCAGCCAACCCCCCCCAGTTTATATACTGAGCATGATGTCATATGGTATGGAATAGCCCTTTGGTCAGTTTGGATCAACTCTTCTGGCTGTGCCCCCTCCCAGTTTCTTGTGCACCTGGCAGAGCATGGGAAGCTGAAAAGTCCTTGACTAGCATAAGCAGTACTCAGCAACAACTAAAACATCAGTGTGTTATCAACATTCTTCTCATCCTAAATCCAAAACACAGCACTATGCCTGCTACTAGGAAGAAAATTAACTCTATTCCAGCTGAAAGCAGGACACATCTGTAGCTCTTCCTTTGTCCACTGATGCAGTCACTCCTTCATAGAAGGCCACTAGGTTGGTCAGGCAGGACTTGCCCTTGCTGAAGCCGTGCTGGCTGTCTCGAATCACCTCCCTGTCCTCCATGTGCTTGAGCATAGCTTCTAGGAGGATCTGCTCCATGATCTTCCCAGGCACAGAGGTGAGGTTGACAGGTCGGTAGTTCCCAGGGTCCTCCTTTCTTCCCTTTTTAAAAATGGGTGCAATGTTTCCCTTTTTCCAGTCACCAGCGACTTTACCTGACTGCCATGACTTTTCAAATATCATTGGCTACATCAGCTAATTCCCTCAGGACTCTCAATGCATCTCGTCAGGTCCCATCATTCCAATTATGTTGCTATTTCTCCTTTTCCCTCTCTGTTCCTTTATCCCCTTTAAGTTATCACTTCCTTCTGTTTAAATAAAATAGCTAATACTTCCTGCCACACTTCAACGCTTTCCAAATAATTTACCTTTGGCAAGGGATTGTACAACAGCAGTTACTTTTAGTAACACACTAAAATCATGACAGAAATAAAATAGGAAAAGGGGCAGGTGAAGCACTTTTAGGAATCAGAAAGATGCATATTTCAGCACCCAGCCATTCTTTTCAACAATAAATCCGTGTTCATGAGAGCCCATGCTAGTTCTGTTACATAGGAACTTTTTCTTCAGTTTCATTCTTTTATCTATCAGCCTCTCCTAGGCGTTCTACGTTCTACTCTAAACCTGGATTGTTTATTACTCAACTTATAGCCATTGGACTTGGATTTAAACTCTGGGAGAAACCTAGCAGACAGTTCCCTTTTAGGTGCTTCTGTATCATGAAAACACCTTTGCTTTTGCATCAGGAATCTTTTTCCCTTTTCCAGACAGAAACCAGCTGTTCAATGATTATGCTTGTCAGAGCTGACTACTCTCAGCAGAGTGTAACAAACAGATCTGGGGAGGCTCACAAGAAGTACAACACACTTCAATTTCAAGTCCTTTTCCTCTGCCCTCCACTCCTTCACACTCACCAAATGGAAAAATCAGGAGTGGACCGGTAGCTTGGGGTAGGTGATCTGGGAGACAAGCTGTGGGTTGGAGACCCAGGCAAGCTCTCCCTGATGAAAGTGATCGGTTCAGGCAGGAGAAACTTCTGCCGGTGTGAAGAGCAGAGGGTTGCTTGGCCAGCTTTTTAAAGAGAGATCTCCTCCTAGCGTGAGAAGAGCACAGCATTAATCAGAAGCTAAGATGCACAAAAGATACTATTACCACAGGCAAAGCTCTTGTGGCTGATTGTCCTGGTTTCAGCTGAGATAGAGTTAATTTTCTTCCTAGTAGCAGGCATAGTGCTGTGTTTTGGATTTAGTAGGAGAAGAATGTTGATAACACACTGATGTTTTAGTTGTTGCTGAGTACTGCTTATGCTAGTCAAGGACTTTTCAGCTTCCCATGCTCTGCCAGGTGCACAAGAAACTGGGAGGGGGCACAGCCAGAATAGTTGATCCAAACTGCCCAAAGGGCTATTCCATACCATATGACGTCATGCTCAGTATATAAACTGGGGGGCGTTGGCCGGGGAGCAGTGATCGCTGCTCGGGAACTGTCTGGGTATCGGTTGGCGGGTGGTGAGCAACTGCATTGTGCATCACTTGCTTTGTATATTATTGTTGTTATTATTATATTGTTGTTGTTGTTATTATTTTACTTTATTTCAATTATTAAACTGTTCTTATCTCAACCCAGGAGTGTTTCTCACTCCTACTCTTCCGATTCTCTCCCCCATCCCACCGGGGCAGGGGGAGTGAGCGAGCGGCTGCGTGGTGCTTAGCTGCTGGCTGGGGTTAAACCATGATACTGATATTGATTCACTCTCCCATTACCCTCAGAAAAGCAAATATTATCTATGTTTACATGAAAGCAAACCACATTGCAGAGTATGAATTCTAGAAAATATACTGATTTGCTAATAGGTAGGGTAGATATTGTAACTAAATCTATTTGTACTAAAACTTATTCACTGTATTTCAGAGGAACTGTTATCTCCTTATGAATATAAATCTTCATTTTCTTAATTTAAGAGCCGATCAAACCTGAAGGAATATCTGTACAGTACTAGCAATTTATTTACAAAATGCACATAAACTTAGCATCAAATTAAAAATGCACATAAACTTATCACTAGAGCATTTAATTAAACAAGTACAAAAAGATATACTGAAACCAAATTAAGATGCAACCTCAGTTATTCACTTTCTTCCCTATATCTGTGTGTGCACCATGCAAAATTTTTAAGGGGTATTTTAAGAGACCTAGTTTAGGCAAAACAGGATTGATAGAATGTGTTATAACCATAGGATCTCATAGAAGAAGGTAAAAAGAGGTGTAGAAGGCAAGAAAGAATTGTATTAACTTAATTTTAAAAATGAATTGTTATGTATACACACACAAGGAAACATGTTTGCCATAAAACAAAAGGATTACTCACCTCTCTAAACTCTCTTTGTTCTTGGTTTTCTTACTGTGCCTAGCCATTCGGCTCCTGTAGCTGTTTTTCCTGGCAGGTCCTGTCTTGATGGAAGTGTTTTCAAAAGGGGTTGCTGTTATCAACACTTTGTTACCACTCTACCAAAATGAAGGAAGAACCTTTAGGCATGAGTAATATAAGACCACTTTTCTTTAAACTGAAGTTACACTACACATGCAAATGGAACGAGACAGAACTCCAGCATCAAATTAAGAGCTGGCAGTGTAGGGAACCCTATGCAGATGTTGCCAGGCTAATTTATGTCAGATAAATGATGATTGGAAAATTTCAAACTGCTGTCAAATTTCTTAAACTTCCTCCATTCCAAGAACCAGCTTCAGGCCAAGCAGCAATTCCAATAATTGTAGCTAGACAGAAGGAGACCAAGGACTGACCAAGACTGCAATTTTCAAGAAGAAAATTTCTATAGAAACATCTTATTTTCCCACAAAGAACAGCTGTCACTGTGCAGTGGTCCATTCACTGGCCAGTCACATCTCAGGATATAGACTATTACAATGATGAAACAGAGGAGAAAACTTCATCTTCATTATCAGTCCGAAACAATCCTTTTATCTTGTTCAAAACAGATAACAAATATAATTAAGTTAAGCTTTTTAGGACTGTTTGCATGAACAGATGACAGCTGCTCAATAAACAAAACCAACTGGTAATAAATATCTTATGTTTTAAAAATCCATACCTCCTGCCCAGCACTGTATAGTACTACAGTGAACTTCTTTTCAAAGGAATTCCAATAACCCAAATTAATTTATCATACATCACATTTGGATAAACAATGATCTCTCATGTTGAGTTTACTCTTATAAGTAGTGTGCAGGGCTGTCATGTTTCTCTTTTTCTGTAGTTTTTCTGTATCTGATGCAGAAAACAACTGCATACCCAACTGCCTAAAATTACCAAATTTTGTCATACATTTCTTGTAAAACTGGAAAACTTGGAAATTCCTCTTGGTTTCAGAGAAGGAAAATACAGACTGAAGGAACAGCGTGTTTTGCATCTTTCCTCAGCTCTTTATATTTCCCATACCTCATTGCTTTCCAATCTTGTTTTATAACTGACTATATCTGCCTTTGATAGGCAAAACTCTGCATGTAACACCATGAAATGCTTAATAATATAGGAAGCAAATATCCAGCTGTCTAAAGTAATTCTGACCTACTTTAATCCATGCTGCAAAGTTTACAGAAAAATATGCAATATGAGGAGCTACAGTGAATAGCTAAGACACTACCATTAATTAAAAAAGCTGGGATTTTTTGTTTGTTTGTTTAAGAAAAAATGTATGTATAATGTTCTAATAGGACAGACCTTGGAAAATTCCACGTGTCAAGAGCAGAGGGTACTGGTCACACCACAAGAGAAAAATGTGAGAGATTATTCATAAAAGTCCAACTGCAGGATCAGAACTTCATTAAGCAAAGAAGATTTGTGGGATATGCCTGGCTATATATGAGACAAAAAACTTTTGGGCCTTAAGATTATGAAAGGCAAGTTTCTGTACAGTAGGAAAGAAAATATTTCATATTGTTTGTTTCCACTATTCACAATGATTTCACTTTAAAAGAAGAAAATGAGACGTAGCATCATTATCAAAAGCTTTAATTACCTGATGAAGATACGGGAATTCAAGAAAGTGCTTGAAAATGTAAGAGAGAGAGAGAGAGAGAGAGAGAGATCTTTGTGTCAGTGCCACGAAAGTACTTTAGCTATCTCAGCAGCAATGTCTGTTTATTGCAGAGAAACTAAAATAATAACAGGATATACGAAGTCACTGCCCTTTGTCCTGCTTTCGGCTGGGATAGAGTTAATTTTCTTCCTAGTAGCTGGCATAGTGCTGTGTTTTGGATTTAGTAGGAGAATAATATTGATAACACACTAATGGTTTAGTTGTTGCTCAGTACTGCTTATGCTAGTCAAGGACTTTTCAGCTTCCCATGCTCTGCCAGGTGCACAAGAGGCTGGGAGGGGGCACAGCCAAGACAGCTGACCCAAACTGCCCAAAGGGCTATTCCATACCATATGACGTCATGCTCAGTATAGAAACTGGGGGGGGTTGGCCGGGGAGCAGCGATCGCTGCTCGGGAACTGGCTGGGTATCGGTCAGCGGGTGGGGAGCAATTGCATTGTGCATCGCTTGCTTTGTATATTATTATTGCTGCTAGTATTTCACTTTATTTCAATTATTAAACTGTTCTTATCTCAACCCAGGAGTGTTTCTCACTCTTCCTCCTCCAATTCTCTCCCCCATCCCGTCGGGGTAGGGGGAGTGAGCGAGCGGCTGCGTGGTGCTTAGCTGCTGGATGGGGTTAAACCACAACAGTCCTTTTTCGTGCCTAACGTGGGGCTCGAAGGGTTTGAGATAATAACAGATTAACCAGAGCTTATTAAGGAATCCGTTAACACTTGCCGGTCACGATATTCGTTCATCTGATCTGTGCCATGTTCTGTTTTTTGCTGTACATGTTAAAGATTGGTGTCGCTTTCTGCAGTATGCTGTGCTCTGAGGTGATTCGTGATGTTTTGCCTGGGAGATTTGTTATTAAAACACTGACCTTGAGCATTGCTTGGTATTTGGGGGTTTGTACTGAAACCATTACTGTACCTCGGGTAGAGAATTAGCAATTATACCTCTTCCTCTGAGAGGTTTGTTGTGGAGGAAATATAGAACAGTACCTTCACTACTTTCTTCTATGATGTTTCCTCCTTCATTACAATAGCTTTTCAGTATCTTGAACATCCCTGGGCAGTGAAGATACGTCTAGTGATACTTCTTGGGAATACTGTTTCGGTTTTGACGAAGGTTAGCAAGCAATTTAAGAATATCATCCAGAGATCTGCCCCAAGGCTGGAGAGTTAGGAGAGGCAGGGTGTGTGGGATAGTATGGGCAAGTACCTAGGACAGTGGGCACCTCCAGTGTTTTAGAACTTCACCCCTGAACAAGTGCAGAATCCTGAAGAATTAGTAAAGTATTAGGAAAAAGTATGTTGTCACCCTGGCAACTCCAGAGAGACACAAGTCATTGCAACCTGCTGGGGATTGGCCCAAGCCTATCGAGCTGTGGTCAACACTATTCAGAACCCTCAAGGGAAAGAGAAGGTCTTTGGTCTGATGACAAAGCGACAGGCACTGCAGCTACTCCAACCCCGGCCACAGGCACTGAAGGTACTGCAACCCCTGCCACAGGCACTGCGTGTACTCCAACCCCAGTGACAGGCACCGTGGCTAAACTAGAGAACCAACCTGTGCCAGTATCAGTTGCCCCTATACACAAAAAAGATTATGGAAGATTATGGAGTGGTTCATCTTGAGTCAATCAAAAGGCATGTGCATGTCAACCAGGGGATCGGGCCCAGCCAGCATGGGTTCATGAAAGGCAGGTCTTGCTTGACCAACCTGATCTCCTTCTATGACCTGGTGACCTGCCAAGGCCAAGTGCCGGGTCCTGCACTTGGGTCACAACAACCCCATGCAACGCTACAGGCTTGGGGAAGAGTGGCTGGAAAGCTGTCTGGCCAAAAAGGACCTGGGGGTGTTGGTGGACAGCCGGCTGAACATGAGCCAGCAGTGTGCCCAGGTGGCCAAGAAGGCCAACAGCATCCTGGCTTGTATCAGGAATAGTGTGGCCAGCAGGAGCAGGGAAGTGATCGTCCCCCTGTACTCGGCACTGGTGAGGCCGCACCTGGAATACTGTGTCCAGTTTTGGGCCCCTCAATACAAGAAGACATTGAGGTGCTGGAGCGTGTCCAGAGAAGGGCAACAAGGCTGGTGAAGGGTATGGAGAACAAGTCTTATGAGGAGCGGCTGAGGGAACTGGGATTGTTTAGTCTGGAGAAGAGGAGGCTGAGGGGAGACCTTATCGCTCTCTACAACTACCTGAAAGGAGGTTGTAGTGAGGTGGGTGTTGGTCTCTTCTCCCATGTAGTTAGCGATAGGACGAGAGGAAATGGGCTCAAGTTGCGCCAGGGGAGGTTTAGATTGGATATTAGGAAAAATTTCTTCACGGAAAGGGTAGTCAAGCATTGGAACAGGCTGCCCAGAGAGGTGGTGGAGTCACCATCCCTGGAAGTGTTCAAAAAACAGGTAGACGTGGCACTTTGGGACATGGTTTAGTGGGCATGGTGGTGTTGGGTTGATGATTGGACTGATGATCTTAGAGGTCCTTTCCAATCTTAATGATTCCTAGTTCTTACTTTCATGAAAAAATAATCCAGCCACCAAGCCAGGAAACATGAAATTATTACTCTACTGTTAATTGGTTTAGTGGTGGACTGGATAGTGTTAGGTTCATGGTTAGACTGGATGATCTTAAAGGTCTTTTCCAACCAATATGATTCTATGAGATAAATGAGATGGTAAACACCCGATCCCTATCCCTGAGTGACTGCGAGATATGCAAAAATATTTCAGTTGTTGTCCAGAGGAGCACATCATCACCTGGCTGCTCCGATACTTCGTTGTCTCCACCAACTAGCAAAAAGGAAACACAAGCTTTCTTAGGCGTTGTGGGTTTTTGGAGAATGCATATTCCAAATTACAGCCAAATCGTAAGCCCTCTCTATCAAGTGACCTGGAAGAAGAATGATTTCAAATGGGGCCCTGAGCAACAACAAGCCTTTGAACAAGTTAAACGGGAGATAGTTCATGCAGTAGCCCTTGGGCCAGTCCGGGCAGGGCAGGATATTAAAAATGTGCTCTACACTGCAGCCGGGGAGAATGGCCCTACCTGGAGCCTCTGGCAGAAAGCACCAGGGGAGACTCGAGGTCGACCCTGAGGGTTTTGGAGTCGGGGATACAGAGGATCCAAAGCCCGCTCTACTCCAACTGAGAAAGAGATACTGGCAGCATATGAAGGGGTTCGAGCTGCTTCGGAAGTGGTTGGTACTGAAGCACAGCTCCTGCTGGCACCCCGACTGCCGGTGTTGGGCTGGATGTTCAAAGGGAGGGTCCCCTCTACGCATCATGCAACTGATGCTACGTGGAGTAAGTGGGTTGCACTAATCACACAGCAGGCTCGAATAGGAAAACCCAGTCGCCCAGGAATCTTGGAAGTGATCATGGACTGGCCAGAAGGAAAAAACCTTAGAATATCACCAGAGGAGGAGGTGACACGTGCTGAAGAGGCCCCACTGTATAATAAATTGCCAGAAAATGAAAAGCAATATGCCCTGTTCACTGATGGGTCCTGTCGTCTTGTGGGAAAGCATCGGAGGTGGAAAGCTGCTGTATGGAGTCCTATACGACAAGTGGCAGAAACTGCTGAAGGAGAAGGGGAGTCGAGTCAGTTTGCAGAGGTGAAAGCCATCCAGCTGGCTTTAGATATTGCTGAACGAGAAAAGTGGCCAGGCCTTTATCTCTGTACTGACTCATGGATGGTGGCAAATGCCCTGTGGGGGTGGCTGCAGCAATGGAAGCAAAGCAACTGGCAGCGCAGAGGCAAACCCATCTGGGCTGCCCCATTGTGGCAAGATATTGCTGCCCGGGTAGAGAACCTGGTTGTAAAGGTACGTCACGTAGATGCTCACGTACCCAAGAGTCAGGCCACTGAAGAACATCAAAACATCCAGCAGGTGGGTCAGGCTGCTAAGATTGAAGTGGCTCAGGTGGATCTGGACTGGCAACATAAGGGTGAATTATTTATAGCTTGGTGGGCCCATGACACCTCAGGCCATCAAGGAAGAGATGCAACATATAGATGGGCTCGTGACCGAGGGTTGGACTTAACCATGGACAGTATTGCACAGGTTATTCATGAGTGTGAAACATGTGCTGCAATCAAGCAAGCCAAGCGGTTCAAGCCTCTCTGGTATAGTGGACGATGGCTGAAATATAAATAGGGAGGCCTGGCAGATTGATTATATCACACTCCCACAAACCTGCCAAGGCAAGCGCTATGTGCTCACCATGGTGGAAGCAACCACTGGGTGGTTGGAAACATATCCCGTGCCCCATGCCACCGCCCGGAACACCATCCTGGGCCTTGAAAAGCAAGTGCTGTGGTGACATGGCACCCCAGAAAGAATGGAGTCAGACAATGGGACTCATTTCCGAAACAACCTCATAGACACCTGGGCCAAAGAGCACGGCATTGAGTGGGTATATCACACCCCTTACCATGCACCAGCCTCTGGAAAATTGAGCGATACAATGGACTGTTAAAGACTACCCTGAGACCAATGGGTGCTGGGACAGTCAAACATTGGGATACACATTTAGCAAGGGCCACCTGGTTAGCCAACACTAGGGGATCTGCCAATCGAGCTGGCCCTGCCCAATCAAAACTTTTACGTACTGTAGAAAGGGATAAAGTCCCTGTAGTGCACATAAAAAATATGCTGGGAAAGACAGTCTGGGTTATTCCTGCCTCGGGCAAAGGCAAACCCGTTCGTGGGATTGCTTTTGCTCAAGGACCTGGGTGCACTTGGTGTGTAATGCGAAAGGATGGGGAAGTCTGATGAGTCCCTCACGGGGATTTGATTTTGGGTGAAAATAGTCAATGAACTGAATTGTATGATGTTAGTTGCTATATAATACTGTATGGCATCACTACTATGGTTACTATTTGCCATATCAACGGTATTACAGTAAGAACCGCCCAGCTTAATGAAGAATGACCTTTGATGAAACTGACAAAAGTGCAGCTGTGATAGAACTAGAACTGGCCTCAGCATGGAACAATCCAGCATCACACACCATCTCTCCTGCCCTGAAGGACTGTGATGACAGATGGAACCTAAAGTCATGGACTGAATGAACTCAAAGGACATTTTAGAGGGATGACCCATAGATAAAGGGAATGATATCTGTGTGTATATACCAGGATAGGGAAACTGGTGGGGATTCATTAGAACGCATTGGAAAGGGGTAGGACCTGTGCTTGACGTAGATGGTATAGAATAAGGGGTGGATACTGTCCTGGTTTTGGCTGGGATAGAGTTAATTTTCTTCCTAGTTGCTGGCATAGTGCTGTGTTTTGGATTTAGGATGAGAAGAATGTTGATAACACACTGATGTTTTGGTTGTTGCAAAGTAGTGCTTACACTAGTCAAGGACTTTTCAGCTTCTCATGCCCTGCCAGCGAGAAGGTGGGAGGGGTCACAGCCAGGACAGTTGATCCAAACTGCCCAAAGGGCTATTCCATACCATATGACATCATGCTCAGCAATAAAAGCTGGGGAAGAGGTTGGTGCAGGGGGGTGCTGCTCAGGGACTGGCTAGGCATCAGTTGGTTGGTGGTGAGCTGTGGAGTAACTGCTGGAGGTGATTTAGAAATTAAACTTAGATTCACAATTTTAGGAAAGGCACAGCACTGAAGAAGCTTCCAGGGTGGAGTGCGGCTGGCATGCAAGGAATCCATTTCACGGAAGTTCCCTAGGCCTGCAACCTTAGACATCGGCAACACCAGGGGAACTTGGTGTGCTGGCTCTAAGAGGAAGTGCCCGGAGGGTGAAGGGGTGTGGAGACACCGCGGCCAGGCTCTGTGTGGCACCCCAGATGGGACTGCTGTGAAGCCTTCTGTCCAGCCAGGGCAGCTCCTGTGCCCTTGGATTCCCCAGTACACTCCGTCAAGCCCGGAGACTTGGTCTATCTACGGACATGAAAAGACGAAGCATTTGTTGCCTTATTGCTGCTGCTTTTAGCCCTTGTATAGCCCTGACCGTGCCAGAACATGGCAAATGATCTATTGTAGATGTACTTACCAAAGGAACAGAGTGCAGTATAATGGAACACTGCGAGAACTTGGGCAAACGATGGATGAATGAAGAAGGACAATAGGAAAGGGTATAATACGAGACCCTGGGCCAACAGCCTGTCATGATTTTGACAAAATGCTGTCCTTTGGTAAACTTTGCTCATTATAATATCATTATAATACCAAAACACACCTCCATCCCAAAACCTACCCGCCTCTAAGGTGCGACCACTCCTCACTGAGCTTGCGCTTTGAATTTTTCCTAGCCTATACCTTTAAAGCAAAGCGAGAAAGTTTTACACCAATCATAACACAGTATGTATGACTAGAGTCACTCAAACTCCACCTGAAAGGTAAAAAATAGTATAAATTAGCCTAAGAGAGAGGGGATGTTAGGGAAGATACCATTGCGTACCACTCTGACTTCTGGGATCAGTCGACGGGCTGAGCCTCTCTTCCCCCCCATCGGGACGCCTTTGGGTAAGATTTGAACACTTGGTTATACCAAGTGCCTCCCCGGGAAACTTAGAAACCTCTATATAGAGTCACTTTATGTCTTTTGATGCATCTGTGTTATTCATGCTTTTGGTGTTTGCATGTGCCTTGCAGTCAGTGAATTTATCGCTGGTAATCCAAAGAACCTGTGTGTCTGTTGCTTTAATAAATTGCTTTGATTCATTGGTCTAGCCGTGATTGTGGTCACTGAACGCGACCAGATGCTTTAAGTGTGGCCGTGGTAGTTCATGCAATGCGACTAGAAAAAAGGTGCCTACGTTATTTGTGCATCCGTAATCATGATAGTTCAGTGCACTGAACGTGACCGGACTTATAGCGATAAATTGGGTACCTTCCAACCCCCCTTGACGCAACATGAGCAATTGTTTTCATTTGCATCACTTGTCTTTCCTGGGTTTTATTTTTCTCTCTCTTTTTGTTAGTTTTTTCCCTTTTCCTTACAATGTTGGGAGTTTTTTGGTTTGGGGCTTTTTTTTTAATTTTTAAATTGTCTTTGTCTCAACCCACAAGTTTTCTCGCTCTTACTCTTCCAATTCTCTCCCCCATCCCACCAGGGTAGGGGAGTGAGCGAGTGGCTGTGTGGTGCTTAGTTGCTGGCTGGGGTTAAACCACAACACCTTTCTCCAGATCTGTGCAATAGTAGCTTAGAGTTTGTACTTGGACAACCAAAAAACCTGATAACTAATCTCTGAAGGAAACAAACATAATTCCTCAAATCCTTAGTGAAAACAGGAAGTGCTTTTGTATCCCAGTTGTCCAAGAGTTACCTTTAACAACAACTCAATGACTTCTGTATGAACAAGACCATGCACTGGCTCTCCGTTGATATGAGTAATCAGGTCTCCAGCTTTTAAACCCGCCTGGTATGCTGCACCTCCTTCTTCCACATTCTGGAAATCATAGATGAAGAGAATATATACAAACTGGACTTGTGTTAACTAAACCTCATACTTTCAAGAGTAGGCTTTGTTTAAAGAACTCTCTTTATAGAAAGCCAGTTGGCAACAAAGAAACCTTACAGATATTAAGTTCTGTGAAGGAAGAGAAAAAGAAAATCAGACCAGCCATTTCACCACTTACTTAACTTACTTGAACTTTATACTTACATAGGGCCTGGAATGGTTTCAAAGCTCACTGAAACACTGCTTGTTGCCACTAGTATTAAGTAAGCTCTGTATAGCAGGGCAGTTTTCATGCATGATAAAGAAGGGATGATTCACTCCCCATTGCAAAATTTCAGATTTGAATGAAGATTTTTAAAATCTGACACTTAGAAATGCTTGCGTGATTAAGGCAGTGGTCACATGCAGTACCCTAATCATGATACGAAATTTTAACTCCACCATAATAGTTAAGGACTGTTTGTATTTGGTTTGAATTCACCAGACTGCCCATTAGAGGGAACAAAGGTGATGCAGTACCAAAACAAACTGAATTGCAAATGATAAAATAATTTATTATATCTAAAAATGAGCTTTTGAAGAATTTTAACTCATGCAGTCACTACTGAAGCCTACAGTGCTTACAGAGCTAAAAAAATGAATACCTATAGTATTTTGAAAAAAGCCAAGGTTTCACTTTTACCGCAATGTACCATTATTTTTCTTCCTTTCACTGATGTGATGCTACACCAGTGGCAAAAAGTCCAATATTTTTTATTTGTTCCATTATCAGTCACATGTACCCCAATCTTCAGATTCAATGTTCTTGATGAATTAATAGGTCTGAGAGGTAAACAACATGAACAAAAAATGAATGATACACTACCCCATTAGTAGCACTGCTATTTCAAAACCCACCATGGACATTTACAACAAAACATTGTACAAAATTTCAAAGCTTTTGATATATTTGTAATTAATTTTTCAAAATTATTTTAAGGTAGTTGAAGTATTTTACTTTATATATATACATACACATATATACACTTTCATGAATCCTTTAGTTGAAGCAGTTTATTAAACTCCATGTATATTTCAATAATTTCTGTTTACAATCTCTTAATTTTGCAGACCCTGCCCCAAATCAAAGAGGGGCTGCACCAAGCCTTTGGTTTTCTAAGCCACAGCACTCTGAACTTAGACATGGCTGTTCACAATTGCCAAACTTGCTAAAAGAGGAAGTGACCCATGCAGAGGGTCAACATTATACGTAGGTACCACTTCTGCCAAAGGTGTGCATTATATGGCTTGGGGCGGCCCTACAGCCAACATTGGCCTTGTGCACAGGCACAAATTTCATTCTGTGCTGGTTTTGGCTGAGATAGGGTTAATTTTCTTTATAGAAGCTAGTATAAGGCTATGTTTTGGATTTGTGCTGAAAACAGTGTTGATAATACAGGGATATTTTAGTTACTGCTGAGCAGTTTCGCACAACATCACAATTTACACAGTAACTGTCAAGAAACAGATACCATGGGTACAAAAGATCAAAAGCAAATACATCATTACAGTTTTCTGTGACTGTATATAAGCAAAAAAAAAAAATTATCTTACCCAAACAATATGGTGCACAGTATAGATATCGCTGTCACCCATGTAAACCTTGATTGCTTGGATGGTGAAGCCATACTTTTTTCCTGAACTGTGAATTACTGTTGGCTGATGAAGACCTGCAGCAGCAATTGAAGAATCATGGCTGGGGGATGAATCTTGTGAGGATGAAGGATCAGATGATATGGAATGAGGAGACATAGGACTTCCCAAAGGAGAGAAACCAAACACATCTGGAAAAAAAAAAATCTGCCTATTAGAGTACATTCTGAGCGCACACACACACAGACACAGAACAGGGAATCTGCCTAAAGTTTTATGACACCTTTGTGACAAAATATATCATTGTGTTTGCATAAACACTCTCTCCTCCTCACTTGGTGTGAATCTTAGTGAATGAGAAGTTTGACCAACAACCAGATCTTAGAACTAAATTTCTTTCCCCATAGCTTAACCCCTATTTTCTTAATGCAAGGATTAACTTGTTAGATGTAGGCTGCCTTTTCCTTTTAGACAGGAAACACACTCATTGCTAACATTGAAAGAACAATACTCAGTCCTCTTCCTAACAAATACTCATGAAAAGAAAATCAGTTTGGTAGCAGATGTCATTGTGAGTACACCCAAAACTATCCTCCAAATCATCCAGCAGTGCTAAAGAAAGCGTTAGTTCGTCTTTTGGATTCAGTTATATATAGATAAAGACTACTGTACTTGAACCACAATATCTAGTTGGTACAGAGGACAGTGTCCTGGTCTCGGCTGGGATAGAGTTAATTTTCTTCCTAGTAGCAGGCATAGTGCTGTGTTTTGGATTTAATATGAGAAGAATGTTGATAACACCCTGATGTTTTAGTTGTTGCTAAGTACTGCTTATGCTAGTCAAGGACTTTTCAGCTTCCCATGCTCTGCCAGGGGCACAAGAAACTGGGAGGGGGCACAGCCAGGATAGTTGATGCAAACTGCCCAAAGGGCTATTCCATACCATATGACGTCATGCTCAGTATATAATCTGGGGGGGTGGCCGGGGAGCAGCGATCGCTGCTCGGGAGCTGTCTGGGTATCGGTCGGCGGGTGGTGAGCAATTGCATTGTGCATCACTTGCTTTGTATATTATTATTATTATTATTATTATCATTATTATATTGTTACTATTATCATTACTATTTTACTTTATTTCAACTATTAAACTGCTCTTATCTCAACCCAGGAGTGTTTCTCACTCTTACTCCTCCGATTCTCTCCCCCATCCCATCGGGGTAGGGGGAGTGAGCACGCGGCTGCGTGGTGCTTAGTTGCTGGCTGGGGCTAAACCATGACACAGTAACTCACAATGCTTGTACCAAGCCTCCATTTTTCTACATTCTGCTACTTCCTGTAAGACCACAAGAATTTCTTGCAACAATAATAGCAATTATGGCTTCGTTTTATTTCATTTTTTTGAAAGCACTCTGTGCTCGTGTTTGTGCAAATGTAAATACAATTGCAGCAGCAGAAAACACTTTAGTTACTGTAACAGGGTGACAGCTCTCAAAAGGAATGCAGCCCAGAAACATTCCAGGTTTGGTTTCTGTGCCAAGTGATGTCATGTGAGGGCAGATATGCTTTGTCAGCACAGGCGCTACTCCCTAAATGTGAGTCACCAGAGGCTCCTAGAGATCGGTAACACTGGGTTAATGCTGAAATCCCACAGAACAGCCAAGCCCAGAGGGGCTGTCACTGTCACCCTCTGGCTCTAAAACATGCCCAGATCCCTCCACTTTTGCTGTCTGATACATGTGGTACCTGTCCTGTGACTCTCAGCCACGTGACTCAGGTCAGGAACACTGGCCATCTATTGCTGTAGTTTATTTTACTGATAAACATGAATAAGGTAGGTTTTGGGACAGTATTAGGTACAGCTAACATATAAGATTTTGGTTGATATAGATATAAAGACAACATTTTTTGGTGTAGGCAAAGCTATGTTTGGATTTTATAGAACAATGCTGAGATTAAACTGAAAGAAAACCGTAGTTTAATAAGCACAGTAACTGAGTCTATACCATCTCTGAACTTAGTGATTCTTACCCAACAGCTGTGAAAGAACTACTAGAATATAAACTGATGAATAACTCTGAGTATCTATTACTTGGCTGTGTAATTATCTGTGTGTATATAATGCTCCTGTGATATCTAATCTCAGTAATTAGCATGCACTGCAGGCCCTCTACAAGCAGAAAAAATAACCATGGTACTAACTGTTACAGGGGTATACCAAAAAAACCCACTTATGACATTTGGGAGAGAAATATTATTTGGAAGAGAAATATTATTTGGAAGAAAGAGTCTATACAAGGAACAAGCTCAGAGTGTTTGCAAGCCACTTGCAGTTTACAGTGTCGACAATACCCTGAACAGGCTGAGCACATGGTCACTACCTTTCTCATTGTAAAAATAAAGCCATCTTCATCTCTCACATACATTTTGTGAGAATGATCATTCACATTCGGACAGCATCACAGAAATGCTAAGTATTCTTTTCACTGCCACCTGGCTGTACTCATTCAAGCAAGGGCAAAATATTCCTCTTTAATTGAAACTCAACATTTTCCTCTTGACTTTTCTCATTAAAAAAATACTCATGGTTAGCTGGTAGGTTTACAGGTATTATATAGGAAGCCTATGCTGTTCTTTAAACCTTATGGTGAAGAAGGGTAGAAAACATGAGGTGAATCAGATGGGCCTTTCACCTCTCCAAGGTCTCCAAAACACATGCACAACAGCACTGTGTTTGCTCACCAAGGTATTATGGAGAGCATAGGGCACAAGTGCTTTACAACCCAGAGACAGGTAAAGTCTAAGATGTCAGCTCTCTCCACATCAGAGAGCCAGAACCAACTCTTCAACACTACGTACAATTCTCCACTAGAATCATAGAATCATAGAATCATAGAATGCTTTGGGTTGGAAGGGACCTTTAGAGGTCATCCAGCCCAACCCCCCTGCAGTGAGCAGGGACAGCTTTAACCAGATCAGGTTGCTCAGAGCCCCGTCCAACCTGACCTTGAATGTTTCCAGGGATGGGGCCTCCACTACCTCTCTGGGCAACCTGTGCCAGTGCCTCACCACCCTCATTGTAAAAAATCTCTTCCTTATATCCAGTCTAAATCTATTCTTCTTTAGTTTAAATCCATTATTCCTTGTCCTGTCACAACAGGCCTTGCTAAAAAGATTGTTCCCATCCTTCCTATAGGCCCCCTTTAAGTACTGGAAGGTTGCAAGAAGGTCTCCTTGCAGCCTTCTCTTCTCCAGGCTGAACAACCCCAACTCTCTCAGCCTGGCCTCGTAGGAGAGGTGCTCCAGCCCTCGGATCATTTTGGTGGCCCTCCTCTGGACCCGCTCCAGCAGGTCCATGTGCTTCTTGTGCTGAGGGAGCCATAGCTGGATGCAGTACTCCAGGTGAGGTCTCACCAGAGCAGAGCAGAGGGGCAGAATCACCTCCCTCGACCTGCTGGCCATGCTTCTTGTGATGCAGCCCAGGATAGGGTTGGCTTTCTGGGCTGCAAGTGCACATTGCCGGCTCATGTCCAGCTTTTCATCCACCAGTACCCCCAAGTCCTTCTCCGCAGGGCTGCTCTCAATCCCTTCATCCCCCAACCTGTACTGATATCGGGGGTTGCCCCGTCCCAGGTGCACGACCTTGGCCTCACTAGCCTGAGGACTCAAAGCAACCTGCTGAATTTACTGTCAAAGCCACCTTTGAACATATGAAACAAGTGCAGGGTTATGTTGTCAGACCTGCAGATACTTAAATGTTACACCTAAGGTCTAAAAGCAACATATGGCCAGTGTGCAAAGTTGAGATGTAATCTCACTTTTTGAGAAAATCCCTCTACATTTGGGAAATTTGGACTTTGATTCTGAATCATTACAAAGCGAGGCACCAATGCTTCGTCTGGAAACACTCAATACTACTATTATACTTCCACTTATTTATAGCAATATTTCTGGCTTCACATTTTGAGTACTCCATGTAAGCCAATATAGTACAAACTGGAGCCTACAGGCTATTTCCACTTTGTGACACTTCTCTCTGGTTTATCACCTTTCCTTACGGGAGATGGGAGAGAACTAGTCAGGCTAGTGCTATTACAGTGTGCTGCTGTAATAAACAGCTATTTGTGGAGATGTACCTTGTGAGATACTTAGAACTTAAGCTACAACCCTACTGTAGGATGGACCAGGACTGAAGCCTGCATCCTGCTGTGCATGCACATGGTCAAACACAAAGTAGTTACCACTAAGCTACAGTTTTGCCTGTCAGAGAAGGTCCCTCAGCTGTGATGTGACCACTGTAACTGGCTGACAAGATGGGACCATCTAGTAACACACATGAACAACAAGAGAAACAAAAAAACCCTGTAACACAGAATCCATTCCAGACTCTCCAAAATCTTGCATTTACGTCATAAACCATCAAGTATGCACAAATCATAACATTTCAAACAAAAAGATTTATCTCTACCTCCTGGGATCATGAGGGACAAAGCACTCGCAGAAAGGGACTTTGTGACTTTTCCAGAGATGATCTTTATCTCTGTGCTTTCTAATTGCTGATGAGCCATGTGAGATGTAACTTCAGTGGGTGGCTCTGAGGAGTTATCTGTGCTGTCCACACTCTCACTTCTTCCATTTATCTGATCTAAGTGCTCTGAAAAACTGCCAACTGTAACAAAGAAGAAGGGATAAACACATTGAGGGAAAACTGTGGGTCAGGGAGGGGAAACGGTACAATTGTGAGATAGGAACTTTTATTTCTGTCCACAAGTTCATCAAACAACATTATAGAAATCTGAGTAATTCTTACAGACTTACAGAATGCATTAAGGTTAATAGAATGAATTGAAGCAACAGTTTATGTAGTCACTGACTAAAGTAAAATGTAGACAAAAGCTAAAGCAAGTTTGGTATCTCAATATGCAGCACTCGCCTTAGAGAACTTAATCATACATTTATTTTTCATGTGAACTCCTCCTAAAGTAAATAAGAGGCTCCAATCCTACATAATTTGCTATCAGTTTAACAACTTTTCCAAATTCATTAAAACACTAAGTACAATTTTATTTTTAATTATTATCTTGTGCTTTTATTTTTTGGGTGGTTTTCTATAACACCTGTGAGGAAAAAGAAACCTGGTACCACAAAACTCAATATTACAACCACATTGGTATTAGTCTGTCATAGGTAATGAACTTCCACAATACTGAATGGAAGGAAGGACAACAGCGTTTCAAACAATGGAAAAAAAAATAAAGGCCTTGTGTCATGTGAACAAACTGCAAATGATTTCTTCAAAGATTCAAAGATGTCACAGGAAAGTTTTATGACCTTATGAAACAAGCACCAACAGTAAAAAATAAAATTATTCTTAAGTGTAATTGATAAGTAACAAGAGAGGAACAGATGCTTTGAGTTATCACTGTGACTGCTGCGCTAATGCCAAAACCACAACATGGGGCTGGGGGGAGTGAGCAGGACTCAGGATAAAACACAGTCAAGGTTTTTGACAAGGAAAGGAGATGGAAATGGTTGTACAGCTGTATGGGCTTGAGGAAAATGCAGACCACAAGGGCAATTAGGGGTATGGGGATAGAAAGGAGATATAATATAAGGGGTATCTTGAGACAACTCAGTGAGGTACAAAAGAGAAATAAGCTGAAGACAGGTATATGTGGAGAGGAGGTAACTGGAAGCTATATACGGACAAATGTGAGACTGATATAGGCCTAGACCTGTGTTAAATATCAGGTCTTCCCACAGTTATACAAAACTCTCCTCTGAAACTACAAAACAAGCAATATACTAGGGCCCTGGATCCTACTGAAATGCATGCAAATACTTGCGCTGGGAGACAGATGCATAAAGGAAATAAATTATTCAAGTAGGGAATTGTTTACAATACTCCCTCCTAGATTCCTAATGAGACAAGTGACTTCCACAAGTCAAAGACAACCCTGCCAATTCTGAAAGGCATACATCATTGAGATGAATTAACGTCCTGGTTTTGGCTGGGATAGAGTTAATTTTCTTCCTAGTAGCAGGCACAGTGCTGTGTTTGGGATTTAGTAGGAGAATAATATTGATAACACGCTGATGTTTTAGTTGTTGCTAAGTACTGCTCATGCTAGTCAAGGACTTTTCAGCTTCCCATGCTCTGCCGGGGGCACAAGAAACTGGGAGGGGGCACAGCCAGAATAGTTGATCCAAACTGCCCAAAGGGCTATTCCATACCATATGACATCATGCTCAGTATATAAACTGGGGGGGGTTGGCCGGGGAGCAGTGATCGCTGCTCGGGAACTGTCTGGGTATCGGTTGGCGGGTGGTGAGCAATTGCATTGTGCATCACTTGCTTTGGATATTATTATTACTATTATTATCATTATTATATTGTTATTATCATCTTTACTATTTTACTTTATTTCAATTATTAGACTGTTCTTATCTCAGCCCAGGAGTGTCTCTCACTCTTACTCTTCTGATTCTCTCCCCCATCCCATCGGGGTAGGAGGAGTGAGCGAGCGGCTGCGTGGTGCTTAGTTGCTGGCTGTGGTTAAACCACAACACTTAATTAAAAACAGACAGTGGTACACCACAGTGTTAGAAAACAGCAATACAGATCAGTTGGAATGACTCCAGGATGATCGATCAAAAAAGAAAAAAAAAAAATCACCAACTTTGTCAAGGGAAGGTATAAAAAAAGTGCTTTATGTGCTCAAGGTATCCACAGAAGGATCCTGCAGCGGCTGTATGGCCAAGGTCATAATTTTATTCACTTGCCTAGCTGCCCTCCAGAGTCAGTGAAGTAACATCAAATGTTGGCATTCCCAAAAATGTTGACACTTTACCATACATATTTTTATGAGATTTTATTAGTTTGAGCCTGAGCCCAAACCAGACCGCCTTTGGGGATGTTTTCTGTTTTAAAGCAGTTCTGAAATGCAGTACTTCTAAATCCATGAATGCTACTGCTAAACAAAGAAGATCCACAAGTGTTTCTAATGTCATCGTTCAAGAGACCCACTGTGAATTACCTGATAATGTGGAGCTGCTGATCATACTCGCTGGAGTGGTTACTTCAGGTTCATCTTGCACTATTTCCTCACTCACAAACGCAGGCTTTTCCTGTTCCTCCCAAGGTCCCACTAAGCAGGTGGAATAGTCCTGTTCTCCTTTAGCTGATATGGCCAACTTTGGAAGCAAACCAGAACTGTGTCGCTGCCTACTACTCTCAGTGTCAGAGGAGATGGATGTAGATAGTTGTTGTCTGCATTAAAAATAAGCAAACTCTCATGCAGTTATTGAGATGAGGGGGCCTGCTACCTGACAAGCAGGATGTGGACCACTTCCAGCACCTCATTCTACTTACGTTTCAGAATATTCTGAACTCCAGCTTAAAGATTCCACAGAAGGCAATGTTACACTTTTTGGTTTGTCTCCTGCATCTTCCTTTTCTTCACCTTGCGTTTGAGTGACTCGATCTATGCTACTAAAAACCTATTACAGATACAAAAAATAACAAAAAACCCAACTCATCACAGACATTTGATATAAAAAGATATGCAGGAAAGTACATTTCAGGTGGTACTCTGCATGTTCTAAATGCTTATACAGTGTTTCAGAGTGTATACTTCAAACTTCTTGAGCCTTTTTAAATTTCTAGGAGTTTGTGTTCTTAAAATGCTTTCCTATTTTTCTTTCTTGGCTCCTCACATAAAGGGTCACGAATAACATCTCTTCTCATTATGAATTAATCAGCTTTCTCCCCATTTCACTGTGTGAACCACGAGACTACAAAAAAAATCCATAGCCTTGGGGGCTCTAGGTCACAGGATCAATGCACATCTTTGATTAATTCACAACCATGAAGTCAATCAAGAGAAAAAAAAAAAAAAAAAAACAACCAACCTTAACCCTAAGGTGCTGACTTAATATCTACCAGTCAGGTGTGGAAAGCAGAAAAATGAATCTGAATTGACTTTGAAGTTAAGAATAAATTACTTGGCTAAAGGATTTAGAAAAAAATAAACTCTGATCTTTGGAAGTCTGTTGTTTGCTTAGCTGACAAATCGCATACAGAAACTGTCAGCTGTATATTCTACAGCGTGAGAGGCACAGCTAGAGATGCAGTGACATAATGACATTAACAAACCAAACTATTACTGTGGTACAGAGCTTTCAAAAGGACAGAAGTTCACAGAATCACAGAATGAGGTCGAAAGGCGCTTCTGCAGGTCATCTAGTCCAACCCCCCTGCTCAAGCAGGATCACCTAGAGCTGGTTGCCCAGGACCATGTCCAGATGGCTTTTGAAGATCTCCAAGGATGGAGACTCCACAACCTCTCTGGACAACCTGTGCTAGTGCTCGATAACCTTCACAGTAAAAAAAATGTTTCCTTCCTTTCCAGGTCCCTGCTGACTGGAAGCCAGTCAATGTTATTCCAATTTACAAAAAGGGTGAGAGGCAAGACCCAAGGAACTACAGACCTGTTAGTCTAACCTCAGTTCCTGGAAAAATGATGGAGATCATACTGGGTACTACTGAAAGACATTTAAAGAATAATGCAATCATCAGGCACAGTCAACATGAGTTCACAAAGGGAAAGTCCTGTTTAACTAATTTGATATCCTTCTGTGATAAGGTCACCCACCTAGTGAATGAAGGGAAGGCAGTGGATGTAGTTTTTCTGGATTTTAGTAAAGGTTTTTGACTCTGTCCCTCACAGCATCCTTCTGGACAAGTTGTCCAACTGTGGGATGAGCAGGTTCATGGTGTGCTGGGTGAAGAATTAGCTGAAGGGCAGGGCTCAAAGGGTTGTAGTGAATGGGGCTGCATCTGGCTGGTGACCAGTTACCAGCAGTGTTCCTCAGGGTTCAATTCTAGGGCCAGTTCTGTTCAATATATTTATCAACGATCTGGATGCAGGAGTTGAATGCACCATTAGCAAGTTTGCTGAAGATACCAAACTGGGAGGTGCTGTTGACTCTCTTGAGGGACAAGAGGCCTTGCAGAGGGATCTAGGTAGATTGGAGCATTGGGCAATCATCAGTGGCATGAAATTTAACAAGTCCAAGAGCCAGATCCTGCACCTGGGATGGAGTAACGCTAAGCACAAGTATAAATTGGGAGAGGAGTGGCTGGAGAGCAGCCCTGCAGAAAGGGATCCGGGGGTGCTGGTTGACAGCAGGCTCAATACGAGTGTGCAGAGTGCCCTGGCAGCCAAGAGGGCAAACCGCATCCTGGGGTGCATCCAACACAGTATAACCAGCCGGTCAAGAGAGGTGACTATCCCGCTGTAGTCAGCGTTGGTGTGGCCTCACCTTGAGTACTGTGTGCAGTTCTGGGCCCCACAATTTAAGAAGGATGTGAAGGTCCTTGAATGTGTCCAGAGGAGGGCAACAAAGCTGGGGAAAGGGCTGGAAGGAATGTCCTATGAGGAGTGAATAAGGACTTTGGGCTTGTCTAGTTTGGAGAAAAGGAGGCTGAGGGGTGACCTCATTGCTGTCCTCTACAGCTTCCTGAGGAGGGGAAGTGGAGAGGGAGGTGCTGATCTCTTCTCCCTGGTATCCAGTGACAGGACACATGGGAACGGTTCAAAGCTGCGTCAGGGGAGGTTTAGACTGGACATTAGGAAACATTTCTTTACCGAGAGGGTGGTCAAACACTGGAACAGGCTTCCTAGAGAGGTGTTCGATGCCCCAAACCTGTCAGTGTTTAAGAGGCATTTGGACAATGCCCTTAATGATAGGCTTTAACTTTTGGTCATCCCTGAATTGGTCAGGCAGTTGGAGTAGATGATCGTTGTTGGTCCCTTCCAACTGAACTATTCTATTCTATTATCTTCAGACAGAACTTCCTGCGTTTCAGTTTGTGCCCATTGCCTCTCGTCCAAGTTATCTCCAAAGAGACTGCGTCATTTACCAGTATCTGAATTTGAAACATGCCACCAAATCAAAATAAGGAGTTTACACAGAATGAGGATAACTACATCCACAATTCCTGTCTCTGCTCCTCCATGCTATCACAGATACAATACATATGTGGTACTGCAGAGCCAGTATAAAATCCACCAGTTAAGCCAGGACAAACAAGATATAAACACAGACTTTCAAAATACCTTTAAACAGTTCCTAAAGCAGGTTAAAGAAACTTTTTTAATAGAAAGGTTTTGAAAAATCACTGCTGCCTACTATGTAAGACTATGCACACTCATTAGGCATTCCATTTCTTAATCTATTATTTCCTGCCAGTTTTTCCTCCGTAGTATTTCCTGAGCATGTCCACTCTGCTCCTACTGGTGTCCCTTGTCCAGCAATAATTAGCTCTCATCTCAACTACTATAGTACCCTTTGGACAGTCAGCTTTACCTTCAATTCACAGCATTCAAATCACTCCCTCAAATCCACATTTCTCCTTGACCAAATCACATGCTAACCACTACTTTGCTTTTTCCTTACAGTCTAATGTCATTTAATTCATCTCTACTATAGGCTAGTACTGTAATCTTTGTTATGCCATTGCCTGCAAGATACCCAGGATATAACTGGAGCAACACACAAACTATGTACAAAGAAGACCAACAAAAGGAACATGCATTAGCATTTAACAGAACAGTTTCCCTAAAATTTCTCTTATGCTCTCATGAATTTTCTACAGAAAATATCAAACTATTTACATAATTTTCTATTACCTTCTTAAGGATTCAAGAAATAACTTTCCTACAGAATCTTCCCATGTTTTGATTTAATGCTATTCATTTAATTCTTGCTCAATTTCATTTAACATTTCTTGAAGAAACAATGCCATAAACACCTCTTCCATATGTAACATTTCCAAACTACAAAAGTAGCAAAATGTTTATGTACACAATACATATTAACATTATAGCAATTTTTACTTACTTTTGAAAATCTGTGTGAACATGAGGAAAACTGTCTTATCTCCAAATTAAAATCTTCATAATTTGTATCATCTTCTTCCTCAGTTTCCATATGGTGGTATTTCTCAGAACGAGCTACAGACAAGGGAAATAAAGTATTTGAATTTATCAGGAAGAATGGGTACCAAGCTTTAATATTAACTAAAAGCATAATTTTATTCTTAAGATTATTTCTCCTGAAACGTCAAACCACCAGTGAAATTGCACAGCTGTCAGTGGTTCTGATAAAGGAGATTTTCAAAGCAGTAAGCAAATACAAAAGTCAAAGACAGTGATTATTTAAACAAGATGTTCATCACTTTTTTAATACCACCTAATACCTACTGTCAAAATAACTCGTGTCATCTTCAGACTCCAATTGTGGAATAAATTCTGCTTTCTGCCTCAGCAGACTATTCCAGTCGAGGCTGCTGAAGAACTGATGCTGCTTTACTTCATATGCACCACCTGGGGGAGACAGAGAAAAACACTGAGCAAATGATACCAAAACCTCTGACATTGATTCAACTAAATCCCTGGTCAAAAAATGCAAATTAGCATGGAAAGGCATAGTCATCATTGCAGGCAGGAACATATACTACTCATTCCCAGTAGAATCTTGCCTAAACCTGTCAGAGCACCCCCCTATCCCTGTTTTGTTGCTGCCATTTCTTTAACAGTGGTGACGTTGCTTTATCTTCTTCCCACTTTTAATATTTCTATTTTTCTGGCTAGGCTAATTATTATCTATCAGCTACGCATTAGTCAGAAGCATCAGATGTAGTAGTAGTCGTCGTCGTCAAAATGAAAATATGTACATTACATGAGTAAGTACAAATTAGAAAGTAATGAAGAATGATTCTTAATAGTTGATCAATGTAAATACCATTACTGATCAGGAGCTCCTTTTGATGTTTTACGGCAATAATACACAATTCTATAGGAAATACCTTATCATTTAGCTTCTTATGGATTAGTGCCTTGGATTACTCCTTGTCATAATGCATGTTAAACAACTACACTAGTTTCAAGTTAAGAAACAACTATAAGACCACAATGAAGTACTGGAATTATTGTCCTGGGGAGGTGGGAGGGGGTGTTATTAATAAGCATAAATGTAATTCTAAAAACTGAACAGATAACCTACAGTGGCGAGAGTTACTGCCAACATGATACTGCACATCAAATTCCCTATGTCAAGGTGTCCTGGTTTCAGCTGGGATAGAGTTAATTTTCTTCCTAGTAGCAGGCACAGTGCTGTGTTTTGGATTTAATAGGAGAATCATAGAATCATAGAATCATAGAATCATAGAATCATAGAATCATAGAATCGTCTAGGTTGGAAAAGACCTTTTAGATCATCCAGTCCAACCATTAACCTACACTACCAAGCCCACCTAAACCAATCAAGGGTAGACTAGACTAAACCATATCCCGAAGTGCCACATCTACCCGTTTTTTGAACACCTCCAGGGATGGTGACTCCACCACCTCTCTGGGCAGCCTGTTCCAATGCTTGACCACCCTTTCCGTAAAGAAATTTTTCCTAATTTCCAGTCTAAACCTCCCCTGGCGCAGCTGGAGCCCATTTCCTCTCGTCCTATCGCTAGCTACTTGGGAGAAGAGACCAACACCCACCTCACTACAACCTCCTTTCAGGTAGTTGTAGAGAGCGATAAGGTCTCCCCTCAGCCTCCTCTTCTCCAGGCTAAACAACCCCAGTTCCCTCAGCCGCTCCTCAGAAGGCCTGTGCTCCAGACCCTTCACCAGCCTTGTTGCCCGTCTCTGAACACGCTCCAGCACCTCAATGTCCTTCTTGTATTGAGGGGCCCAAAACTGGACACAGTATTCCAGGTGCGGCCTCACCAGTGCCGAGTACAGGGGGACAATCACCTCCCTGCTCCTGCTGGCCACAGCATTCCTGATACAAGCCAGGATGCTGTTGGCCTTCTTGGCCACCTGGGCACACTGCTGGCTCATGTTCAGCCGGCTATCTACCAACACCCCCAGGTCCTTTTCGGCCAGGCAGCTTCCCAGCCACTCCTCCCCAAGCCTGTAGCGTTGCATGGGGTTGTTGTGACCGAAGTGCAGGACCCGGCACTTGGCCTTGTTGAACCTCATAGAGTTGGCCATGGCCCATCGATCCAGCCTGTCCAGGTCCCTCTGCAGGGCCATCCTACCCTTGAGCCGATCGACACTCCCACCCAATTTGGTGTCGTCTGCAAACTTACTGAGGGCACACTCGATCCCCTCATCCAGATCATTGATAAAGATATTGAACAAGGCTGGCCCTAAAACAGAGCCCTGGGGAACACCGCTCGTGACCGGCTGCCAACTGGACTTAACACCATTTACCACAACTCTCTGGGCTCGGCCACCCAGCCAGTTTTTTATCCAGCGAAGAGTATGCCTGTCCAAGCTGTGAGCTGCCAGCTTCCCAAGGAGGATATTATGCGAGACGGTGTCAAAAGCTTTGATAAAGTCCAGGTAGATGACATCCACAGCCTTACCATCATCTACCAGGCCGGTCACCAGGTCATAGAAGGAGATCAGGTTGGTCAAGCAGGACCTGCCTTTCGTGAACCCATGCTGGCTGGGTCTGATCCCCTGCTTGACCTGTACTTGCCTGTGGAGTTCGCTCAAGATGAACCTCTCCATAATCTTCCCCGGCACCGAGGTCAGGCTGACAGGCCTGTAGTTCCCCGGGTCCTCCTTCCGGCCCTTCTTGTAGATGGGCGTCACATTGGCAAGCCTCCAGTCATCAGGGACCTCCCCTGTTAACCAGGACTGCTGATAGATGATGGAGAGTGGCTTGGCGAGCTCCTCCGCCAGCTCCCTCAGTACTCTCGGGTGGATCCCATCCGGCCCCATAGACTTGTGAGCATCCAGGTGGCGTAGCAGGTCATTAACTGCTTCCTCCTGGACTATGAGGGCTCCATTCTGCTCCCCATCCCTATCCTCTAGCTCAGGGGCCTGAGTACCCTGGGGATGACCGGTCTGGCTGTTAAACACAGAGGCAAAGAAGGCGTTAAGTACCTCAGCCTTTTCCTTGTCCTCGGTGACAATGTTCCCCCCCACATCCAGCAAAGGATGGAGATCCTCCTTGGCTCTCCTTTTATTGCTGATGTACTTGTAAAAGCATTTTTTATTGTCTTTTACAGCACTGGCCAGATTGAGTTCTAGCTGGGCTTTTGCCTTTCTAATTTCCTCCCTGCATGACCTAACAAGATCCCTGTACTCCTCCTGAGTTGCCTGCCCCTTCTTCCAAAGGTGGTAGACTCTCCTTTTTTCCCTGAGTCCCCGCAAAAGCTCCCTATTCAGCCAGGCTGGTCGATTTCCCCGCCGGTTGGTCTTACGACACATGGGGACAGCCCGCTCCTGCGCCCTTAAGACTTCCTTCTTGAAGAGGGCCCAGCCTTCCCGGACCCCTTTCCCTTTCAGGACCGCCTCCCAAGGGACTTTCCCAACCAGGGTCCTGAAGAGGCCAAAGTCTGCCCTCCGGAAGTCCATGGTAATAGTTTTGCTGCCCCTCCGCTTAGCATCACCCAAAACTGAGAACTTTATCATGTCGTGGTCGCTAAGCCTGAGACGGCCTCCGACCTCGACATTTCCCACAAGCCCTTCTCTGTTGGTAAAGAGCAGGTCAAGCGAGGCACCTCCCCTGGTAGGCTCGCTTACCAGCTGCATCAGAAAGTTATCCCCCACATACTCTAGGAACTTCCAAGACTGCTGCCTCTCTGCTGTGTGGTATTTCCAGCAGATGTCCGGCAAGTTGAAGTCCCCCACGAGAACAAGGGCTAGCGATTGTGGGACTTCTGCCAGCCGTTTATAGAATGCCTCATCTACCTCTACATCCTGGTTGGGTGGTCTATAGCAGACTCCCAACAGGACATCCGCCTTTCCAGCCTTCCCCCTCATCCTTACCCATAAGCATTCCACCTTGTCATCACCACTGTCAAGCTCTATGCAGTCGAAACACTCCCTAACATACAGAGCCACCCCACCGCCTTTCCTTCCCTGCCTATCCCTTCTGAAGAGCTGATAGCCCTCCAGTGCAGCACTCCAGTCATGAGAGTCATCCCACCATGTTTCCGTGATGGCGACTATGTCATAGCCATCCAGCTGCACAAGGGCTTCCAGCTCCTCCTGTTTGTTGCCCATGCTACATGCATTGGTGTAGATGCACTTAAGCTGGGCTATCGATTTCGCCCCCAACGTTGTTGTGCTGCCCCTGGCCTCCTCATTAGCGGGCCCGTGTATATCCCCTTCCCCCTTCAAACCTAGTTTAAAGCCTTCTCAATGAGTCCTGCCAACTTATGGGCGAGAATCCTTTTCCCCCTTGGAGACAGCCGATCTCCATCAGCCGCCAGCAGGCCCGGTGCCGTGTAGACCTCCCCATGATCAAAAAACCCAAAATTCCAGCGATGGCACCAGCCTCTGAGCCACCTGTTAATCAGGTGAGTTTTCCCATTCCTTTCAGCATTCCTTGCTGTCAGTGACCGGATTGAGGAAAACACTACCTGCGCTCCCGATCCTGCGACCAATCGCCCCAGTGCCCTGAAGTCCCTCTTCATTGCCTTAGGACTTCTCTCTGTAATCTCATCACTACCCACGTGTATAACCAGCAACGGGTAATAATCGGAGGGCCTCACAAGGTCGGGGAGTTTCCTCGTAATGTCCCTAACCCGGGCCCCAGGGAGGCAGCAGACTTCCCTGTGGGATGGGTCCGGGCGGCAGATTGGGCCCTCAGTTCCCCGCAGGAGGGAATCACCTACCACAATTACCCTCCTTTTTTTCTTAACAGGGGCAGTCGTAATCCGTGGGGTTGACTGACTGGCCCTCGGCAACCCCCTGGCTCGACCTTCGCCTGCACCTCCCTCCCCACTTGCCTGGCCCTCAACTTCCAGAGCCCCATATCTGTTGTGTAGGGGTAGCTGGGAAGGTGAGGGAGGCTGGGAGGGGATTCGCCTGCCTCCCCGGGCAGGGACCTGTTTCCATTCCCCCCCGTCTCTTGGATCCCCTCCTTCTGCTTGCCGGCAAGAGGGCAGGGGATCCTCTGCTCCTTGTGGGGCCTCCGCCTGCTGCCCTGGCCCCAGGGACGGTCGGGTGCGGCTCCACCAGTCTATCTCCCTCTCGCACTCCCTGATACTCCTCAGCCTTTCCACCTCCTCCTTCATCTCTGCCACCAGGCTGAGCAGATCATCCACCTGCTCACACCGAAGACATTTGCCGTCCCCGCTGCCGTCTGGCACAAGCGACAGGCTCAGGCACTCCCTGCAGCCGGCGACCTGGACGGCCGCGTGTTTGTGCGGGAGCTCCCTCTGGGTCGCCACATTCCTTTTGGCAGCGGCTTTCGGGCGGGTGGTGACCATCGCTGCCAGGTGTTCTTCTGGGAGGACGGTGACCACTGCCTGGGTTCCCCTTTGGAACTTGGAGGGGGGGACACTCGGCCTTCCCTGCGTGAACTGACGCGACACGCCCTCCTGACGCGCCACGCCCTCCTGACGCGCCACGCCCTGTTTGCCCGTCCTGGTCGCTCGCGCTCCTGGTCGCGCGCGCTCCCTGGGGGCTGCTTTTATAGGTCTGGGGGTTTGGCCACCGTCACTCCTGGCCCCGCCCACGCCGCATCAGAGCTGCCGCACGTCAGCAGCTCGCCCTTTCCCGCTCTGGGAGGGGGGCTGGGCTGCCCGCTCCCGCCCTTCGCGCTGTTTTTTGCCGCCTCAGCAAGGGTGCCCCGGCATGAGCGTCCGCTCCGGAGCACTTCGCCTCGGTGACTGCACCCAAGTGGCAGTTACACCGGGTTTTAAACTGCCGCCGTCACTCCTGGCCCCGCCCACGCCGCGTCAGAGCTGCCGCACGTCAGCAGAAGAATGTTGATAACACACTGATGTTTTTAGTTGTTGCTGAGTACTGCTTATGCCAGTCAAGGACTTTTCAGCTTCCCATGCTCTGCCAGGTGCACAAGAAAATGGGAGGGGGCACAGCCAGGATAGTTGACCCAAACTGCCCAAAGGGCTATTCCATACCATATGACGTCATGCTCAGTATATAAACTGGGGGGGGGGTGGCCGGGGAGCAGCGATCGCTGCTCGGGAGCTGTCTGGGTATCGGTCGGCAGGTGGTGAGCAATTGCATTGGGCATCACTTGCTTCGTGTATCATTATTATTATTATCATTATTATACTGTTACTATTAGCATTACTATTTTACTTTATTTCAATTATTAAACTGTTCTTATCTCAACCCAGGAGTGTTTCTCACTCTTACTCCTCCGATTCTCTCCCCCATCCCATCGGGGTAGGGGGAGTGAGCGAGCGGCTGCGTGGTGCTTAGTTACTGGCTGGGGCTAAACCACGACACAAGGCTAAGTCAGGAGAGAGCCAGAGAAAAAGCGTGACGTCTCCAGGATTGGTCTCTAACTCAGCGTCAAGATTTCTAGGTTTGGTTCTTTGCTTTTCTGACTTTACCAGGGAAAAATTCATAAAAGCCAAATCATAGAATCATAGAATCATTTAGGTTGGAAAAGGCCTTTAAGATCGTCCAGTCCAACCATTACCCTAATATTACCAAGTCCACCACTAAACCAATTAAGGGTAGAGTAATAATTTCATGTTTCCTGGCTTGGTAGCTGGATTATTTTTTAATGAAAGTAAAAACTAGGAATCATTAAGGTTGGAAAGGACCTCTAAGATCATCAGTTCAACCATCAACCCAACACCACTGTGCCTACTAAACCATGTCCCAAAGTGCCATGTCTACCTGTTTTTTGAACACTTCCAGGGATGGTGACTCCACCACCTCTCTGGGCAGCCTGTTCCAATGCTTGACTACCCTTTCCGTGAAGAAATTTTTCCTAATATCCAACCTAAACCTCCCCTGGCACAGCTTGAGCCCATTTCCTCTCGTCCTATCGCTAACTACATGGGAGAAGAGACCAACACCCACCTCACTACAACCTCCTTTCAGGTAGTTGTAGAGAGCGATAAGGTCTCCCCTCAGCCTCCTCTTCTCCAGGCTAAACAACCCCAGTTCCCTCAGCCGCTCCTCAGAAGGCCTGTGCTCCAGACCCTTCACCAGCCTTGTTGCCCTTCTCTGGACACGCTCCAGCACCTCAATGTCTTTCTTGTAGTGAGGGGCCCAAAACTGGACACAGTATTCCAGGTGTGGCCTGACCAGTGCCGAGTACAGGGGGACGATCACTTCCCTAGTCCTGCTGGCCACACTATTCCTGATACAAGCCAGGATGCTGTTGGCCTTCTTGGCCGCCTGGGCACACTGCTGGCTCATGTTCAGCCGGCTGTCAGACGACACCCCCAGGTCCTTTTCGGCCAGGCAGCTTCCCAGCCACTCTTCCCCAAGCCTGTAGCGTTGTATGGGGTTGTTGTGACCCAAGTGCAGGGCCCGGCACTTGGCCTTGTTGAACCTCATTGAGTTGGTCTTGGCCCATCAATCCAGCCTGTCCAGGTCCCTCTGCAGGGCCATCCTACCCTCCAGCAGATCAACACTCCCACCCAACTTGGTGTCATCTGCAAACTTACTGAGAGCACGCTCAATCCCCTCATCCAGATCATTGATAAAGATATTGAACAAGGCTGGCCCCAAAACAGAGCCCTGGGGAACACCGCTCGTGACCGGCTGCCAACTGGACTTAACTCCATTCACCACTACTCTCTGGGCTCAGCCACCCAGCCAGTTTTTTATCCAGCGAAGAGTATGTCTGTCCACGCCATGAGCTGCCAGCTTCCCGAGGAGGAGAATGCTGTGGGAGATGGTGTCAAAGGCTTTGCTGAAGTCCAGGTAGATGACATCCACAGCCTTTCCCTCATCCACCATCCAGGTCACCAGGTCATAGAAGGAGATCAGGTTGGTCAAGCAGGACCTGCCTTCCATGAACCCATGCTGGCTGGGCCCGATCCCCCGGTTGACCTGCACATGCCTGTTGAGCGTACTCAATATGAACTGCTCCATAATCTTTCCCGGCACCGAGGTCAGGCTGACAGGCCTGTGTCGTGGTTTAGCCCCAGCCAGCAACTAAGCACCACGCAGCCGCTCGCTCACTCCCCCTGCCCCGATGGGATGGGGGTGAAAATTGGAGGAGTAAGAGTGAGAAACACTCCTGGGTTGAGATAAGAACAGTTTAATAATTGAAATAAAGTAAAATAGTAATGCTAATAGTAACAGTATAATAATGATAATAATAATAATGATATACGAAGCAAGTGATGCACAATGCAATTGCTCACCACCCGCCGACCAATACTCAGAGAGTTCCCGAGCAGCGATCCCCCCCCCCCCCGGCCACCCCCCCCAGTTTATATACTGAGCATGACGTCATATGGTATGGAATAGCCCTTTGGTCAGTTTGGATCAACTATTCTGGCTGTGCCCCCTCCCAGCCTCTTGTGCGCCTGGCAGAGCATGGGAAGCTGAAAAAGTCCTTGACTAGCATAAGCAGTACCCAGCAACAACTAAAAACATCAGCCTGTTATCAACATTCTTCTCCTGCTAAATCCAAAACACAGCACTATGCCTGCTGCTAGGAAGAAAATTAACTCTATCCCAGCCGAAACCAGGACAGCCTGTAGTTCCCCGGGTCTTCCTTCCGGCCCTTGTTGTAGATGGGCTTCACAGTGGCAAGCCTAATCTTCCCAAAGGAAACCAAAATCACATCTAATTGCAAGTCACTAGCCAAGGAGCGAACATTTCTCTGAACACAGTAATGGAATATTATGGCAGAATTGTATAATTCTTGACTAGGTATCAGACACTTCAAAAACCCAAAGAGGTCTTTTTTCTGTCATTTTCTTTCTTTAAGAAAAGTGTAGTATCTATCTCTCTCTCTTCTTTCAACTTGATTATGCCACTCAGGTCTCCTGACCAAATACACAATTACAGTTTTCATGGAGTGTTATGCAGCTAGCTAATATGTATTAGATAGGACTGTCATTTCAAATGCATGGTGGAGCCTGGGGTAAATCATGCTGTTTTCCAGTGCCCCTATGGGACTTGTCATGTTGCAGCCTCTGTTTCTGTGAGTTGCTTCTGACACTTAAAAAACTTTGTTGTGGTTTCTAAACACCCCTCTGTGCTTTAAAGAAATAGCTGCCTGATTGCGTTCTTCAGACTGCCTGCTCTTGAGAAACCACGAACAGTTGAAAGAAATCAGCCTGTAAACAAACTGCACAGATGCTCCATGTGGCAGCACTGACCATTACAGGACTTAAGCCCGCCTCATTCTAGCCAATTCACTTTCTCAACCAGCTGTAGCAAAACAGAGGCAGAATTTGCAATCCACTTGTGATCCAGCCTCTCACAGGATGACAGTCTTGCATTAACGCTACGTTTACCAGGAAAAAGCATCCTGGCAATGAAACGACAATGCCTGAAAGGAGTATATTTAAAACAAGGGAGTGGACCTAGCTGTGGCTCTTCATTTTGCCATTGGCAGTAGTGCCCTTTGCAGCAGATGAAGCAGGCGGCAAGTGGAGAAACTGACTGGGGCATGATACCTCCCTCACTCTTATCTTGTTCAACATGGGGCAAGAGAGAATAACAAACTTTGCTGGATGCCACTTACTCCAGACCATCAGCTACAGTGAAGTCTAAGTCTACAGAGATCCTAGATGCTCAGGGAGCAAGGGACATGCAGTTCACTCATCTGTCATGTCACCATGTCCCAAAGGAAGACCTGTCATTTGGGACCGCGTCAATAATACTTGGGGTCTGGGTTATACTCACATTCACCCTGAGTGACTGTGGTAAAGCCAGTTATGAACTGATTCCTAAAGCTCCTTTTTATATTAGCTCTAAAAATATGCATCACAATCTAACTGCTGGACTCAGTTTTGCCAGCAATTTTCCAAATACTGTCATGCTGACTCAACCTGCTACTTGGTTTAATTAGCGTCCCCAATATATTTATATTCATGGCATACAGTATTCACTATAAATAAAAATATGGCTTTATATACAGGCTCTTTTACGTAGGAGGCCTTTTTTGCTGTGTTTACACAGTGCTTTGCCCAGTGGGATGGTAGTCAGTGACTAGGGCTCCCATACATTAACACTTTACAAACCATGTGTAATATTCTTCATTACTGCCTCTCACCCAAATTCCCAAATAAATCCTGCTCCATCAACTAACAAATAAACTCTATTACATAAATGCACAGTGCTTTCATTAGCCTATGCAGACTCACTGCTCCTAATACCACATGCCAGGTTCTTCACTTGAAATGGAACGAGCAAAGCACTGAATGAATAAGCTGGCAGCTTGCATTCTCACCAATATCCATTTACTTCCTTAACGTTCATACTTTTGGTTTTATTCTTTTTCATGCAAGGCAGTAGTGCTGAATGAGAATGACAAGACCTTTCACAAATCAACCTCAGACAGTAATTTCTGAATAATTAGTTCGAGTACTCATCAACCACCCTAAAGCCTGGAGGAACTAATTTGCCAGGTTAAGAAACTTCTGGAAAAAGAAGCATCAGTTGTGTATTGTTTCCCCTTCTCTATTTCTGTGTTTAGTTATTTAATACTGTATTCATTGTCATGGTTTAACCCCAGTTGGCAACTAAACACCACACAACCGCTCACTCATGGGTGGGATGGGGGAGAGAATTGGGAAAAAAAAGTAAAACCCGTGGGTTGAGATTAAGGCAGTTTAATAGGACAGCAGAGGAAGAGAAAATAATAATAATAATAACAACAATAAAAGAATATACAAAGCAAGTGATGCAAGATGCAATTGCTCACCACCCGCTGACCAATACCCAGCCAGTTCCCGAGCAGCGATCGCTGCTCCCCGGCCAACCCCCCCAGTTTCTATACTGAGCATGACATCATATGGTATGGAATAGCCCTTTGGTCAGTTTGGATCAACTCTTCTGGCTGTGCCCCCTCCCAGTTTCTTGTGTACCTGGCAGAGCATGGGAAGCTGAAAAGTCCTTGACTAGCATAAGCAGTACTTAGCAACAACTAAAACATCAGTGTGTTACCAGCATTATTCTCCTACTAAATCCAAAACACAGCACTGTGCCTGCTACTAGGAAGAAAATTAACTCTATCCTAGCCAAAACTGGGACATCATGAAGGAACCCCATCCAATGGCTAACTGGATCTTTGAGAGGTTTCTGTTTTACTTGTCAAAGTAAGAGAAGAATAAATGCAAACAACCACATGTAGGCTCCACAAAAGGACAGTCATCATCTTGTTAAGCTCATATTACTGGTTTGAATCTATAAAATACCCTCTGCTATAATGACATGTTGTCATGCTACTTGCCCTGACAGATGTTTCCTGGGCAAAACAAATAGGTGAACAAAAGCTCACAGTGACGAATATAGAAGCTATTTCTAGCACACTAACAATTTAAAATAGTGCCTCCTAACCTGTTCCCAGTCTTTCCAAAGGATTCTGCCTGAGCAGCAGGGTAATCAGATCCTGGGCATCTGGAGGTGGTGCTTCATCCTTTTCAGGCCAGTTGATTTCATCTAGCAAAACAGAAAGTTGTTTGTTATTATTTAAGTCTGATCCTAACATTCAGCAGAAACTGTGAAAGCTCTCATAGTGAGCTAGCAATAAAGTCAGAGTTAAGGCAACTTTTTCAAGTTGCTCTCTGTTGCATACCAATTACTTCTAATTTTAATACTCTCTGTACAGACTCCATAAACATATTTTTATGGTCCCATTTTTCTCGGAAGTATCCTTTAACCCAAAACAGTGTTTAACAACAGAATACAAGAATGCTTGGCTCATGGAAAACTATTGCAAAACACTAGCATACTCGTATGCTGTGTTCCCCCCCCCCCCCAATCATCATGGTTTAAATTTTAGTTCTGTTCCACAGAAACTGCTGATAAGATGGACATAGCTGACCTGACTGACCAAGTAGTCACTGCTCACATCTGTAATCCTTCTCTAATGCTAGTAGATTCATTGAAGTCATTACTCCCATGACTACGGGCTGAAGTACTGGACTCTGCTCTGGAGAGATACATGCCAATATAGCTTTTTTCCAAGTCTCTCATACTTCAAAGGAAAAAAACCTCACTCTACTGACTCTTATACTACTAAGGCTTTTGCACTTCATAGCAAGTTGCACCTAAATCTTGCAGACAAGATATTAAGCCCTGCAGCATCCAGGTAAGGCTGAATAAAAATTCTGCCAAACTTTCATTTAAAGTAAACAATGGAAAATTGTGCCAGTTTCAATATGAACATGAACTTTATAAAAGCTTACACGGCAAGTTTTGTCTGATTTTTAGCAGAAGCTGGCTCTACAAATGTAATATATTGCAGGTTTAGACAAAACTCTGCAGAAGTTTCTTGGGAGGTCCAAGGATTTTGGCATCGGAGAAACAGAATGCTAGAAGCTCAGGAAATACAGAAGACTGTTAAGGATTTTGTTGTAAATATATGATCTAGATTTTTCCTTCAAAATGATCATCATTGGAGTAATAATGATCAGAAGCTACACATGAGATTAATCTTTGCATTTCAGAGTTTAAAGAAAGGTACTGAAATAAACAGGCATGAAATGTAACCTGTTTCTGGAGGGTTATTTTTAACCATGATCATAGAATCATAGAATCATAGAATCATAGAATCATCTAGGTTGGAAAAGACCTTAAAGATCATCCAGTCCAACCATTAACCTACACTACCAAGCCCACTCTAGACTAATCAAGGGTAGACCAGACTAAACCATATCCCGAAGTGCCACATCTACCCGTTTTTTAAACGCCTCCAGGGATGGTGACTCCACCACCCCTCTGGGCAGCCTGTTCCAATGCCTGACCACCCTTTCCGTAAAGAAATTTTTCCTAATTTCCAGTCTAAACCTCCCCTGGCGCAGCTTAAGCCCATTTCCTCTTGTCCTATCGCTAGCTACTTGGGAGAAGAGACCAACACCCACCTCACTACAACCTCCTTTCAGGTAGTTGTAGAGAGCGATAAGGTCTCCCCTCAGCCTCCTCTTCTCCAGGCTGAACAACCCCAGTTCCCTCAGCCGCTCCTCATAAGACTTGTTCTCCAGACCCTTCACCAGCTTCGTTGCCCGCCTCTGAACACGCTCCAGCACCTCAATGTCTTTCTTGTAGTGAGGGGCCCAAAACTGAACACAGTATTCCAGGTGCGGCCTCACCAGCGCCGAGTACAGGGGGACAATCACCTCCCTGCTCCTGCTGGCCACAGCATTCTTGATACAAGCCAGGATGCTGTTGGCCTTCTTGGCCACCTGGGCACACTGCTGGCTCATGTTCAGCCGGCTATCTACTAACACCCCCAGGTCCTTTTCGGCCAGGCAGCATTCCAGCCACTCCTCCCCAAGCCTGTAGCGTTGCATGGGGTTGTTGTGACCGAAGTGCAGGACCCGGCACTTGGCCTTGTTGAACCTCATACAGTTGGCCACGGCCCATCGATCCAGTCTGTCCAGGTCCCTCTGCAGGGCCATCCTACCCTCCAGCAGATCGACACTCCCACCCAGTTTGGTGTCGTCTGCAAACTTACTGAGGGTGCACTCGATCCCCTCATCCAGATCATTGATAAAGATATTGAACAAGACTGGCCCTAAAACAGAGCCCTGGGGAACACCGCTCGTGACCGGCTGCCAACTGGACTTAACACCATTTATCACTACTCTCTGGGCTCGGCCACTGTCCTGGTTTCGGCTGGGATAGAGTTAATTTTCTTCCTAGCAGCAGGCATAGTGCTGTGTTTTGGATTTAGTAGGAGAAGAATGTTGATAACATGCTGATGTTTTTAGTTGTTGCTGAGTACTGCTTATGCTAGTCAAGGACTTTTTCAGCTTCCCATGCTCTGCCAGGCGCACAAGAAACTGGGAGGGGGCACAGCCAGAATAGTTGATCCAAACTGACCAAAGGGCTATTCCATACCATATGACGTCATGCTCAGTATATAAACTGGGGGGGGTTAGCCGGGGAGCAGCGACCGCTGCTCGGGAACTGTCTGGGTATCGGTTGTCGGGTGGTGAGCAATTGCATTGTGCATCACTTGCTTTGTATATTATTATTACTGTTATTATTATTATATTGTTGTTATTATTATTTTACTTTATTTTATTTTAATTATTAAACTATTCTTATCTCAACCCAGGAGTGTTTCTCACTCTTACTCCTCCGATTCTCTCCCCCATCCCATCGGGGTAGGGGGAGTGAGCGAGCGGCTGCGTGGTACTGAGTTGCTGGCTGGGACTAAACCACGACAGTCCTTTTTGGCGCCCAACGTGGGGCACGAAGGGTTTGAGATAAGAACAGATTAACTAGAGTGTATTAAGGAGTCTGTTAACAGTTGCCGGTCATGATATTAGTTCATCTGATCTGTACCATGTTCTTTTCTTGGCTGTGCATGTTAAAGCTTGGTGTTGGTCTGTGCATTGCGCTATGCTCTGTAGTGATTAAGGATGTTTTGATTGGGAGGTTCCTTATCAAAATCCTGACCTTGAGCATGGTTTTGTATCTGGGTTTTATACACAAGTCATTACTGTACTTCGGGTACCACCTCATGGAGAGAGTTAGCAATTATACCTTTCCCTCGGAGACGTCTGTTGTGGAGGAACTACAGAATGGCACCTTCATTACCTTATTCTATAATGCTTCCTCCCTCATTACAGAAAGTTTTCAGTATTTTGAACATCCCTGGGCAGTTAAGATACTTCTATTGATACTTCTTGGGAATATTGTTTTGGTTTTGACAAAGGTTAGTAAGCAATTTAAGAATATCATCCAGAGATCTGCCCCAAGGCTGGAGAGTTATGAGTGGCAGGGTGTGTGGGATCGTATGCGCAAGTACCTAGGGCAGTGGGGACCTCCAGTGTTTTGGAACTTCACCCCTGAACAAGTGCAGAATCCTGAAGAACTAGTAAAGTATTTGGAAGAAGTATGTTCTCACCCTGGCAACTCCAAAGAGACACAACTCATTGCAACATGCTGGGGACTGGCCCATGCCTATCGAGCCCTGTTCAACACTATTCAGTACCCTCAAGGGAAAGAGAGGGTCTCTGGATCTGATGACAAAACAACAGGCACTGTGGCTACTCCAACCACAGCCATGAGCACTGTGGCTACTCCAACCACAGCCACAAGCACTGCAGCTACTCCAACACCCACCACAGGCACTGCGGCTACTCCAACACCCACCACAGGTACTGCAGCCACTCCAACCCCAGTGGCAGGCACTGCGGCTAAACCAGAGAACCAACCTGCGCCGGTATCAGTTGCCCCTATACAGAAGAAAAAATACACAAGGAAATCAGTTCGTTTAGTAAGGGATGAAGATGAACCAGGGCCATCACGAGAACCAGAGGAGGAAGAACCCATAAATGAGATGGTGACCACCCGATCCCTATCCCTGAGTGAGCTGCGAGATATGCGAAAAGATTTCGGTCGTCATCCAGGCGAGCACATCATCACCTGGCTGCTCCGATGCTGGGATAACGGGGCCAGTAGCCTGGATTTAGAGGGTAGGGAAGCCAAGCAGCTGGGATCCCTTTCCAGGGAAGGGGGCATTGACAAAGCAATTGGAAAAGGGGCAAAACCGCTCAGCCTCTGGAGGCGACTTCTGTCAAGCGTGAAGGAAAGGTATCCCTTCAAGGAGGATGTTTTATACCGCCCAAGCAAATGGACCACCGTAGAGAAGGGTATCCAGTACCTGAGGGAATTAGGCGTGCTGGAGGTGATTTACAGTGACCTGAATGATGAACAGTTAACCAAAGACCCAGATGAAGTCAGGTGCACACAATCCATGTGGCGGAAGGTGGTACGGAGCGCACCAGCATCGTATTCCAACTCGTTGGCAATACTAGCCTGGAAAGACGACGAGGCACCAACGGTGGATGAAGTGGCTAGACAACTCCGGGACTACGAAGAAAAGCTCTCTTCCTCCCTACGGGCCTGTGTCTCGGCTGTGGAAAAACTGTCTGAAAAAATATGCCAAGAGTTCCAACAACTCAGAGAGGATCTGTCCTACTCCCCACCTGCACGGACCAGTGTCTCAGCCATTAGGAGTCAACGTCCCTATGCTCAAGAGAGAGGATATAGAGGATACACACCACGGGGCACCCTGTGGTTTTACCTGCGTGATTATGGAGAGGACATGAGAAAGTGGGATGGAAAACCCACCTCAACCTTAGAGGCACGGGTGCGTGAGTTGCAAGGAAAAACTATTAGGAAAGGCGGTTCTCCCAGGAAGATTGCAGCTCCAGTTTCCAGTGAGCAGTTCCCAAGACAGAGTAAGAGGGCTAATTTTACTTCCGACCTTGATCAGGGGACTTTTGATTCACATTTACAGGAAGTGAACAGCGAATACTGTGACCAGTGTTAGAGGGGCCCTGCCTCCAGCCACGTGGAGGAAAGGGACAACCGGGTTTACTGGACTGTGTGGATTCGATGGCCTGGAACGTCAGACCCACAGGAGTAGAAGGCTCTAGTGGACACTGGTGCACAGTGCACGCTAATGCCATCAAACTATAGAGGGGCAGAACCCATTTGTATTTCTGGAGTGACAGGGGGATCCCAACAGCTAACTGTACTGGAAGCTGAAGTGAGCCTAACTGGGAATGAGTGGCAAAAGCACCCCATTGTGACTGGCCCAGATGCTCCGTGCATCCTTGGCATAGACTACCTCAGGAGAGGGTATTTCAAGGACCCAAAAGGGTACCGGTGGGCTTTTGGTATAGCTGCTTTGGAGACAGAGGAAATTAAGCAGTTGTCCACCTTGCCCGGTCTCTCAGAGGACCCTTCGATTGTAGGGTTGCTGAAGGTTGAGGAACAACAGGTGCCAATTGCTACCACAACTGTGCACAGGCGGCAATATCGCACCAACCGAGACTCCCTGATTCCCATCCATAACCTGATTCGTCGACTGGAGAGCCAGGGAGTGATCAGCAAGACTCGCTCACCCTTTAACAGTCCCATATGGCCAGTGCGAAAGTCTAATGGGGAGTGGAGACTAACTGTGGACTATCGTGGCCTGAACGAAGTTACACCGCCGCTGAGTGCTGCCGTGCCAGACATGCTAGAACTTCAATATGAACTGGAGTCAAAGGCAGCTAAGTGGTATGCCACAATTGATATTGCTAATGCATTTTTCTCCATCCCTTTGGCAGCAGAGTGCAGACCCCAGTTTGCTTTTACCTGGAGGGGTGTTCAGTACACCTGGAACCGACTGCCCCAGGGGTGGAAGCACAGCCCCACCATTTGCCATGGACTGATCCAGACAGCACTGGAACAGGGTGAAGCTCCAGAACATCTGCAGTACATTGATGACATCATTGTGTGGGGCAACACAGCAGAAGACGTTTTTGAGAAGGGAAAGAAAATAGTCCAAATCCTTCTGAAGGCTGGTTTTGCCATAAAACAGAGTAAGGTCAAGGGGCCTGCACAGGAGATCCAGTTTTTAGGAATAAAATGGCAAGATGGACGTCGTCAGATCCCAATGGATGTGATCAACAAAATAACAGCTATGTCCCCACCAACTAGCAAAAAGGAAACACAAGCTTTCTTAGGCGTTGTGGGGTTTTGGAGAATGCATATTCCAAATTACAGCCAGATTGTAAGCCCTCTCTATCAAGTGACCCGGAAGAAGAACGAATTCAAATGGGGCCCTGAGCAACAACAAGCCTTTGAACAAATTAAACGTGAGATAGTTCATGCAGTAGCCCTTGGGCCAGTCCGGGCAGGGCAGGATATTAAAAATGTGCTCTACACTGCAGCCGGGGAGAATGGCCCTACCTGGAGCCTCTGGCAGAAAGCACCAGGGGAGACTCGAGGTCGACCCCTAGGGTTTTGGAGTCGGGGATACAGAGGATCCGAAGCCCGCTATACTCCAACTGAGAAAGAGATACTGGCAGCATATGAAGGGGTTCGAGCTGCTTCAGAAGTGGTTGGTACTGAAGCACAGCTCCTGCTGGCACCCCGACTGCCGGTGTTGGGCTGGATGTTCAAAGGGAGGGTCCCCTCTACACATCATGCAACTGATGCTACATGGAGTAAGTGGGTTGCATTGATCACACAACGGGCTCGAATAGGAAACCCCAGTCGCCCAGGAATCTTGGAAGTGATCATGGACTGGCCAGAAGGAAAAAACCTTAGAATATCACCAGAGGAGGAGGTGACACGTGCTGAAGAGGCCCCACTGTATAATAAATTGCCAGAAAATGAAAAGCAATATGCCCTGTTCACTGATGGGTCCTGTCGTCTTGTGGGAAAGCATCGGAGGTGGAAAGCTGCTGTATGGAGTCCTATACGACAAGTGGCAGAAACTGCTGAAGGAGAAGGGGAGTCGAGTCAGTTTGCAGAGGTGAAAGCCATTCAGCTGGCTTTAGATATTGCTGAAAGAGAAAAGTGGCCAGTCCTTTATCTCTATACTGACTCATGGATGGTGGCAAATGCCCTGTGGGGGTGGCTGCAGCAATGGAAGCAGAGCAACTGGCAGCGCAGAGGCAAACCAATCTGGGCTGCCGCATTGTGGCAAGATATTGCTGCCCGGGTAGAGAACCTGGTTGTAAAAGTTCGTCATGTAGATGCTCATGTACCTAAGAGTCGGGCCACTGAAGAACATCAAAACAACCAGCAAGTAGATCAGGCTGCTAAGATTGAAGTGGCTCAGGTGGATTTGGACTGGCAACATAAGGGTGAATTATTTATAGCTCGGTGGGCCCATGACGCCTCAGGCCATCAAGGAAGGGATGCAACGTATAAATGGGCTCGTGATCGAGGGGTGGACTTAACTATGGACAGTATTGCACAGGTTATTCATGAGTGTGAAACATGCGCTGCAATCAAGCAAGCCAAGCAGTTCAAGCCCCTTGGGTATAGTGAACGATGGCTGAAATATAAATATGGGGAGGCCTGGCAGATTGATTACATCACGCTCCCACAGACCCGCCAAGGCAAGCGCTATGTGCTCACCATGGTGGAAGCAACCACTGGATGGCTGGAAACATATCCCGTGCCCCATGCCACCGCCCGGAACACCATCCTGGGCCTTGAAAAGCAAGTCCTGTGGCGACATGGCACCCCAGAAAGAATTGAGTCAGACAACGGGACTCATTTCCGAAACAACCTCATAGACACCTGGGCCAAAGAGCACGGCATTGAGTGGGTGTATCACATCCCTTACCATGCACCAGCCTCCGGGAAGATTGAGCGATACAATGGATTGTTAAAGACTACCCTGAGAGCAATGGGTGGTGGGACGTTTAAACATTGGGATACGCATTTAGCGAAAGCCACCTGGTTAGTCAACACCAGGGGATCTGCCAATCGAGCTGGCCCTGCCCAATCAAAACTTTTACGTACTGTAGAAGGAGATAAAGTTCCTGTAGTGCACATGAAAAATATGCTGGGGAAGACAGTCTGGGTTACTTCCCCCTGTGGCAAAGGCAAACCCATTCGTGGGATTGCTTTTGCTCAAGGACCTGGGTGCACTTGGTGGGTGATGCGAAAGGATGGGGAAGCCCAATGTGTACCTCAAGGGAATTTAATTTTGGGTGAAAATAGCTAATGAACTGAATTGTATAATATTAATTGCTTTATAATACTGTATGTTATCTCTTAACTATATGTTATCTCTTAACTGCATGTTAATATAATAATATAGTAGGTTAATATTAAGTATATAATACTGTATATTATGATTGCTATATGCCACATCAATGGTATTGCAGTAAGAATTGCCCAGCTTAATGAAAATGAACTTTGATGAAACCATTTTGGAATGAGAACTGACTTCAGCATGCAACAGTCCAACACTGCACACCACCTCTCCTGCTCTGAAAGACTGTGATGACAGATGGAACCCAAAGTCATGGACTAAATGAACTCAATGGACATTTTAGAGGGATGGGCCATAGACGAAGGGAATGATATCTGTGTGTATATCAAGATAGGGAAAGTGGTGGTGATTAATTGGAACACATTGGAAAGGGGAGGGCCTGTGCATGACTTAGATGGTATAGAATAAGGGGTGGATACTGTCCTGGTTTCGGCTGGGATAGAGTTAATTTTCTTCCTAGCAGCAGGCATAGTGCTGTGTTTTGGATTTAGTAGGAGAAGAATGTTGATAACATGCTGATGTTTTTAGTTGTTGCTGAGTACTGCTTATGCTAGTCAAGGACTTTTTCAGCTTCCCATGCTCTGCCAGGCGCACAAGAAACTGGGAGGGGGCACAGCCAGAATAGTTGATCCAAACTGACCAAAGGGCTATTCCATACCATATGACGTCATGCTCAGTATATAAACTGGGGGGGGTTAGCCGGGGAGCAGCGACCGCTGCTCGGGAACTGTCTGGGTATCGGTTGTCGGGTGGTGAGCAATTGCATTGTGCATCACTTGCTTTGTATATTATTATTACTGTTATTATTATTATATTGTTGTTATTATTATTTTACTTTATTTTATTTTAATTATTAAACTATTCTTATCTCAACCCAGGAGTGTTTCTCACTCTTACTCCTCCGATTCTCTCCCCCATCCCATCGGGGTAGGGGGAGTGAGCGAGCGGCTGCGTGGTACTGAGTTGCTGGCTGGGACTAAACCACGACAAACAAGGCACTTGGCCTTGTTGAACCTCATACAGTTGGCCACGGCCCATCGATCCAGTCTGTCCAGGTCCCTCTGCAGGGCCATCCTACCCTCCAGCAGATCGACACTCCCACCCAATTTGGTGTCGTCTGCAAACTTACTGAGGGTGCACTCGATCCCCTCATCCAGATCATTGATAAAGATATTGAACAAGACTGGCCCTAAAACAGAGCCCTGGGGAACACCGCTCGTGACCGGCTGCCAACTGGACTTAACACCATTTATCACTACTCTGTGGGCTCGGCCACCCAACCAGTTCTTTACCCAGCGAAGAGTATGCCTGTCTAAGCCGTGAGCTGCCAGCTTCCCGAGGAGGATATTATGCGAGACGGTGTCAAAAGCTTTGCTAAAGTCGAGGTAGATGACATCCACAGCCTTTCCATCATCTACCAGGCGGGTCACCAGGTCATAGAAGGAGATCAGGTTGGTCAAGCAGGACCTGCCTTTTGTGAACCCATGCTGGCTGGGCTTGATCCCCTGGTTGACCTGTACTTGCCTGTGGAGTTCGCTCAAGATGAACCTCTCCATAATCTTCCCCGGCACCGAGGTCAGGCTGACAGGCCTGTAGTTCCCCGGGTCCTCCTTCCGGCCCTTCTTGTAGATGGGCGTCACATTGGCAAGCCTCCAGTCATCAGGGACCTCCCCTGTTAACCAGGACTGTTGATAGATGATGGAAAGTGGCTTGGCAAGCTCCTCTGCCAGCTCCCTCAGTACTCTCGGGTGGATCCCATCCGGCCCCATAGACTTGTGAGCGTCCAGGTGGCATAGCAGGTCATTAACTGCTTCCTCCTGGACTATGAGGGCTCCATTCTGGTCCCTATCCCTATCCTCTTGCTCAAGGGCCTGAGTACCCTGGGGATGACCGGTCTGGCTGTTGAACACAGAGGCAAAGAAGGCGTTAAGTACTTCAGCCTTTTCCTTGTCCTCGGTGACAATGTTCCCCCCCACATCCAGCAAAGAATGGAGATCCTCCTTGGCTCTCCTTTTATTGCTGATGTACTTATAAAAGCATTTTTTATTGTCTTTTACAGCACTGGCCAGATTGAGTTCTAGCTGGGCTTTTGCCTTTCTAATTTCCTCCCTGCAGGACCTAACAAGATCCCTGTACTCCTCCTGAGCTGCCCGCCCCTTCTGCCAAAGGCGGTAGACTCTCCTTTTTTCCCTGAGTCCCCGCAAAAGCTCCCTATTCAGCCAGGCCGGTCGATTTCCCCTCCGGTTGGTCTTACGACACACGGGGACAGCCCGCTCCTGCGCCCTTAAGACTTCCTTCTTGAAGAGGGCCCAGCCTTCCTGGACCCCTTTGCCCTTCAGGACCGCCTCCCAAGGGACTTTCCCAACCAGGGTCCTGAAGAGGGCAAAGTCTGCCCTCCGGAAGTCCATGGTAATAGTTTTGGTGCCCCTCCGCTTAGCATCACCCAAAATTGAGAACTTTATCATGTCGTGGTCGCTAAGCCCGAGACGGCCTCCGACCTCGACATTTCCCACAAGCCCTTCTCTGTTGGTAAACAGCAGGTCAAGCGGGGCACCTCCCCTGGTAGGCTCGCTTACCAGCTGCATTAGAAAGTTATCCCCCACATGCTCTAGGAACTTCCAAGACTGCTGCCTCTCTGCTGTGTGGTATTTCCAGCAGATGTCTGGCAAGTTGAAGTCCCCCACGAGAACAAGGGCTAGCGATTGCGACACTTCTGCCAGCCGCTTATAGAATGCCTCATCTACCTCTACATCCTGGTTGGGTGGTCTATAGCAGACTCCCAACAGGACATCAGCCTTTCCAGCCTTCCCCCTCATCCTTACCCATAAGCATTCCACCTTGTCATCACCACTGTCAAGCTCTATGCAGTCGAAACACTCCCTAACATACAGAGCCACCCCACCGCCTTTCCTACCCTGCCTATCCCTTCTGAAGAGCTTATAGCCCTCCAGTGCAGCACTCCAGTCATGAGAGTCGTCCCACCACGTTTCCGTGATGGCGACTATGTCATAGCCATCCTGCTGCACAAGGGCCTCCAGCTCCTCCTGTTTGTTGCCCATGCTACGTGCATTGCTGTACATGCACTTAAGCTGGGCTGTCGATTTTGCCCCCAATGTTGCCATGCCGCCCCTGGGCTCCTTACTAGCGGGCCTGTTTATATCCCCTTCCCCCTTCAAACCTAGTTTAAAGCCCTCTCAATGAGTCCCGCCAACTCTTGGGCGAGAATCCTTTTCCCCCTTGGAGACAGCCGATCTCCATCAGCCGCCAGCAGGCCCGGTGCCGTGTAGACCTCCCTGTGATCGAAGAACCCAAAATTCCAGCGATGGCACCAGCCTCTGAGCCACCTGTTAATCAGGTGAGTTTTCCCATTCCTTTCAGTGTTCCTTGCTGCCACTGACGGGATAGAGGAAAACACAACCTGTGCTCCCGATCCTGCGAGCAATCGCCCCAGTGCCCTGAAGTCCCTCTTCATTGGCCTAGGACTTCTCTCTGCAATCTCGTCACTGCCCACCTGTATAACCAGCAGTGGGTAATAATCGGAGGGCCTCACGAGGTCAGGCAGTTTCCTCGTAATGTCCCTAACCCGGGCCCCAGGGAGGCAGCAGACTTCCCTGTGGGATGGGTCCGGGCGGCAGATCGGGCCCTCAGTTCCCCGCAGGAGGGAATCCCCCACCACAATCACCCTCCTTTTTTTCTTAACAGGGGCAGTCGTAATCCGTGGGGGTGACTGACTGACCCTCGGCAACCCCCTGGCTGGACCTTCCCCTTCACCTCCCTCCCCGCTTGCCTGGCCCTCAACCTCCAGAGCCCCGTATCTGTTGTGTAGGGGCAGCTGGGAAGGTGAGGGAGGCCGGGAGGGGATTCGCCTGCCTCCCCGGGCAGGGACCTGTTTCCATTCCCCCCCGTCTCCTGGATCCCCTCCTTCTGCTTGCTGGCAAGAGGGCAGGGGATCCTCCGCTCCTTGTGGGGCCTCCGCCTGCTGCCCTGGCCCCAGGGAGGGCAGGGTGCGGCTCCACCAGTCTATCTCCTGCTCGCACTCCCTGATGCTCCTCAGCCTTTCCACCTCCTCCTTCAGCTCTGCCACCAGGCTGAGCAGATCATCCACCTGCTCGCACCGAAGACATTTGCCGTCCCCGCTGCCGTCTGGCACAAGCGACAGGCCCAGGCACTCCCTGCAGCCAGTGACCTGGACGGCCGCGTGTCTGTGCGGGAGCTCCGTCTGGGTCGCCGCATTCCTCTTGGCGGCGGCTTTCGGGCGGGTGGTGACCATGGCTGCCAGGTGTTCTCCTGGGAGGGCGATGACCACTGCCTGGGTTCCCCTTTGGAACTTGGAGGGGGGGACACTCGGCCTTCCCCGCGCGTCCTGACCGCGCGAACTGACGCGCAAAATCATTTTGGGCATCTAAGTTACACTGAAGCCTCCCATGGTTGTTGGGAAGGAAAGACAACCTACAACGAAGAAGAAAGGAACTAAAATGAGGGGGCAAGATTTTAAAGTAGAATTTCAAGTAGAATGTAGATTCCATAGAAACTGGAATAAAAGTCTATGCACGCTATATAGTTTGGATTCTGTAACATGGCTTTTACAGTTGAATACAAGGAGACTATCTATGTTAGCACAGGAATCTTATCCAACAAAAGTTCTCCTGCAGATATTGACAGTAAGATTGATTTCAGTAAGTAAGGGTATTAAAAAAAAAAAAAGAAAAAAGCCTGACAAGTCAATATCAAAACAAGAAACTAAGATGACCAACAGTCTTAGAGAGTGAGTGGGAATGGATCAGTTTACAAACATACGCTTCTACAGATAATTTCTGGAAGATAAATGGACACATTCAAACAGATAAAGTTATTTACATAAGTATCAGCTAGATTGTAACACATGACAACTTGGTTTATAAAATGTAAAATTAATGCAACGTGTGAAATAAAGTCTAAAGTGCAAATTTTGTCATTAATTTTAGACTATTCCCTCCCCTCCTCCCAGTCAGAGAGCATAAAGATAAAAACACATCTGCATGTATCTGGAAATGCAATAAAAACATGAGTTATTTCCATGTTTGCCTGCCTACAGCTTCCACTGCAGTTTAAACCTGATTTGGAAAATAAAGCACGAATATGCATCACAGCCGTGAGGCATCCAGAACACAGCCAGCATTTGCTGCTTGTGTTAATTAAACAGTTGATTCTCCTTGCCACTCAGGCCTTGGTGTATCACATCAGAAAACAGCATCATTATAAATCCATAAACAGCTAGGATGTTGTATAAAGAGGTCATATACTAGAGGCAACTCACAAATTTATTTCATTATGTTTACAAACATGCCTGGCTTTCAACTTCAGAGATGGAGGAAAGCGAGATGATGACAGAGTGTCTCCCTGTGTACAAAAGGGGACTTTTTGCGTTCTCAGAGAACAAGGAACTGGAAGTGCAGTTAGCTTTGTTTCTATTGGGTTTTTTGGTTGGTTGGGTTTTTTTGGTCTTAGCTAATGGACCTTTTAAGCAGACCATAAAACAGACTGGGAAATATTCAGTAACAGAGGTGCCATTCTGTTAAACTTTTGGCATAAATAGAGGCTTTCTACATCTATGCATCTGGGAAATTTATGGAAACAGCAGGTAGGATAGTAAACGATTCTGTTTAATTATCATTCAGTTTTGCCACAAGCCACATAACAATACTTAGGGTCAGCTTGCAGGTTAAGATCTGAAAGGTTATTGAATTTTAAATGAAAGAAGAATAGCTGTTACAGGAATAACATTACACTACAAGTCATCAATGAAATCATTAACAATATGCAAATTGAATTTGTTTCCTTCTCTTTCTCATTATTTATTATTTGGGAGTCATTTGTTTTAGGGTTTTATTACATCTTTGTTAATTTCTTCATTGTGCCATGAGGCACATTTATGCAAATTCATGTTAACTGTTTCTTCTCTGGTGTAATTTCTCTACTAAAGACTGAAAATACTGTGCCATAGTGGCATGACTTTTCTACTAATACTGCTTTTCTTTTTCAAACAGTGTAGCTTAACCATTGTACTTCACTGCATTTCTGTACTCAGCAACAATATACGGTAAATTCAGCTTTTAATCCAAATTTATTCTTATTGCTTCGACAGCAAATTGTATATTACAATATTACAATAATGGCATCTTTTTGTTTTTGAGCAAAACTAGCTTGAAAACCTAGTGTATCATTAAAGTTGTAAATATCTTTACTATTAAGATAAATTGAAATGTTTCACAGCAAGCTAAGAAATCTGTTTTTTTGTGATGATCCTCACCACTGATTACTTGTCCAAACAGCTCTTCTGGTGTATCTCCAAAGAATGGCACACACCCAACAAGAAATTCATAAAGTATAATTCCCATAGCCCACCAGTCCACTGGTTTTCCATAACCCTGTCTCAGTATCACTTCAGGAGCTATGTATTCAGGTGTACCACAGACCTAAAAGAAAGAAAATAAGCATGATGGTAAAATAAGTCTAGTGGTACTACCTATATCACATAATTTATAGTTCTTGAAATGTAAAATAACATGTAATGTTACATGTAATGTAAAAAACATGGAAAAATGGAATCCTGTAGGTTTTAGCCTGCTGAGTTTGCATAACATCTAATGTTTTTAGAACAACCTATCTAACATTTACGGGCATCATAATCACATTTGCATGTCTGTCATGCAAAGGACAGTTTGCTTTTCATACATGGGAGTCCATCACAGCAGATATTTTATTTAACTTAAACATATCATTATCTTTACATGAAAGCTGTGATGGTTTTATTTTAAGTAACTTTTACAGTGAACAGATTGTGAGCAATGGTAATGAGGCATGCTTAAAGGGAAATAGGCCATAGCAAGGATTTTAGCACCCTTGGTTGTACAATGCATCATGAGCTCCACAAGTACTCTGCTGAGACTTCTGAATTCCTTATAAAAAGTTTTACATTTGTGTCTCTCACAGATCCACTTGCACACAATTAGGTTGTTCATCTTACTAAGAGATCCTAATATAGAAAGAAAAAAGCCTAGAATAATCTGCAGGGCATCAGTAAAAGTAACTGACATACATGATTGGAACACCAATGCAGAAATAACAACAGTTTATACAGTATTACAGTACATTCTGCTGGCAAAACATCACTTCCTTTGAACACTCGATGTAAAAATGAAAAAAGCTGTGCCTTACTTGTTTGTCAAGGAATTCTCTGGCATCCTTCTCAATGTGACCCTCATACAGATTGGTAGTCAAACTCATTAGCCCCACCTTTGACAGGCCAAAGTCTGTAAGCTTTATATGGCCCATGGATGTTACCAATAAACTGAAAATTAGAATGATCTGAAGTTACTGTGATATAATTCAACATTATAACATTATGTGCTTATTATTATTATTATTCTTGGAGGAAAATGTTTCCTCAGGATGGCAAAAATATAAAGACAGCTTAAAAAGTAATTTAACCAGGTACAAAATAAATAGGTTAAAACTCTGACAGTCTTACATTTGTTATTATTACCAGATGTAAACAAACTTTTTATATGCAATTGCACATCATCTTATAGAACCATACAAGTGTTGAGAGTTGAATGTTAGATGCTACAAACAAAAAGAAAGACTCATCATTCTGAAAGATCTAGAATAGAATAAATTTAGCTTTTGAAGTGAGGTGGGCATTTTCTGTCTGTAACAAGCTGGGTCATTCATTTGAAAAAAACCTCAGGTATTAAGTTAGCTGGTAACTAATACTACACTGACCTGAGGTTATCATCCTATGAAGGTATTGTCACTCAACAGATGTGACTCCAATTCTTTTTTTTTTTTTTAAATATGAAACAGGAAAAAGATTAATGGAGATACAACAGTCATACTTTTCACTACAGCTACTTACTGTAATGTTATTTACATGTATAGGAGATATATTGTATTTCTAAATATTGCAAAAAAATGAAACAGGAAAGATTTCCCATCTGGTCAATCTTATCTTTGTATATGAAAATATCTGCAAGTTGATGATACTTTGCATTAAACAGCGTTTTAATCATATTTTGAAAGATCTTTTCCTTAATGACCAAAATGCATTTCCCTCCATTTCAGCCAGAAAAGTAAGTACATTTTTCTTTAGCTATTTTGATAGCCTCTCCCATCTTAAAGGATTTTAAAGAGCACTTTTGGAAAAAACACATTCTCTGTAACTGCGGGTAATGAAAATTCACATATTGTGCAGAAATTGTGAATCTACATAACGTTCACAATAACAAAAACATTTCATGCATAGCAAATTTACACCTTTCATATTTTATCTAACAATTTCAAAGTCCTCTTTTGGTTATATTCTATATACATACTTGTCTGGCTTCAAATCCCTGTGTACAATTCCATAATTATGAAGGTATTCCAAGGCCAGAACAGTTTCTGCAAAGTACATCCTTGCCATGTCTACAGGTAAGGGACCCATATTCTTCATCAAAGTAGCACAGTCTCCACCTGTGAAAACAGGACAAATGTTCCAGATGATGCTATAAATTCTGAGGTGTATCAGTATAATCCATACAAGTCGCAGAAGTAGACACAAATTGTAGTCATAAATGTTTATTTTCCAGTCAGATGATCCAATTGAACATGTAATCACATCAACTACTGTACTGGAAAAACAGTGTGAAGCTGGGAGCGAGCAGTACAAGGGTTCAGCTGGAAACCAATAAAGCCTGTGCTGCTACTTTAAAAAAATAAAAAAAACCCCAAACCCCCACACATACACAACCATAGCCTGGGTATCTCATCTTGCACTGTCTCTGTCCACTGTCTTCCTTCAGCACCTTTTCAAATTGCTTCCTCTTCCCTCTTTCTTTGTAAAAATAACTATTACAAATACCCCAACACATGCTAATGAAAATTTGAACTCCAGAAAAGCAAACAGCATTTCTACATGAACTTCAAATGCTAGGACACTTACAATTACAGTCTATGAGGAACTTATTCAAAGAGCAGTTATTTCCCATTATAGCTGGAGCACAAGTGTTTTACAAGCTCTCACCAGTAGATGATGACTGGGAAAAAAGCCACGTTGTTGGATTTAGATCCTAAATCTGTATTGCCAGAGTAATTCCTGTATTCCCAGGAGGGCCTTTCTAATGCAAGTACCATACAGCTTATTTTTCTTTATTAGTGAAAGAAAATCCTTTTTTTCCTCTGTAAAACAGAACAAACACTTTACCTTCTACATATTCCATGACCATGCATAAATGACGTCTTGTTTCAAAGGAGCAATACATGCTGACAACAAATGGATTTTCTGCAAACGTCAGGATATCGCGCTCGACAAAGGCCTGTTGAATCTGGTTTCGGAGGATGAGATTCTGCTTATTAATTTTCTTCATGGCAAATCTTTGTCTGGTTTCTTTATGTCTCACAAAATAAACCACACTGAAGAAGTTCAAATGGGAGAAAAAAAGAAAAAGGACTGAATAACTGTATTAAAAATGTATTTTAAAATACTTTTTTAAAAAAATAAATATATAGATATAAACACTGTATAATTATTATATAAAAGACTTGGTTTTAATTTAATGTAGTTGACCAGCCTTTCACATTAGAGAATGGCTACAGACCTCATTTTGTTTCATAACCAGGATGAGTCTCAGTCAACACAAATTAGTACACAAATTAGAAAAAAAAACAATCCCCCCTCCCTCCAAAAACCAAAACAAACAACAGATATAGCAAACACCCCCTCCAACAGACATAGAAAACTCTCTCAGCTCAGACAGATTTTGGGCGTTTCCATCAGCATAGGATTATATACAAACCCCAGCTATGGCACAGTGTTATAAATCATTCTGACAAATGCTTATTCTGTAAGTGTGCTGTCAGATAATTATGACTCAGACTCTGGTCCAGGGGATTTTAAAACATGTCACAGGTTTCTCACGTAGTTTGTCCAGAAGTTGCTCAATTGGGTGGCTCACTCATTGCCAGGTACAAAATCTTCTGTACTTGTGCAGTCCCTGGCATCAGCACTGATCCATATCAGGGATAGGTCACCAGTAGGTAATCCACAACAAAGATCACTGCATGGTAATGTGGGATTAGAGATGTATCTTGACATGCAGAATTTCCACTGGTGTACTGGGTACAAGGTTTCCTATAAGCTTGGTTAGATAAGGGCAAGGCAGTGGGGGAAGCAAAGTGAAAGAAAACCTAATGTGGACAAGCTTTCTTACATTCAAGGCTCAGGAGAAGGAATCGCTCTGCCATGAAACACTGACATGGGACATTACTGCTGCATTTCTCAAAATCCCTTGTGGCAAATCCTGAAAACGTTTGCCTTGCTTGAAATCTACTTTGTAGCATTTAATGCTTATAGCATCTCCAGTATATAATTACCACAGTAGTGAATGTTTATGGAAAGAAAGGACAAAAAGGAGAAACTAGAGGGGGAAAAAAAAAATGGGACTCAATTAGATAGTTTTTAAATTCAACTTGTTGCCCCCATGAGGTCCTATTATCAGCATACAATTATTTAAACAAAAAAAGCAATTCTTGCCTTACTATTTTTATGAAGATCTTCACACAGCTACCAAAGTTACAGACACTGAAAAACATCAACACTGTTTCTGCTTTCCTTTGTGGAGGAAAACTTTTCCTAGACAAGAAAGTTTCTCTTACTGATTCCAAAAGCTTTCATTAATCCTTTGCTCTTGTCTGAGCATAGGGCAGGTAAGAGACATTACACCATTATGAAAGTAGGGGAAAACCACTTTAGGCAAAACCCAAGACCTTAGTGCCTCCTACTAAGTCTCATTCCCTCTTGCCCCTCCCAAGCTGGAATAAAGACCGAGTTATTCAGCTCCATTACTCCTCCCTGCTGGTTTCACGCCTTTTGTCCTGCACCTCTTCCTTCCGCTCCCCTCATACTCACTTCTCTCTCCATCCCTTCCTTACAACTCTTTTCCTTTGCTTTTCTTTCCTTTACATTCTGGTTTTCCCCTCTCTTTTGTTGCTATCTCCTGTCAGTCAGTCTTAGCTTCTTAATCTCATATTTTCTTTTCCCTATTTCAGTCCCCTTGTACACTCCTGGCATGTACAAAAGTGAGTCCTTCAGGTGCCTGAAGCTTCAATCCTTAAAAAAAAAAAAAAAAAAAAAAATTATACGAATGAACTGAGGACTGGCTGAGGACTCAGTATGTGGATCTTTCTCAGAGCTTTAATTTGGAGAGCATGTCAAGATGAACTCTTGAAAGGCAGATATTAACAAGAGCATATTATTATAGCATCTTAATAAATCCCCTTTGCAGATAATGTGGATCTGTAAGGTCATTACTACCTTATTTAAAGATGAAGAAGTAGGAAGTTCTAAGAACTATCCAATCCAGTAAATATGTGGGACATGCTGGTTATGTTTCCCCAGCTCTTTAAGTTGTATTCTCCAGTCTTATAGTCACAGGCAGGTAATTGTATAAGTTTCCACTAGGATTCAGTTATAAACAATTCCTCAGAAAAAAAAGTTTTAGTTCAAGTGTACCAGACTCATGAGACAACTGCAATACAATTGTCTCTCTCACATTTATAGAAGCATACACTGTTTGTACTATGTAAAGAGATTTTAAATGATCTTCAATGTATAAAAATGTCTATCATTACTTATTCATAGAATCATAGAATCATAGAATCATAGAATGCTTTGGGTTGGAAGGGACCTTTAGAGGTCATCTAGCCCAACCCCCCTGCAGTGAGCAGGGACAGCTTTAACTAGATCAGGTTGCTCAGAGCCCCATCCAACCTGACCTTGAATGTTGCCAGGGATGGGGCCTCCACTGCCTCTCTGGGCAACCTGTGCCAGTGCTTCACTACCCTCACTGTAAAAAATTTCTTCCTTATGTCTAGTCTAAATCTATTCTTCTTTAGTTTAAATCCATTATTCCTTGTCCTGTCACAACAGGCCTTGCTAAAAAGCTTGCCCCCATCTTTCCTGTAGGCCCCCTTTAAGTACTGGAAGGCCGCAATAAGGTCTCCTCGCAGCCTTCTCTTCTCCAGGCTGAACAATCCCAACTGTCTCAGCCTGGCCTCATAGGAGAGGTGCTCCAGCCCTCGGATCATTTTGGTGGCCCTCCTCTGGACCCACTCCAACAGGTCCATGTCCTTCTTGTGCTGAGGACTCCAGAGATGGATGTAGTGCTCCAGGTGAGGTCTCACCAGAGCAGAGTAGAGGGGCAGAATCCCCTCCCTCGACCTGCTGGCCACACTCCTTTTGATGCAGCCCAGGATTCGGTTGGCTTTCTGGGCTGCAAGTGCACATTGCCGGCTCATGTCCAGCTTTTCATCCCCCAGCACCCCCAAGTCCTTCTCTGCAGGGCTGCTCTCAATCCCTTCATCCCCCAGCATGTATTGATATGGGGGGTTGCCCCGTCCCAGGTACAGGACCTTGCACTTGGCCTTGTTGAACCTCATGAGGTGCACACAGGCCCACTTCTCGAGCTTGTCCAGGTCTCTCTGGATGACATCTCGTCCTCCTGGTGTGTCAACCGCACCACTCAGCTTGGTGTCGTCTGCAAACTTGCTGAGGGTGCACTTGATCCCACTGTTTGTGTCATTGATGAAGATGTTAAATAGCACCGGTCCCAGTACGGACCCCTGAGGGACCCCACTTGTCACCGGTCTCCATGTGGACATCGAGCCATTGACCACGACCCTCTGGATATGACCATCCAGCCAATTCCTTATCCACCGAACAGTCCACCCATCAAACCCATATCTCCCCAATTTAGGGAGAAGGATGTTGTGGGGGACTGTGTCGAAGGCTTTACAGAAATCCAAGTAGATGACATCCATTGCTTTTCCCTTGTCCACTGATGCAGTCACTCCTTCATAGAAAGCCACTAGGTTGGTCAGGCAGGACTTGCCCTTGCTGAAGCCGTGCTGGCTGTCTCGAATCACCTCCCTGTCCTCCATGTGCTTGAGCATAGCTTCTAGGAGGATCTGCTCCATGATCTTCCCAGGCACAGAGGTGAGGCTGACAGGTCGGTAGTTCCCAGGGTCCTCCTTTCTTCCCTTTTTAAAAATGGGCACAACATTCCCCTTCTTCCAGTCAGCAGGGACTTCACCTGCCTGCCATGACTTTTCAAATATCATGGAGGGTGGCTTGGCAACTACATCAGCCAATTCCCTCAGGACTCTGGGGTGCATCTCATCAGGTCCCATAGACTTGTGTACATTGAGGTTCCTCAGGTGGTCTCCAACCTGATCTTCCCTTACAGTGGGAGGGGCTTTACCCCCCTGGTCCCCATCTTTTGGTCCATCGACTCGGGAGGGGTGAGGAGAGAGGTTGCCGGTGAAGACTGAGGCAAAGAAGTTGTTGAGTACCTCAGCCTTCTCCTCATCTGTTGATACAAGGTCTCCATTCTTGTTCATCGGTGGGGGTACGCTTTCTTTAACCTTCCTTTTCTGGTTGACATACCTGTAGAAGCCCTTCTTGTTATTCTTTATGTCCCTTGCCAGATTCAGCTCCATCCTCGCCTTGGCCTTCCTGACCTCCTCCCTACACAACCGGGCAGCTTCCCTGTATTCCCCCCAGGACACCTGTCCCTGCTTCCACTGCCTGTGCAGTTCCCTCTTACTCTTTAGTTTGACCAGCAGGTCTCGACTCAGCCATGCTGGTCTCTTCCCATCCTTGCCTGATTTCTTACACTTGGGGACTGATAGCTCTTGTGCTCTATGGAAGGTGTCCTTCAAGATCTGCCAGCTCTGTTCGGTTCCCCTGTCCCTGAGGACCATCTCCCAGGGGGTCCTTCTGACTAACTCCTTGAAGAGCTGGAAGTTTGCTTTCCTAAAATTTAGGGTCCTGACTGCACTCCTCGCTTTTCCCATGTCCCTCAGGAGCGTGAACTCCACCAATGCGTGATCACTGCAGCCCAGGCTGCCTCCAGTCTTGACATCACCGATGAGCTCACTTGCATTGGTGACCATCAGGTCCAGTATCGCGTCCCCTCGGGTAGGGGTGTCTATTACCTGGCTCAGGAAGTTATCCTCAATGCATTCCAGGAATCTCCTGGATTGCCTACAGCTCGCTGTGTTGCTTTTCCAGCAAATGTTGGGGTGGTTGAAGTCCCCCAGCACATATTCACATCCTCAGCTGTATATCACAGTAACCTGAGCAAACAGCATTTATGCTTTACAAAGAAAACTATGCCCTAGACAGCAGCATGTTATTCCTGCAGAAGACCTCTTTTCTTCCTCCAGGATGCTCCCAGTTCGCAGCAGTGATGCCATTTCCCCAGCCTACCAGTACACTAAACTAAGCACACTGCAACAACTGTGCCCGGGACTGCCTGTGACACCAGTGTTCTCAGCTCCCACAGTTTGAAAGATCTTATTAGAATTTGCTGAAATGTCACTAAAATGTTACATAGAAAATTAAGTCTTCCGAAAGAGAAACAGTTAAATAAAGATATATAAATTGCCTGTACAGTTTAAAAAAAAAAAAGAAGAGAGAAACAGAAAATCTTCCATGTTTCTGCATAGAAGTGGGGCTTCGACTTAATCTAAATGGAAAGCCTGGAGTAAAGCACACATCTGGTGAGACACTGAAGATGCTGAACTTTGAAGTAAAATGACGGGAACAACCACAGTGAGTTCTGGCACATAATAACTTTGTCTTGGGTAATTTTGAACCCTGATTTGCCACCTTTGAAGCATGCTTCTGTTATTGTATAATAAGTTATCATGGAGATTGTGATGGCCTTCCAGTTTCCATTCACTCTCCTCGAAGCTGTCATCTTGCTACATTCTCCTAATCCTGGCATTGAACTCGCACCTTTTCTTTTTCCCCCACAGGCGCACTTTCCCACATCTCTCTCTATTCTTTATTTTACAGAATGTTATAGCTAGAGCATTAGGTGGAAGTTTATGTTTGTTTTATACATGCTTTTAAGAGAGAGCACAGTACCTCACTCCCAGTTTCTTGGTCTTGATCATTAAATGCAGCTCATGTTTTTCAGTATATTATAAAGACAATTGTAAATTTGAAGATTCATTTAACACAAAAGCAATGTATTAAGAACATCCAGAACATCCGATTGCCCTGTCGATCCATTCAATGACAGTGGTATGCCCTCTCTGCCTGCAAAGCCACAATCAGAGCAGCATTGTTGCAACCTCTTATGCTTTCAAATGAAGAATTTGCTTTCCTACCTCCCCCTTTCTGTTTTCATAACATGGCAACAAGAGATTTCCAAAACATCCTCTGATTTCCCTGTATGGATATCAACAGGTGCACAAGTGCTCTGTATTTTATTGATGCTGTATTTCAACAAAGCAAGCAGAGTTTACTTTTCAAGAGAAATAAAAAAATTCATAAACTATGGCATTGTCCAAACATCACCTTCTTCCACTTCCAACATAAATCTCAACTTGAAAAAGTATCTCTAAAATACCTTTAGCTAGGCACAAATATAAAACACTGTGCACATGTGTTAAGATGACCAAAAGAAAAAAAAAAATATAAAACATTTAACTGGGTTCCTGAATTGCTCTAACTTAACTGTTATGCAATCTGTCCCTCAAATCTTACAACCAAAACTCCTGTTTTTACTCTAAAATACTTACAGACTTCAGGCCTAGTTTACAGCTCTTTGGTAACTTCAACCTTTAGAGCCATTTTACAATTTAGTCTATGTTCAGGCTAATCTATCTGTCTTGCTTGTTTTGACCCAATTCTCTAATTTGTCAAAGGACTTTGAACTCCTCATGAAACACAAGTACTGTACTTGCTGTTTAGAAGTTACAGCTGTTAACCAGGAACAATGCTTCATTTTCCCAAGCAATTTCCTGAGAAGAGACTGCTAAATTATGTACTGCCCTGGAATTATGTCTCATGTTGTCTCCAGTGTAGGGGAGCCATTTGCAAGGCTGCAATTCATGTTATGGCAATATGGTAAAGTTTACAGATAGTTATTTAAGATCAGAATTTACAAGCAACACTGCACCATCTCCTAGCTAGACAATGCCCGTGACTAGATTTATTTGCTGGCAAGGGGAAATGCTGCCTAAAGCACTGCAGCACTCCTAACATGAGCATCCAGTGCAGTGTGGGTCTTCTGTGCCCCGGGACAACGCGCACAGCCTCCTCTCAGCAACATTTCAGATTTATCCTAGTCTGCCTAGGAGCAAATGAGATGCTGGCCATCTGAAGAAAACACGATGGCCCTTATTCTTCTCTCACAACTGGTACTAGTCCTAGTTGTTTCAATACGTCACATAGATTTTGGTGAATAAAACCACCTCTCCATATCTAACAGTAGCAACTTCTATCTTTACGGAGGCTAGTAAACACAGGTGCAAAATGATGAAACCTCTGTCCAGATTTCCTATGGGAAACTCAGTAAGAACTGTTCTGTATTTGCAAAAGAAACATTTGAGAAATTGTGTTCCTCACCAGTTTGTAGCATGCTGTACATTCAGGAAGGACAGAATTTGAGGCCTTCAACACGGTAACAACCTTTCTCTACCACTGACAGGATTGCATTAGCTGCAAATATTAGATCCTCACACATATATTAGCTACAGAATAAAGATAAGGCACTTGGCCTGCGCTGTACTGGAAAGGGATGCTCACTCAAGGGCAATAAAGTCCATAAATTCAAAGTTCACCATTTTGAGTAAGTCCACAATGGATGATGAATATATGATCCCTACCACAGAAATTGCCAGACTCTACTTTTTAAGCTGCTCTTTAAAGCCATGGGCTTTGTCCTGGTTTCGGCTGGGATAGAGTTAATTTTCTTCCTAGTAGCAGGCACAGTGCTGTGGTTTGGATTTAGTATGAGAAGAATGTTGATAACACACTGATGTTTTAGTTGTTGCTAAGTACTGCTTATGCTAGTCAAGGACTTTTCAGCTTCCCATGCTCTGCCAGGTACACAAGAAACTGGGAGGGGGCACAGCCAGAATAGTTGATCCAAACTGCCCAAAGGGCTATTCCATACCATGTGACATCATGCTCAGTATAGAAACTGGGGGGGGTTGGCCAGGGAGCAGAGATCGCTGCTCGGGAACTGTCTGGGTATCGGTCGGCGGGTGGTGAGCAATTGCATTGTGTATCACTTGTTTGGATATTATTATTACTATTATTATTATATTGCTGTTATTATTATTTTACTTTATTTTATTTCAATTATTAAACTGTTCTTATCTCACCCCAGGAGTGTTTCTGACTCTTACTCCTCCGATTCTCTCCCCCATCCCATCGGGGTAGGGGGAGTGAGCGAGCGGCTGCGTGGTGCTGAGTTGCTGGCTGGGGCTAAACCACGACAGGCTTCTAGGAATCAAAGCCTCTTACTCTGTATAGACCAGTGCCCCACAGGGGTAAACAGAAAAGAAGGAATGCAGTTTATTTGACCAGAGGTGGTGCTACTTAAGTAAACCTACAAAGCTGCACTCCCCCATCCCCTTCCACTTCTGAACTGGTGGTTTCCAGGCTGATGAAGAATTAACCTGATTGGCGGGGTGTTATTCTGCAGCTAGGTAACTTTTTTAGTCTCATTCCCAATGCAACTACACATGAGCAAGTACTGTCAACCAGGTGGAGAAGAGACAGGAATGAGTACTTACAGGTTAGGGACAGCATGTGCTCAAGCCAATGCTGCCTCAGAGAGTTATTAAATATATCAAATGACACCATTAGCCAGTATGTCATGTACACATTGACATTACTGTCTTTGTAGAAGCAAAAGCATTCCAGGCAGACACAAAAGTGGTATTATGTATTTGCTTTAAGCAGATACAGTTATACATTAGTGAAGAGCAATTGAACTATCATCACTTGCTTCCCTGAAATCAAATGTAATCTTTATTTTGTTGGGCTGGTTCAGGAAAGCAGGCTGATGCCAACTTGAAGAGATGGACTACTACCACCTGCTACATCTTGGAAGCTGGAATATGGAAAAAATGTTGCTGTGATTCCAGTAAAAGTTTAACATCTGGGAAGTATGAAAAGTTTTGGCTGGCTAAAAGAAGACAGATAGACAGCTTGTGAAACCCTTAATGACTTGGCCAGCATCCTACATGTTTACTGGTTCAGAGCTTGTTTAACTTATTGTATATTCCTAGCTGTTCCCAAAAGCGTGATATGCCTCATCTACTATATAGTCATTTAATTGCACTACAAATGAGTTTACTCAACCAATTAAAAGCAGAGAACTGCTAAGATATTTACTCAAACCTTCACAAAACCAATACTTTATATTTAAACTCATCAAGTTTAATGCATCTGACAACTCTCTGCTACAGCACACCAAGACCAGCAATTACCCTGTCAAGCAAAGCTTTCCATTTCACTAATGAAGGCAAAAACACCACAGAAAAATCAGACATCAGAATGTATGGGTTTTTTTAAATTGGTTCAGAATGAAACACTCCATTATATCCTCAAAATAAAGAAGATATTACAATAGCATACTAAATCTTTAATAAGTCAGAGCACAAAATATACCCACTGATGTATTTTTTAGAATAAAATCAATGAAGCACAGGCACAATTCACATGTGTAGGTTATTTCAAAAAATTAATGGCCTAGAAAAACATGGAAGAGGAAAAAAAATCTTTGTAGCATAACAACTTTTATTTCGGCTGCTTATACTTGTAATAAACTGCAATAAATGCCTATGGGGCACTTTACTGCTTTTTATTCACAGATGGAACAGCGTTGTGGTTTAACCCGGCAGGCAGCTAAACAACACACAGCCGTTTGCTCGCTCCCCCAACTCCCCAGTGGGATGTGGGAGAGAATAGGGGAAAAAAAAAAAAAAAAAAAGTAAAATTCGTGGGTTGAGATAAAGACAGTTTAATAGGACAGCAGAGGAAGAGAAAATAATAATAATAAAAAAATAATAATAATAGCAAGTGATGCACAATGCAATTGCTCACCACTGGCACCACTTGTCTCTTGTTTCAAATGGATAGTTGTCTGCAGTCTATATTTCTTAATGGCTCATCAAGGCTCCTTCTGACTAACACCTATGTAGCAAGAGCCACAGGCCTACCGAACCTCTGACTTCTGGTGTCTGGCCTCATGCTGCTAGTTGCAGCATGCCCTTCTGCAGCGGCTCCCTCCTTTCCCCATCCCCCAGCATCCTAAAACTGCTGGAAAGCTGGTCAAGTCCAGTGACTCATACACCCTTTTCTCTGACAGGGACCCACCCCACACAGTTCTTATCCTCCTTCAGTAAGACAGAGGAAACTAGGTAGGAGATGAAAGGGGGAAGGGAGGGGACTAAGCATCTGCCAAGGGAAGAAGAAAGGGATGCAGCCAGGGAGCGGAGCAGCAGCTACTGCTAACTTCTGGAAGAAAAGCTTTTCAAGTCCTGGGGTAATTGGGAGAAACTGGCATACAGTAAGTAATGAGTTTGCCTAGAGAGAAATTCTGAGAAAATGAATTGTGGAGAGGTTGAATTGTGAGAAGTTGTATTTGGATATTTACATAACTTTAATGCAAATTATGCTATTTCCTTCAGGCTTTTTGCTGAGCTATGTAAGCAGGTCTGGAAACGAGTAATAGCCTCTACATGAGCTATCATGACCAACAATACTAGGCAGTACTAAATGCCTCTTGTTCCATCAAGCGGTCCAGGTTACCTTTCACTAAATCTGATCAGAGCGAGCCATTACTGTCCCCATCATCCTCAGGCCATTAAAATGGCATGCAAAACTCCAGTGGGTAGATTGCAGGTGCTTTCTCTTCCATGTCCAGGTTCTCTTCAAAGAGTGATCAGTCCTATCAGGTTGCTGCTGCTTCCTACCTCAAGCACAGGTAGCGCAGAGTTGAGTCAGTCTAATGGGGTCTGTGCTGGAGAGCAGCACAGCCCTCTCCTTCACTGCTGTGCTGTGACACAGCCACATTTGATGATGGGCCCCTCACCTCAAGATGGAAACCCCTCTTTTTTGAACCAATACATCTCTCCTGGTCCTGCAGGTTAGATCAACAGTTCCTGTCTTGATACATTTCAGTGCAGATAAGGAGCCAATCAAGGGTTTAATAGATAGTATATGATCAGAAAAGGAGACTGAAGACAGACTTCTGTCTGCTGGTAGACACAATCCCTGCTCAGTACTTCCAGAAAACATTTAGTGTTCACTTAAAGCCTGGACTAATATAATTTTCTCTTTGTCTTCCAGGATATCTCCAGATGACTCACATACCACTGGGCAGTAAGTTGTATGCTTTCCAAGTACTCGGAACTAGCCAAGTAACAGCAACTCCTTAAAAGATAACTGGATAAAATTTGAGGATAGAAGAGTGTCCACGGAGAAGAAACAAAACAATGCAGCCCTACTTAAGGAAATTTGTCTCCACTTCACCAATATTTTTAGGTCAAGTAAGCACTCATTTTAAACAGTCTGTCTCCCTACAGATGCAGTTTTATTCCGTTTCACATTTCCATAAACATAGGCTGCTTCCAGTATTATAAAGGTGGGTGTTGTGGTTTAACCCCAGCTGGCAACTAAAGCACCACCCAGCCGCTTGCTCACTCCCCCCTGGTGGGATGGGGGGAGTGAATGGGAAGAGTAAAAGTGAGAAAACTCGTGGGTTGAGATAAAGACAGTTTAATAGGTAAGGCAAAAGCCGTGTGTGCAAGCAAAGCAAAACAAGGAATTCATTCACTGCTTCCCATTGGCAGGCAGGTGTTCAGCCATCTCCAGGAAAGCAGGGCTCCATCACGCTTAACGGTTACTTGGGAAGAAAAATGCCATCACTCTGAACATCCCCTGCTTCCTTCTTCTTCCCCCAGCTTTTATTGCTGAGCATGACTTCATATGGTATGGAATATCCCTTTGGTCAGTTGGGGTCAGCTGTCCCAGCTGTGTCCCCTCCCAGCTTCTTGTGCACCCCCAGCCTACTCGCTGGTGGGGTGGGGTGAGAAGCAGAAAAGGCCTTTAGTAAGGTAATATTTAGTATTTTAATTTAGTATTTTAATTTAATGCAGTACACAGTAATTCATTCTTGGCTAGCAGGCTTTCCAAAAAGTTTTTCTTGTGAACTTTAATTATTAGCAACAAAACAGGAAAGCAGAATTAAAAAAGCAGCAGTGCAAACAAGGTCCCTCACATAAACATCCCTGCAATAAAAAAAAATACTGGGAAGTTACGCAAAAATAAAATGCAGAAGAGCTGGTGCACTCATGGATTACTCACCCATAAGCTCCATTACTAATCAGTTTAATTGTTTCAAAATCACTTTCCCGAGGTTTCCTCTGCAGCTTCATTGAGGTATTGGAGCTCTTCAAAGTAAAAGAGGAGAAAGAACAAATTAATACAGTACGTTTTTCAAAATCTCAAAATTTCAAAATTTCACCCGCTGACCGATACCCAGACAGTTCCCGGGCAGCAATCGCTGCTCCCCGGCCAACCCCCCCAGTTTCTATACTGCCCATGATGTCACATGGTATGGAATAGCCCTTTGGTCAGTTTGGATCAGATGGCCTGGCTGTGCCCCCTCCCAGTTTCTTGTGCACCTGGCAGAGCATGGGAAGCTGAAAAGTCCTTGATTAGCATAAGCAGTACTCAGCAACAACTAAAACATCAGTGTGTTATCAGCATTATTCTCCTACTAAATCCAAACCACAGCACTATGCCAGCTACTAAGAAGAAAATTAACTCTATCCCAGCTGAAACCAGGACACAAGCCTTCTGTCTGCTGAGCACCATGGCATTAGTCTGAGGATTAACCACTGTTCTACTCAATCTGTTTACATACATCAGGAGAAAATACAAGGCGGAGGGGAGGGATGGATGGACGATGATGGACAGGGAACACCCAACACATTTATTTTTCCTTGCTCAGATTCAGCAAAAGCAGCAACATAACAGGAAAACTTACACTTATTGATTCATCCATTTCCAGAGTTCCTGCTGTCCCATTGTCACATTTAGCTAGCTGAGCTATTTCTAGAAACAAAGATTAGAAATTTCATTTTAAACTATGGTAAGTACAAAACTAAATGAAGTACAGAATACCTGAGAGGTGACATGGGAATTCTGAGATCCGTGTGTGATCTGAGCATTAAGGGAAAGGCAGCACTAATTTGCCAAGACTCCTGAAGATCTTAGGCACTGAGGGGTTAATAGTAGGCCCCATCCTTGTTGGGCTCCTTCACAGTTAGAGCAAAAAGCTTCTAGTTTAGACAGATATGGATGCCAAATTGTTTTTATCTTATACACAGAAATGCTGATATGCCTAACAGAATCAGCTAAAAGCCATTTCCTTCCTAGAAGCTTATAATTTATGGGGTCACTAATACAGATAACTTCTCTAGGAATCGCTAAGATTTTGGGGGTCTACAACTTGACCTGATTGCCCCTGCCAGGGTCAACCTATGCTGCAGAGTTCCTAAGCCTATCCTGTTCTCCAGGGGCCCAGTAACTAAGAATTCCTCTGGGTAATAAAAGCTAAATGGGACAGCTGGTAGCTAAAAGACTCTGTGAAGTTTAGTGTTACTTTAATCATATATATAGTTAATTATATACTCTGCATAGCCAAAGATGCACATTTTATCATAATTATGTGCTGGGGATCAGAGATAAGACCACCTGAAATTTGCAAGGTGCATTTTTATCGTCAGTACTGTTAACTGAATTTATGAATATGAAAAATAATTGAATATTCACATAGAATATCTAAACTAGATTTTTCTATATAGTAATAAGTAACTATTACAAGTGAAATTCTGTACAACACTGTAATCATTAAGAGCAAATTAATCACACAGATAATTTTCTGTTGGAACAGCTAAAGATTTAAAGAGTAACTCTCATATGTAATCACTATACAAAACACAACTTTTGTAAAGTGTAAGAATCAGAAGTAATGAAAACATCACTTCAAAAAACAAAAAATATCTTTAAAGCATTACAGAAGCTAAAAACATTCAAAAAATTCTGAATGTGAAGTCAATAAACAGTGAAAAAAGTCTCCAATAAGAATAAACAAATCTAAAAAAAAGAGAGCCTAAGCTAAAGCAATACAGGCCCAATTCCAAACTGGAGTGGATTTCCCTGGCAAAAGTCACAGTTTTGTGAACATGGGGTTTTCATAATAGAAGTGTTGATGAAACCTTTATTGTATGGGTGAGAACCAAGCAAGCTAGAATAATATACTTTGACAGCCTTCTCAACTGAAATTATTTTCATAAATAGCAAATTAAAATGAGCCATTTTTAAACAGAACTTTTGCAAAATAACCATTATCTGAGAAATACATAATATTTGCAAACAGTAGGCAGTAATGGAATGAAACCAAGAGTCAACTTTCAAAACACGGAGCTATGGAACCATTTTGCAATGTCTGAAGAGATTTTTAAAACTCATCTAAATACCATTAAACATCTTACCTTTTTCTTTCATTGATTTAAACCATTCCTGAAGACTCATGATTCAAAAAGGTAAAGATGGTAATTTAAAATCCATGGGGAAAAATTTCTCCCTGGGGAACTCTTTAGAAATGCAGCCACCAGTCTCTGATAAGTGATGAATCTGTTGTGGTATTGCTTTCAGTACAGTATAAATTTATCTGGTATTATCTCCAAGTAGTGCATGCATCATTTCACTCAAAGAAAGGATACTACAGCTATGGCAGCAAACAAAGGAGGTAAGTAGAGAAGGGTCTAAAGAAGTAGGTTGCTTTTCTCTGCGGAGGAAGTCAAATCCCTTGCATGAACATTTATGGACATTGCAGACAGAAATTAAGAGCTTATTTGGAAATACAATTCCATGTTTCATAATAAGTGGAGTTACTGAGGTGGGTTTTGTTTGTTTTGAAAGATTTGATTCTTCTGCTATTTAAATATTTTGCATATTAGGAATTTAAAAGCTCTCTCAGGAGGATGATCTTCATGCAATATTTTTTTATATGAGTGAATACAGTGTTTCCAAATAATTCCCTTCATAAATGATTAATTCAAGAGCATAAACCCATAGTGACATTCTTTTATTTTTGCTTAGGAAATGTACTTTTATATAGAGGCATCAATTTAAAACCAAACCCAGATAATTTAAGAAGTCATTGCACAGTGATTTATACTGCTTATAAATATCACTTTTTGTGAAGAGGCAGGAAAGCATTAATATGAATCTGATGGCCTGAATTATTTGATCACAAATCTAAATACACATTAACCCTTAAAATGATACTCAATTTAATCACCCAAATCTCCAATTGAAACAAAGGTCATTAATCCACACATCATACACCCCTCATTATTTCCTGACAAACCACATAGCCCCATTTCCCCCTCACAAAACAAACATTTCAATTATCCTGGAATGTTCCAAAGTTGCATATAGCAACCATAACATACAGTACTATATACTTAACATTAACATACTATATTATTATATTAACATTATACTATATTACTATATTAACATACAGTTAAGAGATAACATACAGTATTATAAAGCAATTAACATCATACAATTCAGTTCATTGACTATTTTCACCCAAAATCAGATTCCCTTGAGGTACACATTGGACTTCCCCATCCTTTCGCATCACCCACCAAGTGCACCCAGGTCCTTCAACAAAAGCAATCCCACGAATGGGTCTGCCTTTGCCAGAGGGGGAGGTCACCCAGACTGTCTTCCCCAGCATATTTTTTATGTGCACTACAGGGACTTTATCCCCTTATACAGTACGTAAAAGTTTTGATTGGGCAGGGCCAGCTCGATTGGCAGATCCCCTGGTGTTGACTAACCAGGTGGCTTTTGCCAAATGTGTATCCCAATGTTTGAATGTCCCAGCACCCATTGCTCTCAGGGTAGTCTTTAACAATCCATTGTATCGCTCGATTTTCCCGGAGGCTGGTGCATGATAAGGGATGTGATATACCCACTCAATGCTGTGCTCTTTGGCCCAGGTGTCTATGAGGTTGTTTCGGAAATGAGTCCCGTTGTCTGACTCCATTCTTTCTGGGGTGCCATGTTGCCACAGGACTTGCTTTTCAAGGCCCAGGACAGTGTTCCGGGCGGTAGCATGGGGCACGGGATATGTTTCCAGCCATCCGGTGGTTGCTTCCACCATGGTGAGCACATAGCGCTTGCCTTGGCGGGTCTGTGGGAGTGTGATATAATCAACCTGCCAGGCCTCCCCATATTTATACTTCAGCCATCGTTCACTATACCTGAGGGGCTTGAACCGCTTGGCTTGCTTGATTGCAGCGCATGTTTCACACTCATGAATAACCTGTGCAATACTGTCCATAGATAAGTCCAACCCTCGGTCACAAGCCCATCTATATGTTGCATCTCTTCCTTGATGGCCTGAGGCATCATGGGCCCACCAGGCTATAAATAATTCACCCTTATGTTGCCAGTCCAGATCCACCTGAGCCACTTCAATCTTAGCAGCCTGATCCACCTGCTGGTTGTTTGGATGTTCTTCAGTGGCCTGACTCTTGGGTACGTGAGCATCTACGTGATGTACCTTTACAACCAGGTTCTCTACCTGCGCAGCAATATCTTGCCACAATGCGGCAGCCCAGATGGGTTTGCCTCTGCGCTGCCAGTTGCTCTGCTTCCATTGCTGCAGCCACCCCCACAGGGCATTTGCCACCATCCATGAGTCAGTATAGAGATAAAGGACTGGCCACTTTTCTCGTTCAGCAATATCTAAAGCCAGCTGGATGGCTTTCACCTCTGCAAACTGACTCGACTCCCCTTCTCCTTCAGCAGTTTCTGCGACTTGTCGTATAGGACTCCATACAGCAGCTTTCCACCTCCGATGCTTTCCCACAAGACGACAGGACCCATCAGTGAACAGGGCATATTGCTTTTCATTTTCTGGCAATTTATTATACAGTGGGGCCTCTTCAGCATGTGTCACCTCCTCCTCTGGCGATATTCTGATGTTTTTGCCTTCTGGCCAGTCCATGATCACTTCCAAGATTCCTGGGCGACTGGGGTTTCCTATTCGAGCCCCTTGTGTGATCAGCGCAACCCACTTACTCCATGTAGCATCAGTTGCATGATGTGTAGAGGGCACCCTCCCTTTGAACATCCAGCCCAACACCGGCAGTCGGGGTGCCAGCAGGAGCTGGGCTTCAGTACCAACCACTTCTGAAGCAGCTCGAACCCCTTCATATGCTGCCAGTATCTCCTTCTCAGTTGGAGTATAGTGGGATTCGGATCCTCTGTATCCCCAACTCCAAAACCCTAGGAGTCGACCTCGAGTCTCCCCTGGTGCTCTCTGCCAGAGGCTCCAGGTAGGGCCATTCTCCCCGGCTGCGGTGTAGAGCACATTTTTTACATCCTGCCCTGCCCGGACTGGCCCAAGGGCTACTGCATGAACTATCTCACGTTTAATTTTTTCAAAGGCTTGTTGTTGCTCAGGGCCCCATTTGAAATCATTCTTCTTCCGGGTCACTTGATAGAGGGGGCTTACGATCTGGCTGTAATTTGGAATATGCATTCTCCAAAAACCCACAACACCTAAGAAAGCTTGTGTTTCCTTTTTGCTAGGTGGTGGGGACATGGCTGTTATTTTGTTGATCACATCCATTGGGATCTGACAACATCCATCTTGCCATTTTATTCCTAAAATCTGGATCTCCTGTGCAGGTCCCTTGACCTTACTTTGTTTTATGGCAAAACCAGCCTTCAGAAGGATTTGGACTATTTTCTTTCCCTTCTCAAAAACTTCTTCTGCTGTGTTGCCCCACACAGTGATGTCATCAATGTACTGCATATGTTCTGGAGCTTCACCCTGTTCCAGTGCCGTCTGGATCAGTCCATGGCAAATGGTGGGGCTGTGCTTCCACCCCTGGGGCAGTCGGTTCCAGGTGTACTGAACACCCCTCCAGGTAAAAGCAAACTGGGGCCTGCACTCTGCTGCCAAAGGGATGGAGAAAAATGCATTAGCAATGTCAATTGTGGCACACCACTTGGCTGCCTTTGACTCCGGTTCGTATTGAAGTTCTAGCATGTCTGGCACGGCAGCACTCAGTGGTGGTGTAACTTCGTTCAGGCCACGATAGTCCACTGTTAGTCTCCACTCCCCATTAGACTTTCGCACTGGCCATATGGGACTGTTAAAGGGTGAGCGAGTCTTCCTAATCACTCCCTGGCTCTCCAGTCAACGAATCAGGTTATGGATGGGAACCAGGGAGTCTCGGCTGGTGCGATATTGCCGCCTGTGCACAGTTGTGGTAGCGATCGGCACCAGTTGTTCTTCGACCCTCAGCAACCCTAGAATCGAAGGGTCCTCTGAGAGACCGGGTGTCCTGGTTTCGGCTGGGATAGAGTTAATTTTCTTCCTAGCAGCAGGCATAGTGCTGTGTTTTGGATTTAGTAGGAGAAGAATGTTGATAACATGCTGATGTTTTTAGTTGTTGCTGAGTACTGCTTATGCCAGTCAAGGACTTTTTTCAGCTTCCCATGCTCTGCCAGGCGCACAAGAAACTGGGAGGGGGCACAGCCAGAATAGTTGATCCAAACTGACCAAAGGGCTATTCCATACCATATGACGTCATGCTCAGTATATAAACTGGGGGGGGGTTGGCCGGGGAGCAGCGATCGCTGCTCGGGAACTGTCTGGGTATCGGTCGGTGGGTGGTGAGCAATTGCATTGTGCATCACTTGCTTCGTGTATCATTATTATTATTATCATTATTATACTGTTACTATTATCATTACTATTTTACTTTATTTCAATTATTAAACTGTTCTTATCTCAACCCAGGAGTGTTTCTCACTCTTACTCCTCCGATTCTCTCCCCCATCCCATCGGGGTAGGGGGAGTGAGCGAGCGGCTGCGTGGTACTGAGTTGCTGGCTGGGGCTAAACCACGACAGTCCTTTTTGGCGCCCAACGTGGGGCACGAAGGGTTTGAGATAACAACAGATTAACCAGAGTGTATTAAGGAGTCTGTTAACAGTTGCCGGTCACGATATTAGTTCTTCTGATCTGCACCATGTTCTTTTTTTTGCAGCACGCGTTAAAGCTTGCTGTCAGTTTGTGTAGCATGCTATGCTCTGCAGTGATTCATGATCTTTTGCTTGGGAGGCTCCTTATCAAAACCCTGACCTTGAGCATTCTTTGGTATTTGGGTTTCATACAGAAGTCACTACTGTACTGCGGGTACTACCTCATAGAGAGAGTTAGCAATTATACTTCTTACTCTGAGAGGCTTGTTGTGGAGGAAATACAGAATGGCACCTTTGCTGCTTTCTTCTATGATGTTTCCTCCTTCATTACAACAACTTTCCTGTATCTTGAACACCCCTGGGCAGTTAAGATACTTCTATTGATACTTCTTGGGAATGTTGTTTCCGTTTTGATAAAGGTCAGTAAGCAGTTTAAAAATACCATCCAGAGATCTACCCCAAGGCTGGATAGTTATGAGTGGCAGGGTGTGTGGGAACGTATGCGCAAGTACCTGGGGCAGTGGGGACCTCCAGTGTTTTGGAACTTCACCCCTGAACAAGTGCAGAATCCTGAAGAATTAGTAAAGTATTTGGAAGAAGTATGTTGTCACCCTGGTAGCTCCAGAGAGACACAAATCATTGCAACATGCTGGGGACTGGCCCATGCCTATCGAGCCGTGGTCAACGCTAATCAGTACCCTCAAAAGAAAGAGAAGGTCTCTGGATCTGATGACAAAACAACAAGCACTGTGGCTACTCAAACCCCCACTACAGGCCTTGCAGCTACTCAAACCCCTGCCCCAGGCACTGTGGCTACTCCAGACACAGCCATGAGCACTGCGGCTACTCCAGCCACAGCCATGAGCACTGCGGCTACTCAAACCCCAGTGACAGACACTGCGGCTAAACCAGAGAACCAACCTGCGCCGGTATCAGTTGCCCCTATACAGAAGAAAAAATACACGAGGAAATCAGTTCGTTTAGTAAGGGATGAAGATGAACCAGGGCCATCACGAGAACCAGAGGAGGAAGAACCCATAAATGAGATGGTGACCACCCGATCCCTATCCCTGAGTGAGCTGCGAGATATGCGAAAAGATTTCGGTCGTCATCCAGGCGAGCACATCATCACCTGGCTGCTCCGATGCTGGGATAACGGGGCCAGTAGCCTGGATTTAGAGGGTAGGGAAGCCAAGCAGCTGGGATCCCTTTCCAGGGAAGGGGGCATTGACAAAGCAATTGGAAAAGGGGCAAAACCACTCAGCCTCTGGAGGCGACTCCTGTCAAGCGTGAAGGAAAGGTATCCCTTCAAGGAGGATGTTTTATACCGCCCAAGCAAATGGACCACCGTAGAGAAAGGTATCCAGTACCTGAGGGAATTAGGCGTGCTGGAGGTGATTTACAGTGACCTGAATGATGAGCGGTTAACCAAAGACCCAGATGAAGTCAGGTGCACACAATCCATGTGGCGGAAGGTGGTACGGAGCGCACCAGCATCGTATTCCAACTCGTTGGCAATACTAGCCTGGAAAGACGACGAGGCACCAACGGTGGATGAAGTGGCTAGACAACTCCGGGACTACGAAGAAAAGCTCTCTTCCTCCCTACAGGCCTGTGTCTAAGCTGTGGAAAAACTGTGCCAAGAGTTCCAACAACTCAGAGAAGATCTGTCCTACTCCCCACCTGCACGGACCAGTGTCTCAGCCATTAGGAGTCAACGTCCCTATGCTCAAGAGAGAGGATATAGAGGATACACACCACGGGGCACCCTGTGGTTTTGCCTGCGTGATTATGGAGAGGACATGAGAAAGTGGGATGGAAAACCCACCTCAACCTTAGAGGCACGGGTGCGTGAGTTGCAAGGAAAAACTATTAGAAAAGGCGGTTCTCCCAGGAAAATTGCAGCTCCAGTTTCCAGTGAGCAGTTCCCCAGACAGAGTAAGAGGGCTAATTTTACTTCCGACCTTGATCAGGGGACTTTTGATTCACATTTACAGGAAGTGAACAGCGAATACTGTGACCAGTGTTAGAGGGGCCCTGCCTCCAGCCAGGTGGAGGAAAGGGACAACCGGGTTTACTGGACTGTGTGGATTCGATGGCCTGGAACGTCAGACCCACAGGAGTATAAGGCTCTAGTGGACACTGGTGCACAGTGCACGCTAATGCCATCAAACTATAGAGGGGCAGAACCCATTTGTATTTCTGGAGTGACAGGGGGATCCCAACAGCTAACTGTACTGGAAGCTGAAGTGAGCCTAACTGGGAATGAGTGGCAAAAGCACCCCATTGTGACTGGCCCAGACGCTCCGTGCATCCTTGGCATAGACTACCTCAGGAGAGGGTATTTCAAGGACCCAAAAGGGTACCGGTGGGCTTTTGGTATAGCTGCTTTGGAGACAGAGGAAATTAAACAGTTGTCCACTTTGCCCGGTCTCTCAGAGGACCCTTCGATTGTAGGGTTGCTGAAGGTTGAGGAACAACAGGTGCCGATCGCTACCACAACTGTGCACAGGCGGCAATATCGCACCAACCGAGACTCCCTGATTCCCATCCATAACCTGATTCGTCGACTGGAGAGCCAGGGAGTGATCAGCAAGACTCGCTCACCCTTTAACAGTCCCATATGGCCAGTGCGAAAGTCTAATGGGGAGTGGAGACTAACAGTGGACTATCGTGGCCTGAACGAAGTTACACCACCACTGAGTGCTGCCATGCCAGACATGCTAGAACTTCAATATGAACTGGAGTCAAAGGCAGCCAAGTGGGATGCCACAATTGATATTGCTAATGCATTTTTCTCCATCCCTTTGGCAGCAGAGTGCAGGCCCCAGTTTGCTTTTACCTGGAGGGGTGTTCAGTACACCTGGAACCGACTGCCCCAGGGGTGGAAGCACAGCCCCACCATTTGCCATGGACTGATCCAGACAGCACTGGAACAGGGTGAAGCTCCAGAACATCTGCAGTACATTGATGACATCATTGTGTGGGGCAACACAGCAGAAGACGTTTTTGAGAAGGGAAAGAAAATAGTCCAAATCCTTCTGAAGGCTGGTTTTGCCATAAAACAGAGTAAGGTCAAGGGACCTGCACAAGAGATCCAGTTTTTAGGAATAAAATGGCAAGATGGATGTCGTCAGATCCCAATGGATGTGATCAACAAAATAACAGCTATGTCCACACCAACTAGCAAAAAGGAAACACAAGCTTTCTTAGGCGTTGTGGGTTTTTGGAGAATGCATATTCCAAATTACAGCCAGATCGTAAGCCCTCTCTATCAAGTGACCCGGAAGAAGAATGAATTCAAATGGGGCCCTGAGCAACAACAAGCCTTTGAACAAATTAAACGTGAGATAGTTCATGCAGTAGCCCTTGGGCCAGTCCGGGCAGGGCAGGATATTAAAAATGTGCTCTACACTGCAGCCGGGGAGAATGGCCCTACCTGGAGCCTCTGGCAGAAAGCACCAGGGGAGACTCGAGGTCGACCCCTAGGGTTTTGGAGTCGGGGATACAGAGGATCCGAAGCCCGCTATACTCCAACTGAGAAGGAGATACTGGCAGCATATGAAGGGGTTCGAGCTGCTTCAGAAGTGGTTGGTACTGAAGCACAGCTCCTGCTGGCACCCCGACTGCCGGTGTTGGGCTGGATGTTCAAAGGGAGGGTCCCCTCTACACATCATGCAACTGATGCTACATGGAGTAAGTGGGTTGCATTGATCACACAACGGGCTCGAATAGGAAACCCCAGTCGCCCAGGAATCTTGGAAGTGATCATGGACTGGCCAGAAGGAAAAAACCTTAGAATATCACCAGAGGAGGAGGTGACACGTGCTGAAGAGGCCCCACTGTATAATAAATTGCCAGAAAATGAAAAGCAATATGCCCTGTTCACTGATGGGTCCTGTCGTCTCGTGGGAAAGCATCGGAGGTGGAAAGCTGCTGTATGGAGTCCTATACGACAAGTCGCAGAAACTGCTGAAGGAGAAGGGGAGTCGAGTCAGTTTGCAGAGGTGAAAGCCATCCAGCTGGCTTTAGATATTGCTGAAAGAGAAAAGTGGCCAATCCTTTATCTCTATACTGACTCATGGATGGTGGCAAATGCCCTGTGGGGGTGGCTGCAGCAATGGAAGCAGAGCAACTGGCAGCGCAGAGGCAAACCAATCTGGGCTGCCGCATTGTGGCAAGATATTGCTGCCCGGGTAGAGAACCTGGTTGTAAAAGTTCGTCATGTAGATGCTCATGTACCTAAGAGTCGGGCCACTGAAGAACATCAAAACAACCAGCAAGTAGATCAGGCTGCTAAGATTGAAGTGGCTCAGGTGGATTTGGACTGGCAACATAAGGGTGAATTATTTATAGCTCGGTGGGCCCATGACGCCTCAGGCCATCAAGGAAGGGATGCAACGTATAAATGGGCTCGTGATCGAGGGGTGGACTTAACTATGGACAGTATTGCACAGGTTATTCATGAGTGTGAAACATGCGCTGCAATCAAGCAAGCCAAGCAGTTCAAGCCCCTCGGGTATAGTGAACGATGGCTGAAATATAAATATGGGGAGGCCTGGCAGATTGATTACATCACGCTCCCACAGACCCGCCAAGGCAAGCGCTATGTGCTCACCATGGTGGAAGCAACCACTGGGTGGTTGGAAACATATCCCGTGCCCCATGCCACCGCCCGGAACACCATCCTGGGCCTTGAAAAGCAAGTCCTGTGGCGACATGGCACCCCAGAAAGAATTGAGTCAGACAACGGGACTCATTTCCGAAACAACCTCATAGACACCTGGGCCAAAGAGCACGGCATTGAGTGGGTGTATCACATCCCTTACCATGCACCAGCCTCCGGGAAAATTGAGCGATACAATGGATTGTTAAAGACTACCCTGAGAGCAATGGGTGCTGGGACGTTTAAACATTGGGATACGCATTTAGCAAAAGCCACCTGGTTAGTCAACACCAGGGGATCTGCCAATGGAGCTGGCCCTGCCCAATCAAAACTTTTACATACTGTAGAAGGAGATAAAGTTCCTGTAGTGCACATGAAAAATATGCTGGGGAAGACAGTCTGGGTTACTTCCCCCTGTGGCAAAGGCAAACCCATTCGTGGGATTGCTTTTGCTCAAGGACCTGGGTGCACTTGGTGGGTGATGCGAAAGGATGGGGAAGCCCAATGTGTACCTCAAGGGAATTTGATTTTGGGTGAAAAGCCAATGAACTGAATTGTATAATATTAATTGCTTTATAATACTGTATGTTATCTCTTAACTATATGTTATCTCTTAACTGCATGTTAATATAATAATATAGTAGGTTAATATTAAGTATATAATACTATATATTATGATTGCTATATGCCGCATCAATGGTATTGCAGTAAGAATTGCCCAGCTTAATGAAAATGAACTTTGATGAAACCATGTTGGAATGAGAACTGACTTCAGCATGCAACAGTCCAACACTGCACACCACCTCTCCTGCTCTGAAAGACTGTGATAACAGATGGAACCCAAAGTCATGGGCTAAATGAACTCAATGGACATTTTAGAGGGATGGGCCATAGACGAAGGGAATGATATCTGTGTGTATATCAAGATAGGGAAAGCGGTGGTGATTAATTGGAACACATTGGAAAGGGGAGGGCCTGTGCATGACGTAGATGGTATAGAATAAGGGGTGGATACTGTCCTGGTTTCGGCTGGGATAGAGTTAATTTTCTTCCTAGCAGCAGGCATAGTGCTGTGTTTTGGATTTAGTAGGAGAAGAATGTTGATAACATGCTGATGTTTTTAGTTGTTGCTGAGTACTGCTTATGCCAGTCAAGGACTTTTTTCAGCTTCCCATGCTCTGCCAGGCGCACAAGAAACTGGGAGGGGGCACAGCCAGAATAGTTGATCCAAACTGACCAAAGGGCTATTCCATACCATATGACGTCATGCTCAGTATATAAACTGGGGGGGGGTTGGCCGGGGAGCAGCGATCGCTGCTCGGGAACTGTCTGGGTATCGGTCGGTGGGTGGTGAGCAATTGCATTGTGCATCACTTGCTTCGTGTATCATTATTATTATTATCATTATTATACTGTTACTATTATCATTACTATTTTACTTTATTTCAATTATTAAACTGTTCTTATCTCAACCCAGGAGTGTTTCTCACTCTTACTCCTCCGATTCTCTCCCCCATCCCATCGGGGTAGGGGGAGTGAGCGAGCGGCTGCGTGGTACTGAGTTGCTGGCTGGGGCTAAACCACGACACCGGGCAAGGTGGACAACTGTTTAATTTCCTCTGTCTCCAAGGCAGCTATCCCAAAAGCCCACCGGTACCCTTTTGGGTCCTTGAAATACCCTCTCCTAATGTAATCTATGCCAAGGATGCACGGAGCGTCTGGGCCAGTCACAATGGGCTGCTTCTGCCACTCATTCCCAGTTAGGCTCACTTCAGCCTCCAGTACAGTGAGCTGTTGGGATCCCCCTGTCACTCCAGAAATACAGATGGGTTCTGCCCCTCTATAGCTTGATGGCATTAGGGTACACTGTTCACCGGTGTCCACTAGAGCCTTCTACTCCTGTGGGTCTGACGTTCCAGGCCATCGAATCCACACAGTCCAGTAAACCCGGTTGTCCCTTTCCTCCACCTGGCTGGAGGCAGGGCCCCTCTAACACTGGTCACAGTATTCGCTGTTCACTTCCTGTAAATGTGAATCAAAAGTCCCCTGATCAAGGTCGGAAGTAAAATTAGCCCTCTTACTCTGTCTCGGGAACTGCTCACTGGAAACTGGAGCTGCAATTTTCCTGGGAGAACCGCCTTTTGTAATACTTCTTCCTTGCAACTCATGCACCCGTGCCTCTAGGGTCGAGGTGGGTTTTCCATCCCACTTCCTCATGTCCTCTCCATGATCACGCAGGTAAAACCAAAGGGTGCCCTGTGGTGTGTATCCTCTATATCCTCTCTCTTGAGCATAAGGACGTTGACTCCTAATGGCTGAAATACTGGTCCGTGCAGGTGGGGAGTAGGACAGATCCTCTCTGAGTTGTTGGAACTCTCGGGACAGTTTTTCCACAGCCGAGAAACAGGCCCGTAGGGAGGAAGAGAGACTTTCTTCGTATTCCCGGAGTCGGCCAGCCACTTCATCCACCGTTGGTGCCTCGTCATCTTTCCAGGCCAGTATTGCCAACGAGTTGGAATACGATGCTGGTGCACTCCGTACCAGCTTCCGCCACATGGGTCATGTGCACCTGACTTCATCTGGATCTTTGGGTAACTGCTCATCGTTCAGGTCACTATAAATCACCTCCAGCACGCCTAATTCCCTCAGGTACTGGACACCCTTCTCTACGGTGGTCCATTTGCCTGGGCGGTACATAGCATCCTCCTTGAAGGGATACCTTTCCTTCACACTTGACAGAAGTCGCCTCCAGAGGCTGAGCGGTTTTGCCCCTTTTCCAATTGCTTTGTCAATGCCACCTTCCGTAGAAAGGGATCCCAGCTGCTTGGCTTCCTTACCCTCTAAATCCAGGCTACTGGCCCCGTTATCCCAGCATTGGAGCAGCCAGGCGATGATGTGCTCGCCTGGATGACGACTGAAATCTTTTCGCATATCTTGCATCTCACTCAGGGATAGGGATCGAGTGGTTACCATCTTATATATGGGTTCTTCCTCCTCTGGTTCTCGTGATGGCCCTGGTTCATCTTCATCCCTTACTAAACGAGCTGATTTTCTCATGTATTTTTTTTCTCTGTATAGGGGCAACTGATACCGGTGTGGGTTGGTTCTCTGGTTTAGCCGCAGTGTCTGTCACCGGGGTTGCAGTGGCCACAGTGCCTGTGGCTGTGGTTGGAGTAGCCGCAGTGCTTGTTGTTTTGTCATCAGATCCAGAGACCTTCTCTTTCCCTTGAGGGTTCTGAATAGTGTTGACCATGGCTCGATAGGCATGGGCCAGTCCCCAGCATGTTGCCATGATTTGTGTCTCTCTGGAGCTGCCAGGGTGACAACATACTTTTTCCAAATACTTTACTAGTTCTTCAGGATTCTGCACTTGTTCAGGGGTGAAGTTCCAAAACACTGGAGGTGCCCACTGCCCTAGGTACTTGCCCATACGGTCCCACACACCCTGCCACTCATAACTATCCAGCCTTGGGGCAGATCTCTGGATGATATTCTTAAATTGCTTACTAACCTTCGTCAAAACCGAAACAGTATTCCCAAGAAATAGCAATAGATGTATCTTAACTGCCCAGGGGTGTTCAAGATACTGAAAATTTATTGTAATGAAGGAGGAAACATCATAGAAGAAGGTAGCAAAGGTGCCATTCTGTATTTCCTGCACAGCGAACCTCTCAGAGGAAGAGGTATAATTGCTAACTCTCTCCATAAGGTGATACCTGAAGTACAGTAATGGCTTCAGTACAAACCCAAGATACCAAATAGTGCTCAAGGTGAGTGTTTTAATAACAAATCTCCCAGGCAAAACATCACTAATCACTGCAGAGCACAGCAAACTGCAAAAAACAACACCGATCTTTAACATGTACAGCAACAAAAGGAGCATGGTGCAGATCAGATGAACTAATATCATTACCGGCAACTGTTAACAGACTCCTTAATACACTCTGGTCAATCTGTTGTTATCTCAAACCCTTCGAGCCCCACATTGGGCACCAAAAAGGACTGTCGTGGTTTAGCCCCAGCCAGCAACTCAGCACCACGCAGCCGCTCACTCACTTCCCCTACCCCAATGGGATGGGGGAGAGAATCGGAGGAGTAAGAGTGAGAAACACTCCTGGGTTGAGATAAGAACAGTTTAATAATTGAAATAAAGTAAAACAATAATGATAATAGTAACAATATAATAATAATACTAATAATAATATACAAAGCAAGTGATGCACAATGCAATTGCTCACCACCCGCCAACCAATACCCAGCCAGTTCCCGAGCAGCGATCGCTGCTCCCTGGCCAACCCCCCCCAGTTTCTATACTGAGCATGACATCACATGGTATGGAATAGCCTTTTGGGCAGTTTGGATCAACTATCCTGGCTGTGCCCCCTCCCAGTTTCTTGTGCGCCTGGCAGAGCATGGGAAGCTGAAAAGTCCTTGACTAGCATAAGCAGTACTTAGGAACAACTAAAACATCAGCGTGTTATCAGCATTATTCTCCTACTAAATCCAAAACACAGCACTATGCCTGCTACTAGGAAGAAAATTAACTCTATCCCAGCCGAAAGCAGGACAGTTATATTCATCAATATTTAATTTATGAAATGCAATTATAAGATGTGTTCTAGATGAAGTACACTCACATAAAATAAATATTCAGTCTGAGAAAATAGTATCCCTTATTTGTATGGAGCATTTGTCTCTAGACCTCTCTCACAATGAACTGTTTAAAAACATTCAAAGACATTACTAAACTTAGGTTTTTTGACTCATGCTGAAGAACACTTATCCAAGTGGCCAGAAAGAGTCAATCAGTAAGATAAGGTTCAAGTGGCAGAACCAGGGTCAATAATGCTACAACCTCAACCCACACTCCAAATTAAATATTGCATACTTGATCAGTGAAGAATTTATGAATTGTCAGTCTAGGCCAGACCAACAGCTCTCCAAATCCAGCAGACACCTCTGTCTTGCAGAGAATTTTAAGCTACTTCTTGATCTTTCCCAGTACCACATGGAAAACAATATTTATGTGTGTTTTCCCAATTTGCCCTGCATCCTTGCTGCACTCCAAATCCAAGCAAAAAGTGCCGAGGCTGCTTTAATCTATATCTCAGATAAAAATAATACTAGATTTGGATGAGGAAGTTCTTCTGTGAAGATAAGAAGAGGACTAATAATAGGCTTGACTTCCTTTAAATCTGTTAACATAACATGAATATCATCTATAACAATATCCAATCTAAATGAATTAGATCTAACCAAATTCGTGACATCTGGCAGTGCTGAACACAAGCTGCTTAAGTTGAACAAAAAAGCATTTTCTTTTAATACACTTACAGTATGTTCCTCCTTTGATTTAAGGAAATGTGATCTTGCATCATGAGAACTGGTTAAAAAAAAAGCTTATCATAGGTTTTTGCTATTATTTTGTGTTATCAAGTCCTCTCCTAGAGATCCCTCTTGTCCTGGGTCAAAACACAGAAGACAAGCTAAATGGCACTAGCTAGACCCATTTTTCATGATGACATTTCTGCTGGACTTCCAAATTGCAGGACTAACACTGAACACAATGAATCAATTTCCATATGTCACCAGTGATAGAACCTGGTCTCAGGATGGAAGAGAAGATGGTCTGGTTCGGAAACAGAAGTAATTTTCGTTTTCCCAACACTGTCCTTAAAACAAGAATCAGGCAACCAAAAATTGTGCAATGACAAGACCTCCATGGGAACCCAAGTTCCCCCTACAGAAGTCCTCAACATGGACATATAAATTACCCAGGAAAATAAATCTTTGCAGTTTTAATAGGAATGGGAGACATTCTTCTCAGGGATTCTAAGATGTAGGAGCCTGGGGGCACTGAAAGGCAAATAACAGCTCAGCCCAGTTTCATTTATACCTATGGTTGGATAACAGTTGCCATCAAATTATACCAGTAAATTTCAAGCTAGAGCTGAACTAAGAAAGTTACATTGCCAGGCTGGAAGATGATGATGAGTATCATTGACACAGTGTATTTGTAAGTGATATTCACAATGGAAAATCTCAGATAGCCTCTTTAATGCCTTTGAGCTTGTGAGAGAACCATGAGGGTTAGTGAATGCTTGTTCTGCTACCATCTTTACTTTGACTCTTTTGAGGTACACATAGATTATCACAATGACTAAATACATTGAGAAGGAAGCAAATGGGAGTCTATAGCTTGACCAGGAGATATATTTACCTTCCAGAGGATCTTTATTTAAGCCCAGCTGGCTAATAATATATCGAGGGATGTCTGTTTTAATGCCTTGCCCCTCTTTAGCATGGCCTTCAGCTGCTTCCAAAAGACAGTAAAACTCTTCGGGATCAAATTCCTAGAAGAAAAATAATCACCATCATTCTCCCTGCAGAAACTGAAGTCTTAAAACTTAACATAAAAGCTTCCTTTGTTTCTTCTGTTGCAAATATTTGACATTTCCCTTATTAAAAATGATACCTTGTTATTCTATTACTAGTAGCCTATTATTTTATTATGATTACTATATAATGTAACATGCTGTAAGCAATAGTAAGTTCTTTGCGCTCAAAACTTCCCATAATATTCGGAGTGAAATGACCTATAACCATACAGAAGTCTTCATCTCCCTGCAGCTGCTCGCATATAAAAATCCACTACTGAAATAAAGAAGCTATGTAAATATATTGCTCTCTGCTTTTGCTTCTAAATGAAATTTTGAAGTATTTTTAATCAATGTATATGCCTTATGTTTTATGGAAAATAAAATTAAATAAATCACTAACTGTAGAATAAAGCCAAAATCCTAAGTTGCTGAAAACAACATTTGAACTTCATTAATCCTGTTGTTCCAAATCTAGAAATAAAACATCCTCCTTTAGGAACCAACTATATTACTACTATCATTTATACCATGCCTAAAAGGTAAGCCTCAAAGAGGTAAAAAAAACCAAACAAAATAAAACAAAAAAACCCCACACCTCAAAACCCTGCCTATCTTCTAAGCCCCTTGGAAATAAGTTTATTTTACTACCTTAAAAGATGATAAAAATAGGAAAGCATTGAAAGGAACAAGAAAGATTAAAAGGTTTGTTGTTTGTGGTTTGGTTTTTTTTTTTAAAAAGACTTTCTCTATCTTCTGGTATGAATTCATACAAAAACATCTCTCACATAGCCATTACATTCTTCAAGATGTTCTTGCTGACCATAGATCACAACAGGTGCAATGCTTATTAGAGGGAGAGCCAGTCAGAGTCATGAAACATTGATGCAACAAAACAAACTTTTTGCTGGAGCAAGTCAGCTCTGTCAAAAATTTCCGCAGAAGCCAGGTAGGCTACTGAGCTGGTTAGCTTCCCCACAGGTCATTTCTTGGCCTGCCGTAATTCCCCGGGGCTTTAGTCTGCCTGCTGTGTCACAAGGTGCCTGTCCTAGCTCCTCAGGCTACCCAGGACTTGGGAACTCAACGTCATGAAACAATTTTCATTATCTCCAGCCTACTCCAGTGGATTTACCACAAACCCATGAACTGCCCAAACTCTCTTATTTAGCTCAAAGTCTCAGGATGCTGCTAAACTGCCTAAAAGTCTGAATTGAGTAACTAAGCATTACATGCTGTTTTAGCCTTACTCTCCTCATCTGACATGCTGTTCCTAGCTGTACCTCTTATATGTTACTCCTTGGCACTGAAGAACACAACAACATGATGATGTGTGCCAAGACTTCCTATCTGCCTTCATCTTGAAAACGTCATCATCTTACATGCAGCAGTGGCAGATATACAGCTTCTCCTCCAATTGCTAGTAAAGTCAAGGTAATTTCAAAACAGATACTTTTAATCATATGAATGTGTGTGTATATATATGTACACATATGCATATACGCACACACATGCAAATAATTAGAAGCAAGGAATTTATTTTCCAACTTTGTGTTTCATTTTCCATGTGCAAATGGAGAAAATCTTTCAATATTTGGCAGTAGTTCTTGGAACATATGAAACTGCAAAAGCTTTATTCATATGATTAGCAAGTGAATACAAATAGGAATTCACATACCATGAACACCTGAGCTAAGATCACTGTCAGAAAACTGACAGCATTACTGTATGGTATCTGAAACTTCTCATGACACAAGTGCTGGATTTATTTCCTATAATGCTACAAAGTTTATTAGAGAGGCTGAAGTTTTCCATACCTAGTATCTGTTTCAGACAGACATTCTAAAATATCAGCCAATATTATTGAAAAGTTTCCAGAGGGAAGCTATGGAAAAACAACAACAATATTGTTTCTGTAAGATTATATTATTCCAGTGACCTTTATGGAACAGGCTTAACACCTTCTGCATGAGAAATGTGTTCTTTTGTGACAGTCTGCCTAAATTTGTTCAAGTTACCTGCCTCTGAAGAAACATACTGTGCAGAGTTGTTATATTCCAGCTTAAATCTCTTAAAGATCCCATCTGAAGTAAGAACACTCCAAGGCAGCTGCGCTGGCTTTCTCTGCAATTGCTGCTCTGAAAAGCTTAACAGCTGGAAGCAACTAAGCACCAGAACACTAAGAGACAGAGCTCATCTCCTGGCCTCGCAATACTGTCCTTTGACTCACATCAGCAAGCCCAGCAAAAGGAGGGATACAGGACGCACAGCAGCTCTACTTGAAGCATGATAAGGCAGAGGAAGTAGCCTAGGATAAAACCCCAGGGGCAGAAACTGGGAACTAAGTGAATGAAGATTTGGACTAGCTAGCTATAAAATTTAGTATTTAGGGAGAATGAACTAATGGGCAAATAGGTCACCAGGAGAGAACCTGAATTAAGAGGCTAAAAGACAATGATGAGGCTGGGGGAAGGGGTAGGTGGGAAGAGAGCTAGCAAGCATGGGAGGGAAGGACAAAGCATCACAAGGAAGCCTCAGTCTGTCAGCCCACAGGATGTGTTTAAAGACTTTTTTGGATGTGCAATGATAAAGACACAGACCAGAGGGAAGACAAGACATGATATGAGAAATTGGGCAAAGAGCTGGAGAAAGATTATGTGAACCCTACGAATGGTGCAAGAAAGATCACTCTAGATATGGAATGAGCATTTCAGGGCTCAGGGGACGGGTGAAGGAGTAATGCAAGTTTGGATTCAATGACATGCTAAGGCGTCCTCTTCTCTAAAGCCTGACTTTTTTTTTTTTAAAAAAACATCTATTTCATGCTGATCCAGAGCACATACCTTATTTTAAATTCCTTCTGAACTGCAAGTCATGAACAAATTGCAACTGGGAACACTGAGACATGGTGTTTCCAAAACAAAACAGCCCATGGCTGAACAGTCCAGGTTGTGGATTAACTGTGCCACAGATGAAGAGACACAGCACAGAGCCAAAATCAGGTTGGAAAGACTTATTAGCTCAGATTCAGTGCCATGCAAATGCAGTTATGACACTTTCAGGCATAACTTGAGTCTAGCAGCAGGTTAGCAGCTCCCACATAAGCCTTGCCAGCCTCAAATAGCTATGTGCAATGTCAACACTGTGATCCTGGTATCGGCAAGCACAGTGGCTCAACAAAGTCAGCTCGGGCTGCCTGCCAGGCCTGTTGGACTCAGGCTAGCTCTTACATGGTATTTGGGTGCCTACACCATCCTCCTGAGTACACTGTGTTCTGCGAGGGTTTATTAGTTCCACTGAACAACTGAAGCATATTGGCTCTGTGCATAGGAGTGACTTCCTGTACCTGAGCCACCCCAGCTCCCACAGCATGGACAGGCAAAGCAGAAACATGCCCACGTGGCCTCCCACAAGCCAGCCCAGTCTGGCAACATCAGTGCTATGCTCGTGCATAAATAAGTTAACTCTTCTGTTTCTTCTGTTCCCCAGTATAACTCAGACTATCTATATATCCAGATACCCTAACCCCCCTGCTGCTGTTCCCCCCAGATCAGGTACCACAGAGATGACTGTAAGCTGCTTATAGCCCTGGCAGCTGTTGAGTGAAACAAAATTATGAAACTTGTAAGAAGAAGAAGAACAACAACAACAGGAAAACCACCAAGCAATTACGATTCTGGAACAGTCTTCCCAAGAGAATAGCAAAGTCTAACAAAACAACAGAAAAACCCAACTGGTTTCAAACTGGAGCTTCCTCAATTGATGAAAGGGATCCTATAACATAGTATTTGCAACAGCAGGGATACAAACACAACTGCAGGAGTTTCCCTGCCAGTCCCATGTTCCTAAAATAAAAGCAAAAATGATCCCAACAACAATGAAGCCCTGCCCAGTTGTTTGACATGTTTCAAAAAACAATTGTAAAGGGCTTTGAATGCTAACCCAGAATTTTTCCTACACTAACAAGTGAAAAACCTATTTAAGGTAAGCATGACCTTACCAGGCATTCCAGTAAGCGAGCAGGACGAGCAATAACTATTAGGATTTTTCGGACTAGTTGCTTAATAAATGCCAGTTCTCCACTCTCTGATCGCTCTTGAGCCTAAAAGATAAAAATAAAAGGATAATAAAACAAACCGCATTCGATGCACAACTCAGGAAAGTATATATGACATCTAGGACACTTTTGCAGGTTTTGAGGCATGTACTTGAGACAAACAGCATGTCATTTTCAAGATGCCAGCAGAAATAACAAGGATTTGAGCAACATTATAATTTTAAATTGAAGTAATCCCATTTGTACAATTCTAACACTGTAAAAACAAAGTAAAAGTGCCTACAATAGACATAATACCTACTTTTTTTTTTTAACTTACATAGTATTATTACCATCAGTTTTGCAAAAGGGACTACATTTCAATACAACGTACATCTGTCTACATGTACAGTTGTCTCTCAATTTGTTAATAATTTTAGGATGAAATGAAAACTGATCTAAGTAATATTAATAAACGTAAGCAACATCCATGCCAAATTGATACTGATTTCCTATGGCCACATGTCATACTAAAGTGACAATTACCTATATATATCGGAGACCATACTTGCAGAGAGAGGCCATATACAGGTACATGTACAAAGGAAGACAATGAAAAACTGAGTTCTACAAAAATGACAACAAAGGGGGGAAAATGCTATAAAAGAATACATACAGAAAAAATACTTCTGGAAGGTTTGAAGATTTGCACAGTGGTCTGAGCTGCATTTCAAATTTCTTTCAAACTTTCTCCTCTAAGAACAAATGGTATAATGTAAGGGTGATAATGAATGCAAAGACACCATATCATTCTCCTGATTATTATATACCAATTGCCCTTCACTCAAGTATCAAAGCATTTCTTTGTTCTGAATAGTAGACTTAAATTTTTCCTCATCTCTTGATTATTCAAAACCACAAAGATAACTGAAAGAAAACTAAGAAACTGACATTTTAAAAGTGATTAATATGGACAAATAAGTACTTTTCATATAATATATATCTACGCTGGCTTTGGCTGGGATAGAGTTAATTTTCTTCATAGTAGCTAGTATGGGGCTATGTTTTGGATTTCTGCTGGAAACAATGTTGATAATACAGGGATGTTTTAGTTACTGCTGAGCAGTGCTTACACACAGTCAAGGCCTTTTCTGCTTCTCACACTGCCCCACCAGCGAGTAGGCTGGGGGTGCACAAGGAGTTGGGAGGGGACACAGCTGGGACAGCTGACCCCAACTGACCAAAGGGATATTCCATACCATATGAAGTCATGCTCAGCAATAAAAGCTGGGGGAAGAAGAAGGAAGCAGGGGATGTTCAGAGTGATGGCATTTTTCTTCCCAAGTAACCGTTAAGCGTGATGGAGCCCTGCTTTCCTGGAGATGGCTGAACACCTCTGCCTGCCGATGGGAAGCAGTGAATGAATTCCTTGTTTTGCTTTGCTTGCGCACGCGGCTTTTGCCTTACCTATTAAACTGTCTTTATCTCAACCCACGAGTTTTCTCACTTTTACTCTTCCCATTCACTCCCCCCATCCCACCAGGGGGGAGTGAGCAAGCGGCTGGGTGGTGCTTTAGTTGCCAGCTGGGGTTAAACCACGACAATATCTGTCTCATATTTTTTTAGTTTTAAAAACCTATGAAAACATGAAGCTACATATCACTCTCAATATAAACACTATAATTTAAAAACAGAAACACAAAAAATATTTGAAAAGAATTAATCTGTGAAGTTTAAAGAAGGAAAAAAGAAAAAGGCACAAATACCACCCAGCACTCTGCAATAGGTCTTGGAAGAACCTTAACTGAACACAAGCATTTGTGTTCTGCACACTATCAACCAAGTCCAAAGAAAACTCTTTGGTAAATGAAACACCTGCCTATTTTAATCACCAGCAAAATTTAAAGCACCTTTGTGAACACTCAGATGAGTATGTGAACAAGACTCAATACATGTTACGTTTAAGTAGGATGAAGCAGGAAAGCATTCAGGTCCACTTGACCTTGACCTTAGAATTATAACAATGTTGTTTGAATCAAACTGCTCAAACCTCTAGGGAGTCTTTCCCTGGTTATGCAAAGTAATCGCAACATACCAAGGAGCAGTAGGAGATGCAGCTTGCTACTGAACGTCACAGCTGGGAATTGATAACAAATGATTCACATCAATACAAAGCACAACTGAGTGCCTGTAACTGAGTTGTGCAAAGAAACGGGTTGTGCAAAGAGCAAGTTTTCTTACTGTATTATTACTATATTGACAGTTACAATGCAGTTGACTCAAAAGTTAAGTCTGAATATTTTAAGGAATCATGTGTTTGCTAAACAGGAAATTTTTACATAATAAAGAATTTGCATCACAGAACATGACAAAATGAATGTTTTGGTGGTTTTTTTTAATAATGCACTGCTTTATTTGCAGATTGGAGAATAACTCACTAGAGTGGGGTTTTTACAGTTTTGCAGGAGGTTGGGGGTTGTTTGGGTTTTTTTTTTCTTTAAGTGAATAAGCCAACATGTACTCTAAACTCTACTTACTATGTAGCCATTTTAAGGGATATATTGTTAACACAGTTCAGTGAATCTTAGCTTAGACATGTTTCCTTGTATTTTGACATTACCACTAGCATAATATAATTCAGTCAGATATCATCAGCCAACTGGCCAACTATGCCTGCACTTTGGCATCATAAAAATGTGAGTATTACACAAGAAGGTCACTAGTTCAAACTTCCTTTTGACTAGTAAGCAAGCTCTATGTATTTTCTCTGTTTGAAAAAATAGGGTTTCAATAATCCAGAAGTAATTCACTGATGTCTTAATTTTTGCATTGCTTTATGAAGAGAAAAAGAAAAAGTTCAAAATACAGCAGTTGCAGAAAACCTATTTACTGTACAGATATTAACAAAAAAGCAGCACAGAGAAAAAAAAAATCTCAACCAAAACCTTTAGCAACCGCTCGTGCATTTAAAAGAAAGTAGAAGATATAAATTAAGAAAGGCATGGTATCATAACATCTCAGTTGGAAAATTTCAAGACACTATCAAATCTGCTGGTCTATCACATTAATGTTGGCTCATAATATGCTATCAAATCCCCCACAAAAAACTGAGTATGTTACATTGTATTGGGTTTGCATGGCAAGGTTTTGGTAGCGGGGGGACTACAGGGCTGGCTTCTGTGAGAAGATGCCAGAAGCTTCCCCTATGTCCAACAGAGCCAATGCCAGCCGGCTCCAAGACAGACCTGCTGCTGGCCAAGGCCGAGCCAATCAGTGACAGTGGTAGCGCTTCTGTGATAACATATTTAAGCAGGGGAAAAAATGCTGCGCAACTAACTGCAGCCGGGTGAGAATATATGAGAGAAACAACTCTGCAGACACCAAGGTCACTAAAGAAAGAGGGAGAGGAGGTGCTCCAGGTGCTGGAGCAGAGATTCCCCTGCAGTCCCTGGTGAAGACCATGGTGAGGCAGGCTGTCCCCCTGCAGCCCATGGAAGGCCCCATGCTGGAGCAGGTGGATGCACCCAAAGGAGGCTGTGACCTCGAGGGAAGCCCATGCTGGAGCAGGCTCCTGGCAGGACCTGTGACCCTGTGGAGAGAGGAGCCCATGCTACAGAAGGTTTTCTGGCAGGACTAGTGACCCTGTGGGGGATCCATGCTGGAGCAGTCTGTTCCTGAAGGACTGCACAACGTGGAAAGGACACGTGGAAAGGACCCACACAGTTCATGAAAAGCTGCAGCCCGTGGCAGGGAGACACGTTGGCAAAGTGCGTAGAGGACTGTCTACTGTGGGAGGGACCCCATGCTGGACCAGGGTGTCCTGGTTTCAGCTGGGATAGAGTTAATTTTCTTCCTAGTAGCAGGCACAGTGCTGTGTTTTGGATTTAGGATGAGAAGAATGTTGATAACACACTGATGTTTTTAGTTGTTGCTAAGTACTGCTTATGCTAGTCAAGGACTTTTCAGCTTCCCATGCTCTGCCAGGTGCACAAGACACTGGGAGGGGGCACAGCCAGGATAGTTGATCCAAACTGCCCAAAGGGCTATTCCATACCATATGATGTCATGCTCAGTATATAAACTGGGGGGGGTTGGCCGGGGAGCAGCGATCGCTGCTCGGGAACTGTCTGGGTATCGGTCGGCGGGTGGTGAGCAATTGCATTGTGCATCACTTGCTTTGTATATTATTATTATTATTATCGTTATTATATTGTTATCATTACTATTTTACTTTATTTCAATTCTTAAACTGTTCTTATCTCAACCCAGGAGTGTTTCTCACTCTTACTCCTCCAATTCTCTCCCCCATCCCATCGGGGCAGGGGGAGGGAGCGAGCGGCTGCGTGGTGCTTAGTTGCTGGCTGGGGCTAAACCACGACACAGGGGAAGAGTGTGAGGAGGAATGAGCGGCAGACAGAATATGTGATGAACTGACCCCAACCCCCATTCCCCATCCGCCTGCACCGCTTGGGGGTAGGAGGAGGTAGAGAAATCGGGAGTGAAGTTGAGCCTGGGAAGAAGGGAAGGGTGGGGGGAAGCTGGATTTAGATTTGGTTTTATTTCTCATTACCCTACTCTGATTTGATTGGCAATAAATTAAATTAATTTCCTTGAGTCTGTTTTGCCCATGATGGTAATTGGTGAGTGACCTCTCCCTTTCCTTATCTCGACCCATGAGCCTTTCATTGTATTTTTCTCCCTCTGTCCAGTTGAGGATTGGGGAGTGATAGAGCAGCTTTGGTGGGCATCTGGCGTCCAGCCAAGGTCAACCCACCACATACATGCTTTACTCATTGTTTTAAAAATGATATATTCATAAAGTGCAGTGACTTATATCATAGTGCTTTTATTTAGTCAAGTTCCAAGTTTTTCTTAATTCATTTAGCTGACTATTCTATGGAAGTTTCAACACTTTTAGAAATGACATTATTTCTGTTAATAAACGGTTTAATTATGAACGGAATATTATAAATAATTAAATAACCTCCAACTAATGGAAAGCTAAGGGTTGCTGTCTGCTTTCTCAACACAGCAGGCAATTAGTAGGGTGGATAAAGTAGAAAGTGTATGTTTCCTCATTTATCCACAGTAAATGGAATAGCAAGCCTCCTCACTTAGGGCTTATGCTCACACTTCTGTAAGCAATTTATAACTTGCACTGCATGACAAAATGCTGTTGTTTCTGAAATCTTTACAACCCATTTATTCCAGGCTAGTACACTAGGATGCCTTATAGTCTTTGTAGCAGTCATGATGTATACTAAAACTGCTACGAATATCACTTTGACAATTATTTGTGAAACAGTCATGATTATTTCAAGGCAACAACTATTAGGCAAACAGATTTAAACAATTTTTCAAGCAAACATAACAGTAGTCTCATGGCTCATACCTCCTGTAGCAATTTGTCTAATTTATGCTGTAATTCAAGGAAGTATCGTGATGTGATGAGGCCCTGGTGGGATTTATCCAAACAATCTCGAGCCAGTTCTGTGATCTGATGGTGGGTAAAACTGAGCACTCCATCTGCCAGGGGAAGGATGTTATCTGGAGAATGATTTGTTATAATGTCCCGAAGCCTCTCTTCCATTTGAGATGTGGCCTATAGACAAATAGATACATGATACAGCTTTACATGTAACTAACAGCCTCAAAGCTTACTTCTGATTCTGCAACATTTCTGTACCACTTAAGAAGTTACCTAGGTGGAATACATGAAATGACTGAAGCAAAAATGCAAGCAAACAGAAAGGCAAAGTGACAGATGACATTTCCCCACATTACCAGTCCAGAAAAGCAATAGCCTTACTGTTCTATTAAGCAGATCCTCCCTTTTGTCTGCCACTGGTGATTAACTGTGCGCTAATCTTGTGTTGATCACTAAACAGAACTAAGAGTCATGACTGTAAAACTTTAAGTCCAAGTCAAAATAATAAAAAAAAAAGAGAACTCATGGAGGTCTACTTTGTTTTGCTAAAACTGCAGATACTACAGACCAGAATATCTTCCTTCCTTTCATATAGGTTATACCACGAAAATATTTCACTGGGCAGAGTCTGAAAGAACACTGACTGATTAAAAGCACCACAAGGTGTCAGATGTGTCTGCAGGTTGCTAGATGTGTCTGTTTTACAGAACCAACTGTTTCTCACAGAATTACAGATGCTTAAAAAAACCTAAAGATATTTTTCTTATTAAAAAGTAATCCCACACCTCTTATTTCACTGTTTGAGATATGAACTGAGTCATTTCACACTTCTAATTGTTGCTCGATCGCTCTGCAAATCCTGACAAATCTCTTTTCATATTTCTATGAAGAAATATGAAGAAATTTCTTCTGGTTTTTAGGTACTTTTTGGAACAGTATCAGCTTTACCTTATTTTATTTTCCAGGGATCACCAAAATCCTAGAAGCAACCGAGAGTGCAGTGCTCCTAGTAATGTGCTTGCACCTAGGAACTCATTTGTGTCTCAGATCTCTGGACACAACAGCAACATGTCCTCATTTGGTATCTCATAGACGAACCCCCACAACTGTGTACTGATCTTCACAATTCAAGTAAGTATATAATGAGTGTTTGGGAAAAGGAAGAAATGCCACTAAAGAAAGAAATTTGCTGGTATATCAGCAGATGCTGCACAACTATTTTTGTTTTACTAATTCAGTATACACTTACCCCAAGTACACATCACCTATTGAAATTGAACATACCATCGCTTTCCAATCAGCAGAATATATTACCAGCATGATTCATTTCAAAACCAGTTCAGCAGCTTTGCTGAATGAATGTCCAGTTCTCAGCAGGGATTTCCTTTATTGTGATTTTATCTTTCTAAAAAGAGCTTGATGATGCTTTATGAAAGCCATTACAGGCTTGGATCATTAGTTCCCATAACAAAAACACCACATACTTAAAACCTATGTTGCCTATCAATTTAACACTGGGTATCTTAAATATAATTCATTACCTTTGGAAACCTTTCTTTGTAGACATGGTTCATCATAATTATTTCATTGTCACAGCAGGCAGGAGAACGTCCAGGGCTGCAAGCAAAGCAAATTATCCCTTTAAACTTGTCTCAGCATGAACTAAAATTAGTTATTATATTTTTGTACAGTTTATTTGCACCACAAAGTCAGCATAGGCTTCACTGTTAAGGTATATTCTCTCATCAGTGGTATACTTGGTTACTTTCTGCTATTTCTGACCAGGCCTTAAAGATTATTGCATGTGCTTGACATCTAACTGCCAACTATGTTATTTTTTTAGTTTATAGCTACACTTCAGGGTACAGGCAGTTTTGTAACACTTGTGAATATCAGCTTTTTCTCAATACGGCAACACAGATATATTTAACTGTTAATTATGACTATACCTGCCCCTTTGAAGGTTATATACAATCAAAATAGCAAGACCTGACCAAGAACTCTGTTAGGTGCAAGTGAAAATGTTGAGCAAAATGAGTCTATTTTTTAATATATTTTTTTAAAAAGATCATAAAAGAAAAATCAAAAACTCTATTTCCAGTCTGACTGGCAGATAAAAGCAACAACTTCCTACAAATAATGCCATACATATGCATGGGTTCTATCAATGCTGAGGCACTGTGCCTGTGTTGTGGTTTAACCTGGCAGGCAGCTAAACACCACACAGCCGTTTGCTCACTCCCCCCCACCCTCCCAGTGGGATGTGGGAGAGAATCCGGGAAAGAAAAAAAAAAAGGTAAAATTCATGGGTTGAGATAAAGACAGTTTAATAGGACAGAAAAGGAAGGGAAAATAACAATAATATCAATAACAACAACAATAATAATAGTAATGATAAAAGAATATGCAAAACAATTGATGCACAATGCAATTGCTCACCACCTGCTGACCAATGCCCAGTCAGTCCCCGAGCAGCGGTAGCCCCTGGCCAACCCCCCCCCCCAGTTTCTATACTGAGCATGATGTCATATGGTATGGAATAGCCCTTTGGCCAGTTGGGGTAAGCTGTCCTGGCTGTGCCCCCTCCCAGTTTCTCGCTGGCAGGGCATGAGAAGCTGAAAAGTCCTTGACTAGCATAAGCAGTACTCAGCAACAACTAAAACATCAGTGTGTTATCAACATTCTTCTCATACTAGATCCAAGACACAGCACTATGCCTGCTACTAGAAGAAAAAAAAATTAACTCTATTCCAGCCAAAACAAGGACAGCTTGTAAAAAAAGCATGAGACTTGCAAGAAAATAATCCATAAAAGGTACCCATGGCCTTAGCTAACCTATGAAACTGCTTTTTGCTATACTGAGCCTCATTGTCAGTTATCACTTCCTTTAAAAATCTCCACCTGATATTCCTGGGTTGGTGACAACAGCCCATCTAGTCTGGTCTAAATGATATGGAGTAGGAAAAAGATCCCACAAAGGGAATGCCATCCATCAACATAGGAGTTTCTCACATGAACAAAGGAACTGGCTTTTGGATTTCTAAATAGGCAAAAATGAACAATAAAATCTGTCCCAATATATCACAATGGTGGGTCCTTTAACTGATATGTAAAATCTGTTATGGACATCGAGAAGAAAATCCACTGAGAACAGGGTAGGTACCATAATTTCATCACAACACTTCTGTAGCATAACCCCCTCTCTGAAAATACTTGGATCTTGGTTTTTTTTCCCCTGGAGCATCTGTATACATTCTGTGAGATCAAATAGAAGATTTTAACTTTTTTTAAGTGTTAAAAGCATAACAGAAATTGAAAAAAATGAAAGATGTAGCAATAAATACAATACAGTTTCAATCTGTAATCTTCTAATGAAGAAACAGGATTTTTTTTCTTAGAATCATAGAATGCTTTGGGTTGGAAGGGACCTTTAGAGGTCATCTAGTCCACCCCCCCTGCAATGAGCAGGGACAGCTTTCACTAGATCAGGTTGCTCAGAGCCCCGTCCAACCTGACCTTGAATGTTTCCAGGAATGGGGCATCTACAACCTCTCTGGGCAACCTGTTCCAGTGCTTCACCACCCTCATTGTAAAAAATTTCTTCCTTGTATCTAGTCTGAATCTACCCTCTTTTAGTTTAAAACCATTACCCCTTGTCCTATCACTACAGGCCCTACTAAAATGTTTGTCCCCCTCTTTCTTATAAGCCCCCTTTAAGTATTGAAAGGCTGCAATAAGGTCTCCCCGGACCCTTCTCTTCTCCAGGCTGAACAACCCCAACTCTCTCAACCTCTCCTCGTAGGAGAGGTGCTCCAGCCCTCGGATCATTTTGGTGGCCCTCTTATGGACCCATTCCAACAGGTCCATGTCCTTCTTGTGCTGAGGGCTCCAGAGCTGGACGCAGTACTCCAGGTGGGGTCTCACAAGAGTGGAGCAGAGAGGCAGAATCACCTCCCTCGACCTGCTGGCCACGCTTCTTTTCATGCAGCCCAGGATACAGTTGGCTTTCTGGGCTGCAAGCGCACATTGCCAGCTCATGTCCAGCTTTTCATCCCCCAGCACCCCCAAGTCCTTCTCCGCAGGGCTGCTCTCAATCCCTTCATCCCCCAGCCTGTATTGATACTGGGGGTTGCCCCGTCCCAGGTACAGGACCTTGCACTTGGCCTTGTTGAAGTTCATGAGGTTCACATGGGCCCACTTCTTGAGCTTGCCCAGGTCCCTCTGGATGGCATCCTGTCCCTCAGGCGTGTCAACTGCACCACTCAGCTTGGTGTCATCTGCAAACTTGCTGAGGGTGCACTCAATCCTGCTATGTCATTGATGAAGATATTAAATAGCACTGGTCCCAATACGGACACCTGAGGGACGCCACTTGTCACTGGTCTCCATCTGGACATTGAGCCGTTGACCAGTACCCTCTGGATATGACCATCCAACCAATTCCTCATCCATCGAACAGTCCACCCATCAAACCCATATCTCCCCAATTTAGAGAGAAGGATGTTGTGGGGGACTGTGTCGAAGGCTTTACAGAAGTCCAAGTAGATGACATCCATTGCTTTTCCCTTGTCCACTGATGCAGTCACTCCATCATAGAAGGCCACTAGGTTGGCCAGGCAAGACTTGCCCTTGGTGAAGCCGTGCTGGCTGTCTCGAATCACCTCCCTGTCCTCCATGTGCTTGAGCATAGCTTCTAGGAGGATCTGCTCCATGATCTTCCCAGGCACAGAGGTGAGGCTGACAGGTCGGTAGTTCCCAGGGTCCTCCTTTCTACCCTTTTTAAAAATGAGCCAGGGGCTCCTGAGGTAATAGAATCCAACAGGGGAACACCGGTGAAATATCTCAAAGGAATTAAGGTGTGTTCCTCTAAAAAGGTGATATGGCCAACAGCCCAGCTGAAGTGCCTCTAACACCAGTGCATGCAGCATGGGCAACAAAGAGGAGGAGCTGGAAGCCACCGTGCTGCTAGAAAGCTACGACCAAGTTGCCATTACTGAAACTTGGTTGGACAAATCCCGTGACTGGAGTGTGACGATGGCTACAGGCTGTTCAGAAGGGACAGGCGAGGAAGGAGGGGTGGAGGGATTGCCCTCTACATCAAGAAATGGATAGATTGTGAAGAACTGTCTCTGAAGAATAGCCACGAGCAGGTTGAAAGCTTATGGGTAAGAATTAGAGACCAAGCCAACAAAGGGAACCTTGTGGTCAGTGTTTAATACAGGCTTATCTCCATAAGACTTCCAGTGTGTTCCAGTGTAATTATAGTGCAGTAATTATTCATTATTTAGCAATTATTGTGCAGTTTCATGTAGGTAGCAACTACATTTATCATAACAGTCTACACAGATTTTAAATAAAATAATCAAAAAGCAGAGTTAAAATAGATTGCACTTAAAAACTAAATCCTTAAAATTTGTATACCTGTGAAACTATTTTTAAAGTTTTGAAAGGATCAATATAATGACTAGAAATATAATACTTCCTTATTTTTTTCCCCTTCCATTTCTTGAAAACTTATCCATAAATATTAATCTGCATTTTCCAAACCTAACCTATTCTGACAGTTTAGAACTGATCTTGGATAAAACACATCTTGCACAAATGGCCACTGCAATGGAACTGCAGAGGCCTAGTCTTTAGGAAACAAGAAACTGAAGTTCATCTTGGTTAAAGAAAATAAATGAATGCTTACCCCCCCCCCCATTTGTTCATCATCACATTTCTTTCCAGATACTCCTAGAATATAAATACATTTCAAATTAGTTTTGCAAATAAAGACTATATTCTGTGAACAGTTTGAACTCTGGAAGAGAACCAGAGCTAGTGTCAGATCAATAATGACTAGCTCATCAAGACAGTTCACGTGGGTTAGTTGCCTCCATTAAGCCCTATCTTATAGTGTTAACCACTGAAGTAAGCTATGATCAAAACCAGGAGTAAGAATTTAAAAGGACTATTAATAATTCATCCTCAGATTCTTACTTCTTTTATTATACTTCAGCAATTTTGAAAATAGAGAATGTTCCCAACGTACAAAACTATGATGCTCCAGAGTGTATAAATTTAGATTCAACCCCTATTTCCAGACAGACAAACTCACCTGAGACTTCGGGACCGAGGGCGCATTGCAGTGGTCCTGCATCTGTTATCACTGGCAGTGCTCTCAGTAGTACAGAAATGTTTAGATAAAAAATGTAGTTCATCAGGTGTTGGCTGGTATGGTAACTGGTGTAGCTTCTCTTGGGATGAGCAGGATGACTACAAGAGCAGAGCAGAACACAAGCTTTTATCAGAATGAAAAAGCATTTTCAAGACCATATTCAGTGCTCATGAATAAAGCCATTTAATTTACAAATTATAGTTACAGTTTCCCACGCTTTGACTATCAATTTAAAGAAGAAAATAAAAAATTAGTCTCAACTTAATGAGCTAAATATAGAGTAAGCATAAAAACTACTTCAGTCCCAGAAGAAAGAGACATTGCATTTCAAAAGTTCAAATTTCCTCCATGGTAAAGATAACATCTAATGACAGTTATAAAGACCAATACTTAAGGTATAGTTAAAAAAGGATCTGCTGAAAATTACTTATTTGAGTAGGACAGGGTAAGTATAAATTTAGAGTAGAACTTATTGCCACAACACAAATTGCAATTCTACATACTGAAGGTATTTCATTATCAATATTTAAGACATTATCAATGCTTTAAAAAAAAATAAATATAATCTAAATTCTTGCTGAAATAAATCATACACTGTTTTCTTATGAAAATCTGTACATTTAAAATGAAGTGAAAAAACTTCATACATTTATCAAGATAAGTTCTATGGCCGACAAAAATGAAAGGGATTACACTGAAACCATTCACAAAATGGAAGATACAGACAGTTATGAAATTGGAAGTGCTACCAGAAAATAACTAGCCTTGCAAAATTGCATGTAAAACCATATTACATAAAGCAGTGCAGATGATCATACTATCATATTTTACTGTCTTTTATGAAGTGTGGCTAGCTACCTGAGCCACACTAAATGTTTGGAGGTAGAACTTTGAAACTACTTCCCTAAGCCTGGATTTGATGTCCTTGTAAAGAACGGGTATATAGTTCAATGCATTAACAGCCAACCTTGCTAATCTGAACTGAGGAGTGTAGACAGAGAAATGTTCTACTGTTTCTGGTACCAAAACTAGCTTCCAAGACAGCTTGTTCACAGATATCCTTGTATGACTGCACGAAGCTGCTTGGTACTATGCAGACATTCCCTTTATTTAACCTGTGGAGGGGAAGAAGTTCAAAAACTTGTACTTTTTTCTGGAGCTCTTCAGTCTCCAGCTGACTTTTTCAACAAAATGAGATTCTTCAATAAGCCAGTCTTCATGTGCAACTTCTTATTCTTATCTGTCTTCTCATATAGGACTCCAAGGCCCCTGCCTGGCTGCTCTTTTATTGGAGGCCAGCACAATAAGAGCAGCTTTGCTATATCATTCCAAGTGAGTGTCCTGGTTTTGGCTGGGATAGAGTTAATTTTCTTCCTAGTAGTAGGCATAGTGCTGTGTTTTGGATTTAGTAGAAGAATGTTGATAACAAGCTGATGTTTTAGTTGTTGCTGAGTACTGCTTATGCTAGTCAAGGACTTTTTCAGCTTCCCATGCTCTGCCAGGTGCACAAGAAACTGGGAGGGGGCACAGCCAGAATAGTTGATCCAAACTACCCAAAGGGCTATTCCATACCATATGGCATCATGCTCAGTATAGAAACTGGGGGGGGTTGGCCAGGGGACAGCAATCGCTGCTCGGGAACTGTCTGGGTATTGGTCGGCGGGTGGTGAGCAATTGCATTGGGCATCACTTGCTTTGTATATCATTGTTATTATTATCATTATTATACTGTTACTATTAACATTACTATTTTACTTTCTTCCAATTATTAAACTGTTCTTATCTCAACCCAGGACTGTTTCTCACTCTTACTCCTCCGATTCTCTACCCCATCCCATCGGTGTAGGGGGAGTGAGTGAGCGGCTGTGTGGTGCTTAGTTGCTGGCTGGGGCTAAACCACGGCAACTGGTATATGTGGTACTTGCTCCACTTCTAAACCCATGAACTTCCATTAAATTGATAATTCCATCAGTCTCTTCACTTCCAATATAAAAAAAAGTTAAGAAAAAACAGGCTAACAGGAAATGGTGCGCTGCACTCACCTGAGCATAACCATGATTACTACAGACCCTTCTGTCCCTGCTTTCAGTTGCTTATAAAGATTAAAGTTGTGCTCTGTTGTGATGTGTAGAAACTGTTTCTGGTCTCCAGTTGATACATCTCTGATTTAATGTGAATCTTCTTTATCTGGCACTAAAAAGGGAGCATTCTGTATGTATACTTAGGCTATTGTGTGTGAAGGGGTCTCTCATTGCCTCTTAGAATTTGTAAAAATATGGAGGAGGAGGTTGCACAATACTAGCTGTTTCAGATTCTGAAAAAGTACATGAAACCAATTAGATGGGCACACTTCCAGTTTTCATTTTCTGATTCACGTATATCATCCAGTGGGTAAAAAAAGAAAATGAAAAGCATCTCTACTAAGAAGCAACAAAATAGTGACTAGATTTAAAATTCAGAGGTTGTCCCAGTGCTTTTGCAGGGATCATCAGCAGTAGAGGATTCTTGAAGAAAAAAAAGAAAAAAAAAAGATAATAAATATATGGCATGAATTCTCTACTGCTGGTTTCTTCAACAAAATTCAAACTTATTTATTGGAAAACCAGGTTTCTTTCCACAAGTCAGAAACTGGTTGTTCAATGCTAGTGATGACATCTATTTTAATATTTATAAGATGTGGTCTATTCAGGAAATATCAAGGGAGAACTCAACAACAATCTATTAAAGAAGTTAAGATATCCTTGTCCATAAATGACAGTGCTCTATTTTTTAATAAGAAATGCAAAAATGATGTAAAGCTGTTCCACATTCCAGCATGTATACAGTAGTTAGTAAACTTAAGTTGGAAAGAAGTAAATGAACTAGAGTTACCATTTTAAAGTTGCAGATGTCAAAGAAAAAGCATATGACTATGGATTGAAAATTAAAACTGTGTTTTGATATGTTTCTGACACAGCTTTTAATTTCCTTTCTAGCATAAGCCTGTTTCTTGTAATAATGATGGGGTTCCTATGGCAATTACTTATTATCTGACATAGCCTCCTTTACGTCAATATATTTTAAGTGAAGAGCACAGCACATTTGATCTAGTTCCAACAAGAGGTGTACAGACATGCACTATGGAAAGTGGTTAGGGAATTAATGTGAAACCAAGCAATTTGCTTGACAAAAGCAAGATCTACATGGGAAGGAAAGCAGAGGTCAAAAATCAGTGCTAATGAAGAACAGTTCTTAAGATACATGAAATCCCCCAACCTGGTTTGAAGTCAGCAAGAAAAAGAATTGACTTGACTTTCCAGAAGCCTTTGTGGACAAAAATAAAACAGAGATGATCATAACATAATATGGTCAAGTTTTATCAGTGTACAGGATGTGGAACTCAACTACTTCACAAGAGAAACAGAACACACCCAGTGAAAGAGAAAGCTTACTTAAATTGTAAAAGAAACATTTTAAAAAAATCAGATACCAGGTGTCCAATAATACATATCATTCATAAAACAGTACTTTCATTAATGAAGCAACCCTAAATGTACAAAACAAGGTTAAAGATACAAAACAATTTTTGAAGAGTCATAGTTGGACCAAGCCCTTTATTGCAGAAGATGTAATGTAACTGTCAAAATGCCAACTACTTGCTATTTCTGAAACAGGCTTCCTCCATAGATCTATCTCCCCAGTCTCTCAGGTGTGATTATCACAACAGACAGCTTAGTTCCAGGTTGTAACACAACCCAGTACTTCCTCTCCAGTACAGAGGTGTGTGTGATGTGCAAAAGTACAGATTCATACTTGTCTCGCTGCCTAGCTCCTAATTATTGAAGCACGATCTCATGCACTGCCATGGTGCACATCATAAGTCAGATGGTGCGTGGCATGGCAGGGGGGGCTGATATGAGATCACACCAAAAGGATTGCTCTAACAGGCAAAAATTAACAATGTTTAATATTTATATATTTATATTTATCCTATTATGTATCCCAAGGGACTCTTCTATTCTAATTATAACCATCTAAAATGCTAAATAACTCACCTATTATCTCACTATTGCACTAACATCTCACTATTGCCAAAGAAAAAGACAGGCAAATGCGTGATTCATCCCATCTTAAGATAGCAGTCTAGCCTAGGATGGATGAAACGTGTCAGAGTGGTTTCTCTTTCTTTTCGTTATCAAGGCAGCCTCACTTAAGACTTGATACCTAACTACCATATGGTTAAAATAAGGCAGTATGTCTCCCCTCCTTACAGATCAAAGGCGGGCAGTTAAACGCTACTTCCCTGCCAGAAAATATCTCTAAGCAAAGCACACATTGCCTAAAGTTTTCTTCTATTTCAGTGAAGCAAAGCAGTTTTATATCCCATATTAATTCAAAGTCTATCAACAGTAATAAAACCTACATTGCTTTCTCCTAAGAGAAGTAAGCTAAATTTGAGAAGATACGGCATGTAATAGAAATCTATCAGTATAGCAAAGTGGATACTTACAGAAACAGTTGAGCTGGGTGTATTTGTACCATAGCCAGAAGAAGGGAGAGAAGCCAAAGACCAGTGGCGACCATCAGTCCTGTTGTGAAACTGAGGTTAGTCAAATGAACACTGCAGTACCCTAACACAGAAACATCTGTTAAAGTATTATTGTGTAAAACTGGATTCCAAAAGCATGATACAAACAGGGTTTTTAACAGAGTAAACTTTCACAGGGGACTACAATAAACAAGCATTCAGCAAGGATGACTTAGGCTTACAGATTTTTTTAGTGTTTTTCTAGTTAAAATCTATGAGATGAAACAACCAGAAAGTGAACAAACAGCTCCACAGAACTGGTCTCTCTCTAATATGCATAGAAATGGAACACAGGGAGTCTTCACAACTCTCAGGTCCATCAGATGAAAATTAATGAGAAGCAAATTAAAAATTTGTGAACAAATGCAAACCACGATGCTCTGAACCATGGAATAACCACCACAGTCTGCTTCAAATACAAGGGTAATGCTTTCATAAGTGACATCAGTACAGGATACCAGCAAACTAGCAGGCTAAAGTCAAATAACTGGAAAGAATGATTAGGTAAAACCTTAAACTTGCTAAGTGTTAGATATGTAGATCAGGAAAAACAATTTTTCAGCAAAAATCATGCTCACTCAGAATTTAATAAAATAAAATAAAACAAAATAAAATAAATTGTAACCCAAACCAATTTCTGTTCTTCACTGCTTCAGGTGAGCTACACACAGACAACATGGAACTTGAACATTCAAAGTGACAAACCAAAAAACAACTATGGGAGCAGTGTTTGTATTTTTGAGAAGGTAACATTTACCTGTCATTTCAGTGCCCATGACTGGAGTACAGTTGTATCAAATATGTTAAAAAAAAGGCAAAATAATACATAAACAAATAACAAAACAGGACTAGTTTTTATTAACACACATTATGATAGTGGGAGAGAGGAGATAGGAGAATTGAAGCTGTGTTTTACAGCCAGTGCAAAGATCATCTCTCAAGTTTGATCCGCACAAAAAATATAATTCCATAAAGGAGAACTAAGGTCATGCCAAATCAGGAACCTTAAACCTCTTGATGCAACTTCCCTACTCTTCAGTCTAACTGTCAAAAAAACCCCTTGGCTTCTCTCCATTCTAATGCCTTATTTCCTACTGCCATTTATCCATCCACAAGTCTCTGGGACTTTGAATATATAGAGTATGAGAAAAGAGGTCAAGAACCATACCTGAAATGTTGCCAATTGCAAACTACAGTACATAAGTAGTGTTAAAATATAAAGAGAACATGTGGTAGAGGGACTGCTGACTGTATCAAAGACTGCACTCTGGAAAAAACTTCTTCCTCCGCCATAATTTTGATTTTAATTCATTAATTCTCCTCCCCTTCCCCTAGGTATGCATGAGCTACCTCCAGATGAATGAACGATTACAAAAAGAGTTTTCTCTTCATTTCGGCTCAGCTGCACAAGCTAAATATGTTCACAGTTGAAAGAACAAGAACTTGGAAGGTATTTAAACATGGGTAAGACCCATATATTCTGCAGCTGTGAGAAAATTCTTCCTTACTGAATAACTTATATTGAACAGGGTTCCTGCATCACATAGCAATTCTCACACAGAAGGGCCATTGAAGACAGGGATGGGATATCACGGAAAGTATCTGGGAAGCAAAGGTGGGAGAATAGGAGGCATCCATAAGGGAAGAAAGGGAAAAAGGGTAGCAAGCCCCTACAGCATTTTTCCCTGGACTCTCATACACCACTTGTCCCTGCACTACAGTGCAGTCCTACCCACTTCCCAGCAGCTCTGGAAAGCAGGATCTGTTTCCTACCCATGGGCTCGTAGACGCTGGACTTGTACGTACCAGCAGAAGATGCCTAAGCAGCCACTACCAGAAGTGCAGGCTATTCCCCAGCATCAATCGCCCCTCCAGATATGGGCAGAGGAAGGTGATACTCCTGCTCGTTGCTGAGGGGCCTTTGGGAAGGCTGCCTCCAGCGCACTGGCTGGCAGCGCAGCGGAGGGCTGCCTTCCTGCTGCAGCTCCCCTTCCTACCGCAGTTGTGTGGCGTGGCCTGCAGCTGATGAGAAACTGCTATCCCAGGAAGCCCTCCTTTCCCACAGGAGGCCTCCAAAAAACTTCCTTCTTCCTTTGCTTTTCCCTCCCTTACACTTCCCCAGTTTTTTGGTATCCCCACTGACTGAGGGGGAGTGGATGGAAAAGGACTATCCATACACCTATAACGCCTCACCTCTGCTCCTTCAACCTGTTGCATCACACACACACACACTGTCCTTCCCTTCCTTTGTACCTTCATTAAGTTTACAAAACATAACAGAAAAGGCATAAAGTCAGAAGTCTGAAAACTGCTGTCATTAACACACAGGCCATTTTACTACCAAAATGCATCCTATCATAGGTTATATGAAGACAACCATAACACACATACAAATTGATAAGAAAATTTTACATTAACAGTTTTAAACTTTTTTATCAAACTTTTTTGCTATAAACATAGAACAAAATCAGTTTCCATAGAAAACTGCTCTGAAGAAGTTTCTTGAATCCCAGTGAAGTGGTGAAATATTTTGAAATGACAGAAACTTCTTGTGTTAGCACTCCTTTAAAAGAAAGTTTTTATTTAAAACTTTTCATTTTGAAATTAACATCATTACAGGGTTCTAAAAATGGTCAAAATCTAAATGAATCACTGATAGACAAATTCATTTTTTCCTCCTGAATTTTAAGGTTTGCAAAAACATAATGATTTCAACTTTCTGTTGATTACTGGTGGAAAAGGAAAACTACTTCTTGCCCGCTATATTTCTAAATAATGCTCGATCTTTCACATCTGCTTTTTCAATTATAAGCTATTTCAGGATTTAATGAATCTTTCTAAAAATATGTTCACAAACAAATGTAATCTACGGAGAGATATCTTTCATTTTTTTAAAGATATTATCAAGAGGAAGTAGATTCAAAAGAAATACTCAACTTTAAGGTGTTGATTAAAAAAGTTACATCATATGCTATTAGAAAGATTGACAAGATCTATTATTGCAGATGAATTTGATTCAGATAAGAATAAAAGGAATACACAAGTAAAGTTTTCTCCCCTTTGCAACTTTTAGAAAGAGTTAAACCATTTTCCTTGCATTTTGAGAGCTCGCATGTGCAACTTTAATGAACTCCCCAAAATAAAGGAAGTAAAGCTATAGCAGCAAGTGCTGTCACACTGCAAATGCAAGTTACATGCCTTGCACTGTTTAATGACAAAGAAAGCCACAGCATTCCAATTTCATTTTTTGTGTATATACACTTGGGTCAACATATAAACTCTGCCTACCCTCCCAGGCTTAGAGTTAATGAACATATTATTTGAGGTAGGCTGACAAGGTGTTAAGTGACATGGAACCACACTGGCACAAATAGGCAGTCTCCCATGACGTGATCAACTTCAATTATGGTTCATTTAATAATTTACTTCAAATTTACTTTAGGTAAGTCTTAAAAAATTCTACTAGCATTAATTAATACTCACAACACTCCTATGACAAAGCTGATTGTCTCAGTGGTACAGATAGTGAAACAGGTCAAGGCCAGGTATTGAAAGTATGCTGACTGTATTGCTGCTGCCAGTAAAATCAAGCCCTGAACTCAGGACCTCTATGATAGGGCTCTTATAAGCTATGCACTTCTTTTACATGGTTAATAGAGAAAAAAAAAAAAAGAAAAAACTAGATGTAGCTTAAAAATTCCCACATTTCAGTGGATGAGAGGACAATGTCTGAATTGGATCCATTACATTTAAGTTATTAACAATTTTTTTTTAACTTAAAAAGGTATGATTGCATTGCATTATTCATCCAGTACAATTTTGTTGCAATTGAGGTTTTAGAGAGTTTATGTAAGAGAGATAACACTTGTCGCTCTAAGTGATAGACTTGACAGATATAGCTATGTATTTGCAATCATCTTTTAATATCTGGGTCCAACAACATTTCCTCTACACAAAATGCATGCTGCGTACTACAAACAACCTCTTACCTTCGTGCAAAAGAAAAGTGGGCTGAGGCACTGGGAGAGAAATTCCTAGGGCTATCTTGAGGACTGTTTCCTGGGGGGGGGGAATACACAAATAAATAATTATTAGGGGGAAAACAAAAAACAACCCACCAAAAAAAAAAAACCCCAAACCATTCAGACATACTAATCCTAGCATTTCCAGGCAGGTTAGAAACTAATTTCAGAATTTCTTCTTTCACGGTCTCTGTGAAAACAAAATCTGAAATAGAATGTTATTTCAAGTCACATTTCATTTATATTTGATTTTTAGTTATTTGATTTTTATAACTCATAGAAAACCCTCTATTTAACCCTTTAATTTGAGAATTAAATTTGAGTCCCTCAGCACCTATAACTAGAGGAGACACAGTATCTAAAGAAGAAACAAAGATGACCCCTGGAAAAAAGAAAAAAAAACACCACAAAAGCTAAAAAGATTTGATTTAAAGTAGCACCATCATTCATCTAAAAATCAATCTTTCCTTAAATAAGGAACATTAAAGTAATAAGGAAACATTAATGTAAATTACTTTTCATGTACATTACATTAATGTAAATTACTTTAATGTACAGTAATGTATTTGTTGTAGTATTTTATTTTTTTACATAAATGAGACTGCAACATTAAGCAACAGATAAAAAAAAGCTTCTATGTATTTAGTTAGAATCAACATTTAATTTCTGAGGAGAAAATTGTTACCTACGTGTGAAAAAGCTAGTACGACAGAGTGAGTCTTTAATAGACTTCAAGCGGCCTTGATTTCTACTAAAGTTTTGAACTAACATTGCATTTTTCATAGCAATGTCCTTAACAGATCCCATTAATTTTATAACAGAAAGCATAATCATGGAGCCATTAGGCAGCAAAGACAAAGAACCCCCCTCCCTGCCTTTTTTTGGCCAGAAGCAGAGAGCAAGATAGTTTTTGAGCTGTGCTTAAATCACGTCTTTGCAGCTGCTCTTCCCATGGCCCCGAGAGACAGGGATTCCACTCTTGCTGGCTAATACCCCAACTCTTTTTTTGTCCGTTTAACTATCACGGCTGAATTATGTCTCACCAACATTCCCTCCTCCCCCTCAAAACTCCAGCTTCTTCATTTGTGGTAGGTTGTGCCTGGCTGGATGCCAAGTGCCCACCAAAGCCGCTCTATCGCTCCCCTCCTCAACTGGACAGGGGAGAGAAAATAGAACGAAAAGGCTCGTGAGTCGAGATAAGGACAGGGAGATCACTCAGCAATTACCATCACGGGCAAAACAGACTCGACTTGGGGAAAATTAGTTTATTACCAGTCAAATCAGAGCAGGATAATGAGAAATAAAACCACATCTTAAAACACCTTCCCTCCACCCCTCCCTTCTTCGCGGGCTCAACTTCACTCCCGATTTTCTCTGCCTCCTCCCCCCGAGCGGCGCAGAGGGACAGGGAATGGACGTTGTGGTCACTTCATCACTCGTCGTCTCTGCCACTCCTTCCTCCTCAGGGGAGGACTCCTCACACTCTTCCCCTGCTCCAGTGTGGGGTCCCTCCCACAGGAGACAGTCCTCCATGAACTTCTCCAACATGGGTCCTTCCCACGGGCTACAGTCCTTCACGAACTGCTCCAGCATGGGTCCCTTCCACAGGGTGCAGTCCTTCAGGAGCAGACTGCTCCAGCATGTGTCCCCCACGGGGTCACAAGTCCTGCCAGAAAACCTGCTCCAGCGTGGGCTCCTCTCTCTCCATGGGGCCACAGGTCCTGCCAGGAGCCTGCTCCAGCGTGGGCTCTCCACGGGGTCACAGCCTCCTTCAGGCACACCCACCTGCTCCACCATGGGGTCCTCCGTGGGCTGCAGGTGGATATCTGCTCCACCGTGGACCTCCATGGGTGCAGGGGGACAGCCTGCCTCACCATGGTCTTCACCAGGGGCTGCAGGGGAATCTCTGCTCTGGCGCCTGGAGCACCTCCTCCCCCTCCTTCTTCACTGACCTTGGTGTCTGCATAGTCGTTCCTCTCACATATTCTCACTCCTCACTCCAGCTGCAGGGTTTTTTGTGTTCCTTTGGGGTTTTTTTCCCTTCTTAAATATGTTATCCCAGAGGCGCTACCACTGTCACTGATGGGCTCGGCCTTGGCCAGCGGTGGGTCCGTCTTGGAGGCGGCTGGCATTGGCTCTATCAGACATAGGGGAAGCTTCTAGCACCTTCTCACAGAAGCCACCACTATAGCCCCCCCGCTACCAAAACCTTGCCACGCAAACCCAATACATCATTACTCTTCCGACACTTCTGAGGGCCTAGATAATTTCAAGGTGGCAAGGATTTTCATTCCCTGAAGGGATTGGGGGGGTGGGAGCGGAAGGAATCTGAAACCACACGTGACACAGATTTCAATCTTTATTTGACGGCCAACACAATTTATTCTTGTCCTGCATGAACTGCAAACACCAAATTACTGAGAGCAATAGTTCATTTAATTTAACAGCTAACTGGATGTCGTGGTTTAGCCCCAGCCAGCAACTAGGCACCACGCAGCCGCTCGCTCACTCCCCCTACCCCAATGGGATGGGGGAGAGAATCGGAGGAGTAAGAGTGAGAAACGCTCCTGGGTTGAGATAAGAACAGTCTAAGAACTTGGACAAGCCTGGAAACAGAGAATGAAATTCCAAACCCCAAATGACTGGAGAAATAGCTAGTGCTATTAAGGGTTTAAGGTATGGTTTTCCAGAAAAGCAAGATAGGTTAGAAGCAGAGTCCTGTATGTGACCTTCATCCATCACGGCATTCATCCACCCATCTGCAAGTCAATACCTGGGAGACTTTCAAATAAAAAACAGTGCCAGTTAATTCTCTGTCCATATGTGCAATGCTTGCTTATTAGTCAAATCCTGCTGTTCTTTGTGATCTGCTGGCTGTTGAGTGTTTTAGTCCTAGGGTATCTCTGTGCTGCTGAGATTACTGTTGATGTTTCTGACACAGTAAAGTAAACCTGACTGGTAGTCAGGCATTAGGTAAGTAATTAACTCCAGCATCCTCTGGGGGAAGTAACACAATGAATAGGAAATCAACATACCAAAACAATACTCTACCTGATGACAATACACAGGGTGGCTCATTTTGCAAGCAGCTATTGTTAAGAAAACTATATGCAGAGTAATTGTGATTGTTTTGTAAGTAGCTTCAAGAAGTCCTGTGTCTTCGCCACAGAGGGAAGATGTTTTAATTTTTTTAAAGAGGCATATGTTACAGTCACTGTATATTATTAATGTATTTTAATAGCTGTCTACTTATAAAATAGTTTCTGATGCACACAGTTAGTACTGAGGGAATAACAGTTAATGATAATTGTTATCCCAAATTCCTGATGGATCAAAAGACAGCTCCAGTTTGAAGTCTTGGTGTCATTATTTGATGGTCTTTTTAAATGAATCACAGTACATCAGCACCACAGCAATACAATATAACAATAGCAATACCATAGAACATATGTTCTTCTGTGTCAGTTTGCTTGGTGGTGAACCCATGCTGTGAAGTGAACAATACACAAGAAACCATCAACAGTTACAGGTCTGACTTTCATACCATAAAAAACTGTGCCAGTCAGCAGAATACACAGTTGGGCAGCAGAATCACTTCAAATACTTCTGCAGGTGCTTTCCACTGAGATCTTCTCAGAGGTGAGGAGCTCAAGCTATTTCAAAAGCTGGATTAATTATGCTTCACGCCAGCAAATTACTTTCCCCAGTAACAGCAAGGAAGGTTTGTAAGCTCTTTAAATCTGTTTGCCAGGGGAGGCCTTCTCTACCTAGACTTTTTGCTAAATAGCTTTGTTATGGTTAGCAGCTGGCTTGTTTCAAGGAGATCCCTTACTCTCACCCTGGATGTCACTGAAATCTCCTGGCTTGCTCACTAGCACTCACTTGCTTCCAGGAGATACTAGCATTAGACAGACATGAAGGAGTAGGAGAGCCAGATCTATATTTTTTTAATTTCTCCAAACTGGAATTAACATTGAAACCTAGGTCCAGAAGAAATGTGAACTTTATACTGATGAGACATAGCACAATTCCCACAGCCCAATGCACTAGGAGACAGTAGCAACAAGAGAAAAACAGATGAACTACACTTAGAGTGAGCACAAGAACAGTGGGATCTTCACATGTTCTGACCGCTACTTACTTAAAATACTGGCAGTGCTGTTTTAATAGGACTTAAAAGTCACTTGTATCTGCATGTAACTTACCACTTACTCTTTCCTCTCCAGTCCCTAAACTAGTAGAAGGTGCTCTGAAATCGCTGCAACAGTTTCACTTTACCCAAAAGCAAGACTAAATAAAAAGTTTGATTTTAGCAAAAAAGATTCTATTTTTCTACATGTGACAACAATCAGAATAATTGAAATACTGTATTATTTTCCTTTCTGTAAATATCAGTTTTCTTAAAAAAAAAAAAAAGATTCAAAACCCTGCTTATCTTTAGCTTTCAGCATTCTCATATTTCACCATGAAAACACACTAAGGCTTCATTCATTTACAAACCTAGTCCTCCTTTCCCCAAAATCCAGTCAATACAGACTGTAGCTAAAGCAGAATAGCAGAGAAGCTGCATATGAGAGATTCTTCTTTGCTTCAAATAGACTGTAGTAAGCCAGTACTCATTATCACCTACCTCAGACAAAAACCACAGGATTAAAGTTAAAAATCCAGGGAAACTAACTCTAAAGTTGATGCACGCACACAAATGACTCCAGTGTCATTCAAAGCTTAACACCACTAAAATATATGGTGCAAACAGCTTTGTTCGTTACTATACTTCAATGTAGCTAGCTAAAGTATATCTATCAAATGAAATTATCAGATGCAAGTAACAAGTACTAATGTAGTGAGAGCAGAATATTAGCAGTCAGCACTCTAACAGTGTCTGCCTAGAAAGGTCTAGGCAGAGCTAGAAAATCCTAGGAAAAAAGGATTACAAGTGGAGGTAAGACCTCTTTGGCCTTAAATTTTGTTTTAGGCAATTTCATCATGTAATCCCATTCATAAATTTATTGAATCCAACAGGAAAGGTCGTGTTTGTCACTGCCACACTTAGTGGATGATTCTTCAGGAACCTTCATGGTGTGGTATACATGGCCAGCATGTATTTCTCTTCCCATTCCATGAAGAAAACACCTCTGACTGATTTAGATGACAAACAGGCTTTTCAGTCTTCCTTTTTGCTAAGCCAAGCAAGTAAAGTCTTTTATTCTTACACAAAAAGCTCTCACATTCTATCTTACTAGCCTTTCCCCACGTGATCCCATCTGAACACATATGGCCACAAAAGCACGCAGTATTCCAGATGAAATCTAACCAGGACATTGTACAGTGGCATGAAATCTTCCCAGATTCAACTGAAAATGACTTCATTTATACATTTTTGGAGACTTGATTTTCAAAGCTACACTAGACTGGTCCTTGCAAACACCATCTGATTCAGAAAATGCAGTCAGGTCCTTCCCTAAATTCCTTATAATAGATGAGTCCAGAACTTACAGTAGACATTTCTGTTACTGGTCCTCCAGCACAAAATGCTGCATGTTGCTATGTAATTTTGTACTTTTTTATTCCAGTCTTCAAGATCATTCAGTCACCTCAACACAGTTTCCCAATGCTGATCCATACTGGATATCTTTATACTTTACATCAGCTACAGTAATTTTATGCCAATGTCACTTATGAAAAGATTAAAAAGGTTTGACCACAAAACCAAAACCTGAGGACTCTACTGATAACCTCTGCTCCCACTTTATAATATTTCTCATTTTAGCACAACCCCCGTCCTCTCCCCTTTAAACAATTTCCTACTTATCTTGCAATTCTTGTCCTAGTACCTGTCATCTTAGTGGCACCACAGGAAACATTTTACTAAAATACAGACAAGTAAGATTTACAGCATTGCTGTAAACAAATTCCTGTGACTGCTGAGGTGGGGATACCCGAATGCCCTGACTTGCTGAGATTATAATTATTCACTTCGCAGGCTGGGTGGTGCTGATGACCTGCCTACACATCAGCAGGCAGTCAGCTGGAAAAGCCCATTAGTGACCAGGGCACCAGATGCTGTCCAAGCTGATGCTGCAACCCTTCACGTCCCAAAACTCTGAAAGTATCCACAGTTCATGCAAAAACTAAAAGGATCTTTCATCAGGTTTAACAGCTTCCAGCCCAGATACTAAAGGCAAAGGATGTCCAAACTACTAACCTAAGACAGTTACTAATAATGATGAAGGTTTAAACCCAAAGAAATTACACTGGTATAGATTTGTTTTCATAAGAAAGAGAAAGACTTTACATAGTGAAAGCTGAAATTATTCTTGAAATCTTTTATGATCTTTACAGGTATGCTTAAGGCATAGTGGGACACTTCAGCAGCAAACTAAAATCTGACTTTCCACCAACACAAATTATCTCTGCAGCTAGCTTCAGGTTGTCGTGGTTTAGCCCCAGCCAGCAACTAAGCACCACGCAGCCGCTCGCTCACTCCCCCTACCCCGATGGGATGGGGGAGAGAATCAGAGGAGTAAGAGTGAGAAACACTCCTGGGTTGAGATAAGAACAGTTTAATAATTGAAATAAAGTAAAATAGTAATGCTAATAGTAACAGTATAATAATGATAATAATAATAATGATACACGAAGCAAGTGATGCACAATGCAATTGCTCACCACCTGCCAACCGATACCCAGACAGTTCCCGAGCAGCGATCGCTGCTCCCCGGCCAACCCCCCCCAGTTTATATACTGAGCATGACGTCATATGGTATGGAATAGCCCTTTGGGCAGTTTGGATCAACTATCCTGGCTGTGCCCCCTCCCAGTTTCTTGTGTACCTGGCAGAGCATGGGAAGCTGAAAAGTCCTTGACTAGCATAAGCAGTACTCAGCAACAACTAAAAACATCAGCCTGTTATCAACATTCTTCTCCTACCAAATCCAAAACACAGCACTATGCCTGCTGCTAGGAAGAAAATTAACTCTATCCCAGCTGAAACCAGGACAAGGTCCTGCACAAAGGAAAAGGGCATCAAATGTATTTTATTAGTAATTAATGTATATAATAAAGATATTATATATCTGTTGTATACATCATCTTTTTCCTATCCCCTTTTTAACCATCTGCCTCAGACCTTATAGCTCTTTGTGCACTATCAAGCCTTGGACTCCTTACTGCTCTGATAACTATTTACTATAGCCCACCAGCCTTCACTGTTCCTGTTGCTTACAAATGAACCTGTCCCTTCGTTGATGGGTGCTACTCGTGCACTATTTGCGCCCTGCACAATGTATTTACTTCATCAGCGTGGTGCTATCTCACTTCCTCTCTCCCTCCTGTCCTACCACATGAATCTGAGAATGACTGAGATGGTAAGGCTAACAATTAAAAAACTCTATGTAAGTACTCAGTGTTTGTCCAATTCAGCTTGCATTTGTAAAGATTAATAACAGACTCCTGTGTAGGAAAAATCCTCCATTATTTCCAGAGCAAACAATGAAAATGGGAGGGGAAGAGGATAAAGTTCACTGAGATCTACATATGACTTGCTCATATGAGGCAATCATCATCCTCCTAAACTTCGGCCACTGGTCTTCCTCAAAGAATGTCTCTTTGAACTAGAGAACAGACTGTGTCTTCAATTCAGTCCGAACTTGTGAGAAAAGCAGGACTACAAGAAAGAGCGTGGGTATAAAATACACCTCGAATACTTACAATTATGTACAAGATGTTTTTCTTCTGAAATAGAGCAATACTGCTCACATCCAATCTCCACTTTGGATAACTCCAATCCAGATTGTTATGATTACCTAGTAGCAACCTGAGCTCTTCAAGGAGGCCTGAAGTAATGGCACATTGTTTCTGAAGGTGCACCCAGACCTCTAAATGATTGCTCTGCGGATACTGAAGATGAAAACATTCTCGAGCAAAGCCACAGATATTGGAATGAGCGCTTGTGGTGGGTTGACCTTGGCTGGACGCCAGGTGCCCACCAAGCTGCTCTATCACTCCCCTCCTCAACTGGACAGGGGAGAGAAAATACAATGAAAAGGCTCGTGGGTCGAGATAAGGACAGGGAGATCACTCATCAATTACCGTCACGGGCAAAACAGACTCAACTTGGGGAAAATCAGTTTAATTTATTACCACTCAAAACTGAGTAGGAGAGAGGAGTAAGAACATGTGTAGGGTAATGAGAAATAAAAACGAATCTTAAAACACCTTCCCCCCACCCCTCCCTTCTTCCCATGCTCAACTTTACTCTCGATTTTCTCTACCTCCTCCTGCCCCAAGCGGCACATGTCGTCTCTGCCACTCCTTCCTCCTCACACTCTTCCCCTGCTCCAGCGTGGGGTGCCTCCCACAGGAGACAATCCTCCACGAACTTCTCCAACATGGTTCTTCCCATGGGTTGCAGTTCTTCACAAACCGCTCCAGCATGGGTCCTTTCCACGGTGTGCAGTCCTTCAGGAGCAGACTGCTCCAGCACGGATCCCCCACAGGGTCACAAGTCCTGCCAGAAAACCTGCTCCAGCATGGGCTCCTCTTTCCACAGGGTCGCAGGTGCTGCCAGGAGCCTGCTCCAGCACAGGCTCTCCACAGGGTCACATCCTCCTTCGGGCACATCCACCTGCTCTGGCATGGGGTCCTCCACGGGCTGCAGGTGGATATTTGCTCCATCATTAACCTCCATGGGCTGCAGGGGGATAGCCTGCCTCACCATGGTCTTTATCAGGGACTGCAGGGGAATCTCTGCTCTGGCACCTGGAGCACCTCCTCCCCCTCCTTCTTCACTGACCTTGGTGTCTGCAGGGTTGTTCCTCTCACATATTCTCACTCCTCTCTCTTCCAGCTGCTGTTGTGCAGCAGTTCTTTCCCCCCTTCTTAAATATGTTATCACAGAGGCCCTACTACCGTCACTGATTCGCTCTGCCTTGGCCAGTGGTGGGTCCGTCTTGGAGCTGGCTGGCACTGGCTCTACTGGACATGGGGGAAGCTTCTGGCATCTTCTCACAGAAGCCACCCCTGCTACCAAAACTTTGACACGCAAACCCAATACAGCACTAATGCAGTGCACACTAAGAGAGCTCCACCCTGAGATTCATAACATGCCTTCACACACCTTGCTTCAATTGACACAGAGAATGCATAGCACTTCTTTTGCTCTTGGAGACGTGAGGTCTTGGGGAGGAAAAACAACACCACAGGTAGCTTAAACTAATGGTCCAAATAAAACTCATCTCAGGTATGGAATGCAACTAAAGGTAACTAAGTATGTATTTTGCCTGTTCTCCCAACAAGCAATGAATTAATGTAAAAGGGAACAGGATGTTTGTGGATGCAAGGGTGTCCTCACAAGGGATGAAAATGCTGCCTTCAGATACCTCCGAGGCACCGAATTCCCAATCAATGCAAACAACCTTATTAGGACTATACAAGAAGGGCCCAGGATAACAATGAAGATTATCAAGATGATAATTAATAAAACTGGCCCTGGGTGGATTTTGAAGAGTTTGACAGACAATCTTGATTCCCTTCAATTTGAATAGTCTATAATAAAGGGATAAGGACCTGCAATAGCAACCAAGATAGGACAAACATGAAGTCAATAACCTAGTCGACTGTCGTGGTTTAGCCCCAGCCAGCAACCAAGCACCACGCAGCCGCTTGCTCACTCCCCCTGCCCTGATGGGATGGGGGAGAGAATCAGAGGAGTCAGAGTGAGAAACACTCCTGGGTTGAGATAAGAACAGTGTAATAATTGAAATAAAGTAAAATAGTAATGCTAATAGTAACAGTATAATAACGATAATAATAACAATGATACACGAAGCAAGTGATGCACAATGCAATTGCTCACCACCCGCCGACCGATACCCAGACAGTTCCCGAGCAGCGATCGCTGCTCCCCGGCCAACCCCCCCCAGTTTATATACTGAGCATGACGTCACATGGTATGGAATAGCCCTTTGGTCAGTTTGGATCAGCTGTCCTGGCTGTGCCCCCTCCCAGTTTCTTGTGTACCTGGCAGAGCATGGGAAGCTGAAAAGTCCTTGACTAGCATAAGCAGTACTTAGCAACAACTAAAACATCAGTGTGTTATCAGCATTCTTCTCCTACTAAATCCAAAACACAGCACTATGCCAGCTACTAGGAAGAAAATTAACTCTATTCCAGCCGAAACCAGGATATCCACTTAAATAGAATCACAGAATCATAGAATTGTTTAGATTGGAAAAGGCCTTTAAGATCATAAAGTCCTACTGTAAACCTAACACTGCCAAGTCCACCACTAAACCATATCCCTAAGTGCCACATCTACACATATTTTAAATACCTCCAGGGATGGTGACTCAACCACTTCCCTGGGCAGCCTGTTCTAATGCTTGATAACCCTTTCCATGAAGAAATTTTTTCCTAATATCCAATCTAAACCTCCCCTGGCCAACTTGAGGCCGTTTCCTCTCCTCCTATCACTTGGTACTTGGGAAAAGAGACCAACACCCACCTCACTACAACCTCCTTTCAGGTTGTAGTGAGCAATAAGGTCTCCCTTCAGCCTCCTTTTCTCCAAACTAAACAACCCCAGTTCCCTCAGCCGCTCCTCATAAGACTTGTGCTCTAGACCCTTCACATACATAAGAGCATGTAACAGAACTGTTTTCAGTAAGGGCAACAGCAGGCTCTCCCCAGAGATGGCTGGAGTACCCTGACAGCAGGGAATACAGTAGTGGGATACAGTACCCTAAGAGAAACAGATCTGGCAACGAAGCTTTGATAGTATGAAACCAGAAGCCAAAATGTTTTTTAAAAGGCATGAGCAATCATGGTCATGCATAATCTACCCGTCTTTCCATTTGAATTACTCAAACCACAGCAGGTTATGTACTTAATTTTCCTGCTTCATGGAATCAGGAAGGTGCCCAAGAAGGAACTTCTGGGCACTTCCTTTCCAAAACCAAAGCAAAGTGACTTCAGACTATGTCCAGACCTTGAAAGTGGCCTCAGAGATCTCCCTTTGAAATCTCTCACTTTGAAGCAAATGTGATCATTCTTAAAACTATGTCAGGAGATAGGCTGTGGCAGGGCAATCTAATGCTTACCTGACATATGAAGTCCAAGATCAATTAACTTTCCAAGACATGAAAAGACAGTAAAATGTAATCTTGCAGCATATGAACAGAAATAATTGAATATCATAATTTCTGGCCTAGAATGCTGTAGAAGTATACATCGCTATGTCTAAGCATATTAAAACAGGTCCCAAGAGGGTAATCTCTAGTCCCTCTGAGACTTGGAGCTTGTAGTCCATGCTCCTGGCAGAAGGTCTGGTGCAGGCTGCAAAATAAATATTTCTGATTTAAGGAACTTTTCTGGTAGAATCTCACCATTCCCAGCTACTTTGAAGATGCAGTCAAAAAAGACCTTAAAATCATCCAGCTGGACAGCAGATATACCAGGTTCTTTCTTGGAGTCACGGAGGCCTCTCTGACTTGGAGTAATCCCTCCCAGCCAAGGACTGTCAAGAGGAATAAAGCCAGCAGGCAATACAGCACACACTGTCCCTTGTCACATCACTCTGCTGCACTTAGCAGAAAAAACAGGCCTCCACTATAGGCTGCCACAGAAAGCAGGAAGGTGAGTTGAGTGTGCAGATGCCAGTGCAGGTAAGACCTCATGGCTCTGACAACCCAAGAATGCAGCATTGCTAAAAATCCATAATCTCTCTTAAGACCTAGGTTACCAAAGATTTATGTACATTAAATGCTTGACAAACTGAACTTCTACTGTACATGTAGACAAAAATTCATACCTTATGTGGCTTTGCTGTGCTTTTAACCACAACATTTGTATCTTTTTTTATTTGTGTAAATCAGGATCACATTCACAGTGCCCATATTAAAAAGAAATCTTTCCTACCAAGTCAACTCTAGGGAATATCTAATTGATCACTAGAGAAAGCAGAAAACTTGTCAAGGGTGACTCTGAGCATGCTCTAATTTCAACTTGCCCCTTCAGGGGACTAGTCTAGGCACACTAGCCAGCTGAGCTAGGAGCCAATAGCTGTGCAAATATTTACCATAATTAACTATACATAGAGGCAAACTAATAACAGAGCCAGCCATACACATGCAAATTTTCAGCATGGATGAGATTTCCTAGTGCTGCTGAAGTGTTCGGCATGCATACCTTGGGAGAATGTATCAGCATAAGAGAATCTACTGTATCCTGGGTAACTGGAGGAGTTGTCACAATAGGTTTTGAATACACAATGCATACTGCTGAGTTTAAGGAAAAGGCGCAGCTTACACTTAACCTGTCTTAATCCTTATACTATCAGTTTTCTACCTTCAAAGCTGCTTGTCAACAGCTTTGACATCAACACTATTATTCCCCTTTTATGGTTTGAGAAACCTACTTAAAAAGATGAAACAATGTGCTGAAGGCACGAGTCCACTGCCAGACAGGTACTCTTTGGCATTTATCAAATATCCTATTTATATTCAGGTCCCAGGTCACACGTGCTGCTCACTCAGTACTTCTGAAGCCTGCTGGGGATCGCTGGTCTAAGCCATCAGTTTCCAAACTGGTGATATAGTCACTCGTAGCAGTAAACATGCTAATTCAAACAGCAAGCACTGCTATTGCTTTCATCATATCAGCACAGCACAACTAAAGCCTCTTTCTATGGTGACTATAGATAACCTGTTCAAAGGGGTGACTTTTGCATTTGGGGGGCCCAGAGAGGGATCCCAAACATTCCAACATTTCATTCTTGAGTTTTAAAATAGTCTGCACCATAATTTTCTTTGTTTCTTTGTTTTAAATGCTATGCTGCCCTGAACTCTTTACAAATCTTCATGTTCTTGTCTGGATTCCTGACTGTGATAGCCTGCTGCTCAGAGTGAGAACCGCCACCATATTTTCTCTAATAATATTGCTACCATAAGAAAACTGGAGATACGTTACTAAACTCAACATCCTCTTGAAAAAATGCAGCTGAAACTCTGCACCTTCTCTTTTAGCAACCATCTGAGAGCATTTCTACAAAGTATATGCCTATAAAAGGATTGGTGTGGGGCTTTAATTTTGGTGTGTAGTTACAGCCAATGCCCAAAAAACATGAGACAATAAATGTTTGAGGAAATGTGTTTTGATATGCTAAAAATGTCCCTTTTCAAAATAAAGACAATCATATCAATAAAGTCTCTTATTTACAGACTTTCATTCAGTCTTTAAGTGCTTCAGGTGCTTTAGAAGTGAAACAAATTTGTTTGTGAAAACTGAAGCACAGAAATTTCCAGCAACATGCTTAATGTCACAAATCCTAGGGAGCAAAAGCACTAGGAATAGAATGTAATACCCTACTCACTGACTCCACTAGCTTTACCATGTGTTACAAGCTATTTTATATCCTTTTCACACTGAACTAGGCCCAGAGAGGGAAGGAGGGGGGAGAAAATGCATCAGAATCTCTCAGAATGCAAGGTGTGTGGGGGGGAAACTACGTTAGGTATTTCTGGACTGCTTCTCACCATAGCATAGCATTTATGGATCTAAATGTAACAGAAATTTGGATGGAATGATAAGCAGCTTTTTGCTATTACAAACAATGGAAAGAAGAGTAGGATAGAAAATCTGTCTGTTTTCTTTTCCTCATATTGAGATTTTAACAATTTAATGATAGCAGTAGTAGCATAGATATAAAATCACCTGTGTGAGCTGAGAGAGGTGAATGAGGCCAAGGCAGAGCTGGAGACTGGCCATTGCCCATAAAACTCTTCCTGTTGCTTGTTCTACAACTGTGGCAAAAGGAGAGGAAAGAAAACATTAGCATCAGAAATACAGCAGGTACCACATATGGACATTCTGAAATTTTGCTACTTTGTTCGTTCACTTCCCAGTCTCCTATTAAAAATCAGAGCTAGTGTTGGTTTTGTAGGATTCGTTCATGTCCAGGAAGTCTATGATCACTCTGGACAATGGAAAAGGCAGTAGTTTACAAAGAAAATGCACCATAGATACTTTTCAGGCTTGCACGTTTGCCGTTCTGTGCTAAGACCAGCATTACACTGTAGAGTCATTTACAAAAAGGTCTTCCCTGTCTGCAGCTTGTTTCTCTGCCATACACTTTTTATAGTGTATAAAAATATACAAGCTGTTCTGGTTTCAGCTGTGATAAAGATAATTTTCTTCCTAGTAGTTGACATAGTGCTGTGTTTTGGAATTAGGATGAGAATACTGTGATAACACACTGATGCTTTAGTAGTGCTTACACTAGTCAAGGACTTTTCAGCTTCTCATGCCATGCCAGCAAGAAGCTGGGAGGAGACACAGACAGGATAGTTGACCCAAACTGGCCAAAGGGGTACTCCATACCATATAGAATGATAGAATCATAGAATCGTTTAGGTTGGAAAAGACCTTTAAGATCATCCAGTCCAACCATTAACCTAAAATTACCAAGTCCACCACTAAACCAATTAAGGGTAGAGTAATAATTTCATGTTTCCTGGCTTGGTGGCTGGATTATTTATAATGAAAGTAAAAACTAGGAATCATTAAGATTGGAAAGGACCTCTAAGATCATCAGTCCAATCATCAACCCAACACCACCATGCCCACTAAACCATGTCCCAAAGTGCCACGTCCGCCCGTTTTTCGAACTCTTCCAGGGATGGTGACTCCACCACCTCTCTGGGCAGCCTGTTCCAATGCTTGACCACCCTTTCCGTAAAGAAATTTTTCCTAATATCCAATCTAAACCTCCCCTGGCACAGCTTGAGCCCATTTCCTCTCATCCTATCGCTAACTACTTGGGAGAAGAGACCAACACCCACCTCACTACAACCTCCTTTCAGGGAGTTGTAGAGAGCAATAAGGTCTCCCCTCAGCCTCCTCTTCTCCAGACTAAACAGCCCCAGTTCCCTCAGCCGCTCCTCATAAGGCCTGTGCTCCAGACCCTTCACCAGCTTCGTTGCCCTTCTCTGGACACGCTCCAGCACCTCAATGTCTTTCTTGCAGTGAGGGGCCCAAAACTGGACACAGTATTCCAGGTGCGGCCTCACCAGTGCCGAGTACAGGGGGACAATCACCTCCCTGCTCCTGCTGGCCACACTATTCCTGATACAAGCCAGGATGCTGTTGGCCTTCTTGGCCGCCTGGGCACACTGCTGGCTCATGTTCAGCCAGCTGTCAACCAACACCCCCAGGTCCTTTTTGGCCAGTCAGCTTTCCAGCCACTCTTCCCCAAGCCTGCAGCGTTGCATGGGGTTGTTGTGACCCAAGTGCAGGACCTGTCACTTGGCGTTTTTGAACCTCATACAGCTGGCCTCGGCCCATCAATCCAGCCTGTCCAGGTCCCTCTGCAGGGCCATCCTACCCTCGAGCAGATCGACACTCCCACCCAGTCTGGCCTCATCTGCAAACTTACTGAGGGTGCACTTAATCCCCTCATCCAGATTGTTGATAAAGATGTTAAACAAGACTGGCCCCAAAACAGAAGTGTCCCATTGGTCTTGTTCATGTAGACTTTAAGAAATGATCCCTAGAGCTGCTCTCAGGTTTCATCTTATAGGTGAGTAGTTCAAGTAATGTGCATGCAGTATGGACAATCAGAAGACCAGGTTCGAGGAGAGCTAGAATATTAGATGTGGCAGGCACGCCCAATGCATGCTAGAAATCTAGCACCCTAATGAAATGAGACGTTGTTGAACACAGTTTTAGTACAGGGGTAATGTGTTTACATATATTATAACATCTGCCAGGTTTAAGATGATTTGGAGTCACATTTTAAGCATTATTCTTTTTTACATTGAGGTGTTTCTATTCTAATAAAAATATGCAGATTAAACATGCAGGTAATGATATAAAGTTATGACAGCTAGTATAAGTACCTTGTTTTATGGAAAAGCTCATATGAAAAACATTTTTTTTACTTATGGACATCGCTAGTGTCAGAGGAGGGATTAGAGTTTGAGAACTTCTGGCTTAGTGTTCTGTGTTATGCAGTGGCCTCTTTGGAGGCATAGTCACGTTGCACATAGTGCCACACAACCAAAAGTAAGGATGGAGGCACATTTTTCATTCTAGTTTTCATACACATTTACAAATATTTCACCTGAATAGAGGGCATTGACAAAGCAATTGGAAAAGGGGTAAAAACGCTCAGCCTCTGGAGGTGACTTCTGTCAAGTGTGAAAGAAAGGTATCCCTTCAAGGAGGATGTTACATGTCACCAGGCAAGTGGACCACCATGGAGAGAGGTATCCGGTACCTGAGGGAATTAGGTGTGCTGGAGGTGGTTTATAGTGACCTGAACGATGAGCAGTTACCCAAAGATCCAGATGAAGTCAGGTGCACACAACCCATGTGGCGGAAGGTGGTACAGAGCACACCAGCGTTGTATGCCAACTGATTGGAAGTAATGACCTGGAAAGATGAAGAGGAACCAATGGTGGATGAAGTGGCTGGCCAACTCTGGCAATACAAAGAAAGTATCTCTTCCTCTCTACAGGCCTGCATCTCAGCTGCGGAAAGACTGTCCCAGGAGGTCCAGCAACTCAAAGAGAATAGTTCCTACTCTCCATCTGTACAGACCAGTATCTCAGCCATTAGGAGTAAGCGTCCCTCTGCTCAAGGATATAGAGGATACACACCATGGGGCACCCTCTGGTTTTACCTGCGTCACCACGGAGAGGACATGAGGAAGTGGGATAGACATATACCTCAAACCTAGAGGCATGGGTGAGTGAGTTGCAAGGTGTCCTGGTTTCAGCTGGGATAGAGTTAATTTTCTTCCTAATAGCAGGCACAGTGCTGTCTTTTGGATTTAGGATGAGAAGAATGCTGATAACACACTGATGTTTTGCTTGTTGCTAAGTACTGCTTATGCTAGTCAAGGACTTTTCAGCTTCCCATGCTCTGCCAGGTACACAAGAAACTGGGAGGGGGCACAGCCAGAATAGTTGATCCAAACTACCCAAAGGGCTATTCCATACCATATGACATCATGCTCAGTATATAAACTGGGGGGGGGGTTGGCCGGGGAGCAGCGATCGCTGCTCGGGAACTGTCTGGGTATCAGTCGGCGGGTGGTGAGCAATTGCATTGTGCATCACTTGCTTTGTATATTATTATTATTATTATTTTATTGTTACTATTATCATTACTATTTTACTTTCTTCCTATTATTAAACTGTTCTTATCTCAACCCAGGAGTGTTTCTCACTCTTACTCCTCTGATTCTCTCCCCCATCCCATCGGGGTAGGGGGAGTGAGCGAGCGGCTGCGTGGTGCTTAGTTGCTGGCTGGGGCTAAACCACGACACAAGGAAAAAGAATCACACAAGGAGGTTCATCCAGGAAAATTGCTGTTCCAGTTCCCAATGGGCAGTTCCCCAGAAAAAGTAGAAGGATAGATCTTACTCCAGATTTTAACGAAGGAACTCCTGACGCATATGTACAAGAAGTGAACAACGAATACTACAACCAGGACTAGAGGGGCCCTGCCTTGAGCCAGGTGGAGGAAAGGGACAACCGGGTGTACTGGACTGTGTGGATTCAATGGCCTGGCAGATTGGTGGGTGATTCCCTCCTGCGGGGAACTGAGGGCCCGATCTGCCACCCGGACCCATTCCACAGGGAAGTCTGCTGCCTCCCTGGGGCCCGGGTTAGGGACGTTACTAGGAAACTGCCTGACCTCGTGAGGCCCTCCGATTATTATCCACTGCTGGTTGTACAGGTGGGCAGTGATGAGATTACACATAG